>NW_015171510.1:137083-190620 GCF_001447785.1 Gekko japonicus | reverse complement strand
GGCCAGCATGGTTCTTCGCTTCCAGGGCATGCCAGAAAAATTGGGGGAGAATCTTAAAGAAGAAATGAGTGAATTACTAGCTCCAAGGGCAGATATGAAAAAAGAACTGTTACTAAGCAAAATGGATGTGGTCTATAGATCATATTCAGGATATATAAAGAAGAATAAGGTTTAAACCACCTTCCCTTCCCTTGGCCTGCTCAGGATCCCTGCGGCTGCAGAGAGACCGAGCAAGCCGGCTGCTGGAGGGATGTGCATTCAGTTCGTCTGAACCGAATGCACCCCCGAAAAGGGCCCATTCGGGCCCCTTTCAGGCTGCTGCGGGCCAATTTAGCTTCTCTGATCTGAATCGGCTTCCTGCAGTTCGGCCCCATTATATCCTAAGGGCCATTGAAGTCAATGGCGAAAACATAGGGTATATTCTGGGGGCTGGAGGGGAGGGGGTTTGAGGGAGAGGCTCCAAAAATTGCAGGGTAGCTGCTGGAGCCTCTCCCCAAGATACCCTCCAGGTTTCAGGAACATTGAACCAGGGGGTCCAATTCTACAGGCCCCCAAACAGGTTGCCCCCATCCCCTCCATTGTTCTCTATGGTGGAGGGAAAGTTATAAGCTCTGAAAAAGACAATAAAAAGAAAACTAGAGGCTGAAGGACTCTGTATGGTGCCTCGGGAAAGATGAAAATAGAAGATTTGGGGACGTCGTCTTTAGACAATGAATTGTAAAAGTTAGAAAAAAGAAAATGCATTAATAATGATTGACTCAGTTTATTTTATGTTTAAACGAAGGAAAGTTTCATTGTGAATAAGCTATTGATGATCTCCTCTCTTGGGTTTTTAGGTAGTTGTGGGTATCTTTACTTTATCCTGTATATGTAGTTCCCCTTCCTGTTTTTCTGTAGTAGTTTTTTGTAGTGTTGAAAAATAATAAAAAATTCCCCTCCGGGGGCTTAAAAAAAGTAAAGAAAAGAAAAGAAAAGACAGATCACAGAACAATATAACAAAGTCATATATAAAACCAGGCAGAGTTCAGAAAGGACAGACAGGGAACAACTGATTATCTTTCCCATAAAGTAGGAAGGGGAGGGATGAAAATAAGAGAACACCCACTCCTGCGGTATGAACCACCTGCTTCCTTAATACAACACAAAGGACCTTTTCCACCTGTCAAATGTTGAGAGGGAATTCCACTCTCCAGACTAGTTCCCTTTTGGCAAATTTGCCCTGTTCTTGTTTCAGCAAGCACAGTCATTGTGAGACAAAGCAACCCAGACCACTCTCGAGGGTTAATGTGAATGGTAACAGACTTGTTCCATCCTGCAGGTGTTGCTAATTGGTCTCTCTGCCAACACAGCCCTTATCATCTTCAAGGCCAGAGCTGGAAATGTGGTAATTAGCTTCTCATGGGAGCCTGTGGCCAGAATCAGGGGCAATGAGGTAATTTTCTAGAGGGTTCCAGCAAGAATGTGTCCTGATTGGGTGTCATCATCACCTGAAGCTGCTCGACAAAAAAAAAACTATAATTGAGCTAAGAGCCCAACCAAAGGAGGCTAGCTTGGATACTGATGGACTGAAGGCATGGACTATGATATGCTTATACTGCAATAGACAGCAATGTAGAGAAGGCGTAAGCCATGGCCTTTGACTCTTGGACTTGAGGTTTGTACCATTTAACACAGGTCTTGAAAATGGGTTAGTTAAGCTAGTTTTCTTGTTTTGTTTTTTTGCTGTGTGATTTTAGTGTTGTGTTGCCTGTAGATTAAACCTTTTGTTTTGACATATAAATACAGATTTGGTTACTTGTGTACAACAGCCCTGGGGACCCACAGGGTTCAGCCCAGGAGTGCTTGACAGTCATTTTGTTCCATTTGGCCCTGATGGAAATGAGGTCTGAAAATGCAACCAGATGCATCTGCGTTTTTCTCCACGAACCAAGGTAGAGTTTTTCTCCAGGAGCCAAGGTAGAGTTCCTCCAAAGTAGAAGATAATTCCCTCTTCTTTGTGCTGCAATTTCACTTCCCCTTTAGAAAAGGGTCTGTCAAGAAAAGAAGCAGAAAGCCATAATCATGTTATGTTGAATGAGGGCATCTGGCTTCCTGCAGAGAATACTATTAAAATCCAGTCATTGTAAGTCACGTCCCATTACATTAAACAGGCAGTTGTTCCCATCAGCTTCCAAAAGGGACTGGTTCATCCGGCTGTAACAATATGATGTGAAGAAAAGAGCCTTTTCATACTTTTGTGTTCTTTGAACAGAAAAACATCCATTTGGGGGAGGGAAAGGTGCTGCTTCACTACTTACCTGGATGTCTCAGGGGATATTACTAGACAGGACGGCAACAGAAACCAACCCAAGAGCACATGGGAGGGGAAAGCCAAACCCTTCCCAGGTTTGCCCTTTTCCTCCCAAACTACTCTGCACTCAGTTGGATTCCTTGGGTCCCTAGCAGCTGGGAAACAGCTTTTTAAAAATCGATTTTAGGCCAGAGAGCATGAATGGAGTGAATTCCTGGCCTTGCAATGCCTGGAATCCATCAGAAACTGAGTAGCATGTTTGCAGCCTGAATACTTTTGAGATCAGCATCCTAATTCTGTGTGAGCATGAAAGCTTTTGTACTATTTTATAGAATATTTCCTGAGGAAGATCTGTTTTTTTAAAACGTTGTTATAAAATCCGGAGATGACGTTGATGTATTCTTATACAAGGATTTTCTTATTATTTGATGGAATTTGTTCATTGTTATGTAGTGTTTATTGGCAACGATAAATAGAAAATATTTTCTTTGTGAGTCTTGTTGACTATCTTGACTCTCACAACTGTTTTCTCAGTATTTGTTTCAAGACAAAGTCGTGACGGTCCACATTTGCCTTGTACTATCCATATCATGCCTCACACCCCATACACTCACATAATTTATTATGTTTGTTCAATTCATATCCCGCCCTTCCCACAAGCGACCTCACAGCAAGTAACAAAAATAGTTTACAAATTGTTAAAACGATTGAAACCATTAAAACAGTAATTCACTTAAATCCATTGTTAAAAGATGGCAGGTTATATATTAACCTGTAAGGTTCCAGCAATGCTGAATAGATGGCAGCAAGAATACCAGCAGAAGCAACAATGCCATCTTGCTTACGTGGGCAGAAGTAACAGGGCAGTTTCAGCAAGGGAGGCCAGATTGTTGGGTGTCAGCCGCCTCAACCAAAGGCCTGGCAGAACAGCTCCATTTTACAGGCCCCGTGGAATTGTAACAGGTCCTGCAGGGGCCTGATCTCAAGTGGGAGCATGTTCCACCAGATGGGAGTCAGAAAAGAAAAGGCCCCTGGCCCTGGTTGAGGCTAAGTGGACACCCTTTGGGCCGGGGACAACCAGCAAATGTTGATCAGCTGAGCACCCGGCTCTCCAGGGGACATATGGGGAAAGATGGTCTCTTAGATATGTTGGTCCCAGGCCACACAGGGCTTTAAAGGTTAGTACCATCACCCTGGAATGGATTCAGTACTCAATTGGTAACCAGTGCAATTGGCGTAGCACTGGCCGAATGTGCATCCGCACAGGCGTCACAGTCAGCAGGTGCACCGCCACATTCTGCCCTTGCTGGAGTTTCTGGATCAGATTCAAGGGAAAGCCCACACAGAGCGAGTTACAGTAATCTAACCTGGAAGTGACCACTGCATGGGTCACTGTAGCCAAGTCTCAGGAGGAGAGATAAGGAACCAGTTGCCCGATCTGCCAAAGATGGTAAAAGGCAGGCCTAGCAATAGCGGTGACCTGGGCCTCCATAGAAAGCGAGGTATCCAGGGTCACCCATAGACTCCTTACCCTCAGCGCCAGCACCAATGGTGCCCCATCCAGGGCCAGGAGCCTGATTCCCAAACCTAACGCCCCCCCCCCAAACACACACAGGTACAGGACCTCCATCTTTGTTGGATTAAGTTTCAGCCAGCTCTGCGGTAACCATTCAGCCACGGCCTCCATCACCCTGTCCAGATTATCTGGGGAGGAGCCGAAATGACCATCCATCAGATGGCTGACCATCCATATAACATTTTATAACAGTGAGATCTGAGTCTATTGCAGACCAACATGGCTACCCTCTGGTTCACTCACTTTACACACAATTCTAGCCAAATTCTGGGCCTGGGGCTGTCATCATCACATTGAACTGGGTCTTCCCAATCTTCCTAAGAGGCTGAGTCTGTTGTGCACACACGGCGCCTCTTTTGACACTTGATCACAACCAGGGCCATAGCTAGGCCGGGGGCCGCACCCCCTCCCAACTCTGCAATGCCCCCACCCGAGGATGATGCCAGACCCACGTGTTCCCCTCCCGAGCCTTCCGAACCAGCTTGCACAACAGAGCGGGAGGATGCCAGGGCAGCTGGGCAGCAAAGCCCCTCCTGCACACCTACCTGAGGCTGCCACCACCATACCCCAGCTGCCCAGGGGTCCCGACTGTTTCCCTCCATGGTACTGCGGAGCAGGCCTCCCCACAATGCCAGCTGGCCCCTGCTGCCTGTGTGTGAGAGAACCCAGTTGTGCATCACCTTCCCAGGCAGACAATGCCCTGTGGCTCTCCAGCAGTTGGGGAAGTGGGCAGCACTGGTGAGAGCTGCTGGTGCTTCCCCCTGTGGCTGCAAAGCCCGGTGGGGAAGCCAGGGCAGGTGTCAGCCCCATCCAGCTTCTTCGCTGGGATGCAAGGTGGCTCACACAAGGTACATCCATGTGCTAAATAGGACGAGACCTCTTCTCACCATCGGACTGAGTCGTGTGGTTTAAGGGTGGGTTGTATGGAGAGCAGGGCGGGGGGTGGGAGGGCTAAGAGAATGTTTGATCCACACCAGGGAGCTGGCTCTTCTATGGCTCTTCTATTTTTGTTTTATTATTTTTGTGACGTCAGAAGTGTCGTCATCCCCCCCCAGTGCCCTCCCCTCTGAAAATCGTCTAGCTACGGGGCTGATCACAACCCAAACTATCCAAGCTATGGGCAAAGCAAAGGCACCCCAAAACCCAATCCAACACAAGGTGATGCCTACACACAATCTCATCATAGGGTGAAGCAACTGGAAGTCAGAATGTTTGACTGTGACAACATTGTTTCACGTCAATGGAAAGTGTTCTGTGATCTCATCATGCCATTTTAAATAGGATCATAATGGCTGATATTAAGTAACTGCAAGAAGGAAAACAATCACAGGCTGGGGGGGGGGACGACTACATCCAACCTGTGGTAAAATCGCAGTAGATTCTGTTTCCAGGGCAAGCTTCTTTGCATTTGTATCTTGAAACCACCTTGTGCCTAAATTTATTATCTCAGAACAATTTTGGACCCCTCAATAGTGTTTAGCCCCTTGTGAGTCATTGGCTACTGATGGGCTCCTGTTCCTTTTACACAAACGGCCCTCTATTTTTCTCTAGCTCTGTGCAAAATTCCAAATTTCTCTACCTTTCCTACACACATAAATATAAGTCATCTGTACCAACAGCAGAACCCAGGGGTCTTGTTGTAGAAAAAGAGCTGCCGGAGCTCATTAGCATAACTCATTAGCATAACTTATTTGCATATGCCACGCCCCCTGACATCCTTCACCACGTGACCACCCCGCCCCCTAGAGGTTCTCTTCCGGAGCTCCGTACCTGAGAGCTCCCCCCCGACTAGAGCCCTGGCAGAACCTATCTAGTATCTCAGCCCATCACAAAATAGCAATGCTACTTGATGTTTACTGCAGCTAGATAAAAAGAAATATCAGCAGGGCAAAGACAGGCAAAGCCCTGATGGGCAGTTTTTTAGGGTAGGCATGATAGACTTATACTGAGACATGTTCCTGTTCTTGCAGCTCTAACTAAAATTATACCTACAAATCATATTGCACTATTCTGTACCACTGTACATCAGAGAGAGAGAAAAAGAGAGCATTCAAGGCCGGCTCTCCCGCTAGGCCAACTAGGCACTCGCCTAGAGCGGGAGGCCCTGGATGGGGCGGCGGGCCCTGGATGGGGGCGCCGAAGTTCGCCTCCCCCCCTGCCAAAAGCCAGGGCCAATCCCCGAGGCTCCCCTCTGCCGCGTCCCTCCACATCCTTCCTGCCTGCCCGGACCCTCTCCAGCAACCCATGGCCGGCGGGGAAAGGCGCCGGCAGAGCAGGCGCATGAAGAAGGGAGCCTGCACCGGGGCCGCACTTGCCGCCGCCTGCTGGGGGAGCCAAGGCCGCCGGAGCTGCTGTAGGCGCCGCCAGGCAGGAGGTAAGTGCGCCCTGCTGCCGGCGCCTCAGCCAGCAAGCCAGCCCTCCGCCCTGGGACCGCACGGCCCTTTACCCCCTCGCCCACCTACCGCCTCTTGCCGCGGGCACTTGGGTGGCACCAGCGGCGGCAGCTAAGGAGTGCTGCCAAGAGGGGGTAAAGGGCCACGGAAGTCCAATCAGCTTCCATATGCAAAAGACCTTGAAACACTGGGCGGGACTGCACAAAGCAGCCAGTCTTCTGCCAGCGTCTTCTGACTGACAGTTCAAGCATCCATACACTAAAGGGGCCAACTTTAGAATTTTGGCACCCACTACTCTTTTATTATAAGGGAGAGATTTGGCCAACACCATATTTTTAAAAAGAGGAATTCTAGAAGTTAGATTCAGGTCTTTTCAGTGGTACTTTTTGCTACTATTTAGGTAGGTGTTTATTATATGTTTAAGACTACAGAACTAGTTTTTCTGGTTCAGTAACCTGGGGATAAAGGAATGTTTCTAATGTGTTTCCAGTCACTCAAAATCAAAATTTACAAGAGGCCTATGATATTATAGTCTAAAATGCTCAAAAGTGAAAAGTGGGAGGCATGTTTGGTCCAACTTACATAATAGCAACCTTGGTAGGTGCTTTCTAAAGCTTAGGAGACCTGGCCCATATAGAAACTGAATAAAGTTTGCCTGTTAAGAAATTGCAATGAGACTTCCTGCAGTGGCTTTTTGTTCCTGAGGAAGGACCAGAAGTCCGAAACACTGAACAATACCTAGGAAAAGTGTTGATAATTATTCCAGACTTCATTGTTTCCCTTTGAGAAATTTCTATTCTGAACTTTGTTCTTTCCCTTTGGGATATTGTGGACTTTTGTATTTTCCTATGATGGATTACATGTGTTGAATTACCTTTGTGTTGAAGTCTCTTTTTGTTAACTTTGGTGCGGGTTTGTGCAGTACACAGTTGCTATTTGCTGGTTTTTTGGCCATTGTTTACTGTGGACTGTATTATTGTTGTTGTTGTTGGCTCACAAGTGAAATATAACTTTTGCAACATGTAGAACTTTAATGTAGTTTAGACTCCCTTGACATCATCAATCCTTTTAAGCAGGAGTGTATTATAATTGTTAATTACATAAGAACATAAGAGAACATAAGCGAAGCCAATGCTGGATCAGGCCAATGGCCCATCCAGTCCAACACTCTGTCATGCAGTGGCCAAAAATACCAGGTGCCATCAGGAGGTCCAGCAGTGGGGCCAGGACACTAGAAGCCCCCCCCCCAGCACCAAGAATACAGTGCATCACTTGCCGCAGACTGAGAGTTCCTATCTATACCTTGTGGCTAATAGCCACTGATAGACCTCTGCTCCATATGTTTATCGAATTCCCTCTTGAAGCCATCCATGCTTGTAGCTGCCACCGCCTCCTGTGGCAGTGAATTCCATCTGTTAATCACTCGTTGGGTGAAGTACTTCCTTTTATCTGTTCTAACCTGATTGCTTAACAATTTCATTGAATGCCCACAAGTTCTTGTATTGTGAGAAAGGGAGAAAAGCACTTCTTTCTCCTTTTTCCAGGACTGTTCCGCTTAAATTCTTACCTTCAATCATAGGGGTCATTCCAATTTGCTTTTCACTGCCCGACTTGAAGAGAGTCTCATCACCTTATTGCCCAGCAGACTTAATCAGGATATAACCATGGAGGATACTCCTTCGCTTTAAGCCTCGCTTATGGTCTGCATACAGGCGCTTAGAATTGCAAATGTCCATTTGACTCCTCTTCGATCCTGGAAGCCCCTATGATCATTGATTAGATGCTTCTCCAATATTAACACAGTCTTTTTAAAAGCAATAGCTGACATGTAGCACAGTTCTTGCATAGTACCTCGTTTATACCAACAGGGAACAAAGGCTTAAGACACAGTTTGCAAGAGTATGATTATTTCCAGTCAGATGGTTAACCAGCAGCCACTTCCTGGAGAAAGCTTGGATATCGCTTGTTGCTCTTACTACGCTGTCCATCACCGTTTTTAAGGATGTTTACTTTTACAAAGTTTGCCAAAGTCCCGAAATGCTTCAACGCTTAACTGTCTCCTGGAATCTCTTCGTATAGTCCATTGCTGCTTTTAAACCTGCCCCCTCTTTCTTCTAGCTCCGTAATGCTTATAAACAGTTCTTAGCGGAGAAGAGTCCCCTCTCCCCCCTCGCTTTCCGGGGGGGGGGCTTTCGCTTTGTTGTTTTGTTTCAACCTTACTCTTCATATGTAGATCAAGTAGATCTCACTGACAGATATGCTTATTTGCCATTCAACCTCCACTCACTTGATTTGGGGTGTCCTTGCCGGAACACAGCAGAGAGACCATTGGAGCAAAGGGATGCCTCAATTTCCTGACAGCGTGCCAGAAAAGAGGCGATCCTCAGTGCTCCATGATTGGAGACCCTTCACAAAGGTCTCCGGGGGGCGTAGACATTCGTACCCCCTCTCTAACTGCTGGTTTGTGAGCTGCCTCCCTGGGAGATCCCAGGAGACACAGCCACCATCAGCTTGCATAAATCCCGCCTCCTCACGTTTTAACCTTTCTTCATAGGGAAAGTGTTCCAACCCTTTTATCATTCGAGTTGCCCTTTTCTGCACTTTTTCCAAAGCTATAATATCCTTTTTGAGGTGTGGTGACCAGAACTGTACACAGTATTCCAAATGAGGTCGCACCATCGATTTATACAGGGGCATTATGATACTGGCTGATTTGTTTTCAGTTCCTTTTCTAATAATCCCCAGCATAGTGTTGGCCTTTTTTATTGCAGTCACACACTGTCTCGACATTTTTAGTGAGTTATCTACTACGACTCCAAGATCTCTCTCTTGGTCAGATCTCTCTCCATCAGTTCAGACCCCATCAATGAGTATTTATAGTTAGGATTTTTGGCCCCAATGTGCATCACCTTGCACTTGGCCACACTGAACCCCATTTGCTGAAGCTCATCCCAACAACCCTCACAGGACGTTTGTAGTTATTGGGAGGATCACAGGATTGTAATAGGCATTTATTTATTTATTTTATAACTTGCCTTTCTTGCTAAGACTCAAGGTAGATTAGACAGCATAACACACTTCTGTTAAATGGCATGAGGCATCCACCAGATAATGCAATAGGACTGGGATCACAAAAATTAGAAACAATGCAAAAAAAGTATCAGAGAAGATATAACATAAACAATGCAAAAATGAGCCCAGTAGTATAAGTTTAATATAAGCATATGCCCTGGACAATGTTAGTTAAAGTCACAGTGGACTTGAACTTTGTTCTACTGATACAGACATGGCGAGTTGGCGACCCATCTGAAGCAATGCAAAAAAATGGAATTTCAAAGCAGAAAACAATGCAGTAAGAGCAAGATAATAGACCGAGTTGATTAGGATTGGTCAAAGGCTGATTGATTATGACAAATTTATCAAAATGTAGTTCAAATCTGCACTCCACTCACCTTATGCAGGCTGTCCTGTTCTCTTTCTTGTTCTCTGCTTGTGTTTGGTGAACTCCAGCAGCACTTTCTGCTACACGGCCCCAAAAGACAGGCCTCTGAATGTTCTGCTTTGTGTAAGGCAGCCCAGAGACTATTTTGGTACCTGGAAATGAGATACTGCTGGGGAGACAGAATGCTGTAGATGTATTCTTTGTGGGCAGCTTGTTTTTAATTAGGCCAGATGGTATGTGACAAAGCACATTTTCGTGCTTGTGCTAGTTCTTCTGCAGTGATCTGTTCTGTGTGGGGAAGTATTTGAGTGACTAGCATGAAAAGAGCTGGACAATGGCTTGCATGAACAGCAGACAATGGAAAATGCAGTGCTGGTATTTCACCTTGTTCTGAGATAATGTTGATGTTTAATCTATAAATAATTAATAGCCATGGGAGCACTGATTATCTAAGGCTACCACATTATGTGGCCGGAAGTTATGTGGCCATCTTTCCTTCTGTCTACAAGTTACGCTCTTCTCTGATGACATACAGTAATGCCCACAAGGCATTTGGAAGAGAGATCAAGGTCATGGATAAACAACCAGAGAATGCAGCACTGATCCGGGTATATTATTAATGCCCTACTGGTGCAAGCTCTTCTGCCCTCCTATTCCACTCATTCTTTCTCTGGACGCTTGACCTATGGTCCAGTGGGGTTGAGACATTTTCTCAATTCATGTTCATCAACCTCTGCTTGGTAAGTTCACCTAGTCCTGTTCTACGTCCTCCACAGCTCTTATTGATTATGATTAGTGCAGTAAAGTCTTAAATATCTTACACCTAAGTAGACCTTATCTACATTGCATTTACAAGAAGGTAAAGAGTTTACAGAACTGCCAGCATGCTTCATGAGCTGGAAAGGATATCAGAAAGACGGCATTACAGTGTAGCACACGTGTTCTGGTGTGCTCACCCAAATTACACTTGTCACCCTACCACCATATAGACCTAGATGCAATGAATTCTCATTTCAGATTTTGTTGCCATTCCTCTCAATTAGCACTAGTGTGTACAAAGCCCACCTAGCAAACTGACATATTACATAACCAGAAACGATCCAAGAGATATTTAGTCTTGCTCAGTATTATTCACCATTACATTCATAAATCCACCTTTGGAAAGCTCCACTTTGCAACAGAAAAACAAGGAACTGCAAGATCAAAGTTTCCTTTGTGTGTTATCTTGCACGTCACAGGATTGATAGTAGTGGCTAGGTTATTGCAATATGCAAAATCACCCAGGATTATTTGGGAGGGAGAAACGGATATTGAATAACCAGATTGGTGCAGCGGCTTGAGTTTTAGACTCCAAGGTGACATTTCCAGTTTTTGCTCAGCTATGAAGCCTGTCCACAGTGTAGTCCTGGGCTCACTCACTAGATCTCAGTATAACACTACCTCATAGAACTGGTGTGAGAATAAAAGTCAGAGGAATCCCACATATACTATTTTAAGTTTATTAGATGAAGTATAAGATTCAAACATAATGAATAGTCCAAGCTAAATTGAAATATGTACACTTTTCCCCTTAAGTCAGAGGTTTCCATCAGTTTCACCACACAAATTACCTACCTGTATATAATGCATCCATAATGCATCCTATAGATCAAGAGGGCTCTCTCCTATGGCTTTCTTAAATGTGTCTGTTAATGCTGTACTAGTACTGGCTATCTGTTGTAGTATCTTTATCCTGACAAACCAAAAGGCTTGGACTAGATTCACTGCAAGTGAATCGCTCAGGAGGAGGAAGAGGAAGAGGAGGAGGAGGAAGAAGAAGATTGGATTTATACCCCACCCTTCACTTGGAGTCTCAGAGTGGCTTACAATCTCCTTTCCCCTCCCCACAACAGACACCTTGTGAGGCAGGTGGGGCTGAGAGAGCTCTTTCAAGATCTGCTCTTTCAAGGACAGCTCTGACAGAACTATGGCTTGCCCAAGGTCATCCAGCAGGTGCAAGTGGAGGAGTGGGGAATCAAACCTGGTTCTTCCAGATTAGGGTCCGTGCACTTAACCACTACACCAAACTGCTGGCATTAGCTCCCTTCTCTGTAGTTTAAAGGGAGTTGTATGCTAGAGAAGACAAGCACAACAATCTACCTCCAAGGGCTATTGTTAGGGCTGTAAAATTAACAAGAGTCTGAAATATTTATGAACTTTTATCCCAGCTTAAGCTTGCATTTCCTAAAGCCCACTTCTGCACATGCAATGCTGCCAATACATGGAGCCACCTTGTACTGAGTCAGAGGGTTGGTCTACCAAAGTCAGTATTGTCTGCTCTGAGGAACAGTGGCTTTCCAGGGTCTCAGGCAGACATCTTTCACATCACCTAATGCCTGATTCTTTTTGTGTGTGTGTGGAAGATGTTTGGTATTGAACCTCAGACCTGCATTCAGAGCAGATGCTCTACCACTGAACTATGCCCCCCCCGGCTAGGTCTGGTAGCCATGTAAATTTATTAGGAAAAGTAAAATAAACACACAGGGTTATAAAACCTTTAAATTCATATCCAGTTGTTCTAAAGTTGTTGAGCTTTTCAGAACTGTTTATCAGGATGGGTGTTCACTAAAGAAAAAGGAGAAAAGTGGCATGGATCCACTGGAGGGTTCTATGGACAGAAGGAATATCAACTTCTCCATCTAGGAAGGAAGGAAGGAAGGAAGGAAGGAAGGAAGGAAGGAAGGAAGGAAGGAAGGAAGGAAGGAATTGGGACCTGCAAAAACAGCAGGGAGAGTCAAGAATCTGCAGTTAGAGGATATATTAGTGAAATGTCCCCTCCTCCTATCCATGGGGGGGGGGGTGAACCCATGGGATCCTCAGCATGCTGGTGTTTGTAGTCTTCTTTGAAATGGAGCCCAGGTGGTGCTGCAGGCTTAATTAGGTTAGTTGGTACAGCATACAAAACACATTTCAAGATACACCAGAGACTACTGGGATCTTTATGTATTGGGGCTGAAACATCCCAGGACTGTTCTACCAGAGACTGGCTGAGCTTGGAGCACAAGAACAATAGCCCACCAGGACTCTGGCAGTAACCAAGAAGTAATGTTATGTAAATAGCCTATCATTGGGAGTGGGGTGTATTTGGGTGTGGCAATTGCATACTATTTAAACAGGGCTATGGCCCTGGAGTTTAGTCTTGTACTTGCTGAAATCACTAATAAAGTAGAGCTGATCACTAGTAGTGGGGTCTGCTAATCCATGGAACCCAGTATTTAACAGGGATCAAGAAACAAATTGTAGCCACTCTTCTAGAAAGGATGGAAGCTAACAGTTAATCAACTAACTGAAATGTGCAGATCCCTGTACGGCAAACAGCAGAAGACAAACTGGATAGTTCGTTTGGCATTACTTTCAATTGATGTAGTGGGCGAAGAGTCCATAAAAGTCAAATTCTAGTGGGCAATAAAATCCCTATAAACAAAGTCCTGTTAGAAGATCATCTTCTTCCATTTGTGGAATTACTATGAAACCTCAGAGGATCATGAGAACATCTTTCAGACACCAAGACATAAAACATCTGCTG
The DNA here is from genome assembly GCF_001447785.1 of Gekko japonicus. Classification (NCBI taxonomy): domain Eukaryota; kingdom Metazoa; phylum Chordata; class Lepidosauria; order Squamata; family Gekkonidae; genus Gekko; species Gekko japonicus. The sequence goes on along the minus strand of NW_015171510.1, from coordinate 177,354 downwards.
TATGAACACAAGACCTGAGCACAAGAAAGACGGCCACTTTGCTTTAAAGGGCCTTGACAACAACACATAAGCTATACTTATCCATGAGAGCAATGGTAAGAATGAAACTGGTGTTCATTTCAGGTTAATGGATATGTATTATGAGATGAAGAGGTGTAATTGTTAAGAATGCATCTTTCCTTAGGTGGCAGAACTGCCTCCCATGGGATGTCTAGGACATAGGGGTACACTGAAGCAGAATAAGATATCATGGGGGGGGCTGTTTAAATAAGCCAAACTTCCAAATAATAATTCTGTTATGCAAATCGGCACTTCCAGCCTCTCTGTGCAAACATTCCAGAAACAGACAGTAAAAGGCTATGTATCCCAGGAGCACTCGAGCAAAGAAAGAAAGAAAAAGGAGATCCAATCATTAGCTTGAATCAGCCCAGCATGGCTGCAGATTGCTGTGCCTGGAAAACAGAGAGAGGGGAAACAAGTAAGAGTGTTCTAAAAATTGCCAGTTAGCGTCTCAAATGCAGCAGGTGAAATATTTATAAACTCATCCTCCTCCAGAGGGAGTTTTCTGCGTAAGCATAGCATCAGCCACTCCAGTTGTCCCCCCTCCACACCCTCCGCCTCCTTTAACCACCATAGAGTCATGCAGACACTAGAAAAATCTAAATTTCTGCCTATGTTTAGTGTGCTGCAATCATTAGGATTTGGATATTGAGAGGATTGTCTTCTCTCTGCACAGTTTGTGCACTTTGCAGTATGTTTTCAAAGGTCCATGATTATTATCATTTTGAAGAAAGTCCCAGCCAGGAACACATGAAGCTTCTTTGAGGGTCTCAGTTACAGTGGTTTTCTTTCACATCACCAACTACGGTACCTTATTTATTTATTTGATATGTTAATCACATTATCCCAGCTTACACTGAACTCTGTGCGATGTACAAGACCCAAAATAATAAAATACAAAACATTAACATTTATATATAACTTTCATCAGGAGATGAACTGAACCTCAGGCTTTCTGCCTGCCAAGCAGGTGTTCTGCCATTGACCTACAGCCCCTAGAGTCTTGAGCAATACCGGAGCCCAGTGCTTGCTGTTGGACCTATAAGATGTGACTCTAAAATGAATGTGCAAGAGCTGTTAGCAGCTGGCTTCTGGGCAGGTGTGGCTGCCTGAGGCAGATCTTGGGACGCAAATCTTCTTTGGGAAGAAGTACCATTTGGCTTTGCCATTGCAGATGGCAAAATATCTGGTGCCAATCTTGCTGCTGGGACCCTCTTGGCATGTTGCCAGGATATGATGACAGAAGAAGCACAAATCTCTCATGCATCCTCTTTACACAACTCCAGCTATGGAGCGATTCAGCCCATGTACACGCTGATCCTTTGCACAAGTCCCATAAGTATAGTAATTTCCACTTCTACTGCTGTTTTCCGACCATGTGCACGGTACACTGTAGTAAGGTAACAGTGCTCTGCATATGCTCAAAAATACTTTCTCTTTACCATTAAGAACCTTTTCTGAGTTTTAGTATGAAATTCAGCTCAGACAGGATTCACATTAGGCATGGCCTGTCAGTCAATTTCACTTTCTTCCTCAGTCTGCGGAACAATACACAGGGCTGTGAGTGCCTGGAACCAACATGCAAGTTTGCAAAAGCCACCCATGATAAATCAACAAAACTAGGCTGTTCTTAAACACAGTGAAAAGGTCAAGGGAGGCCAGTATCTCACGGTCCTTAAGGCATGCAGGAGTGAACCCAGGGGAAAGATAGGTTTGGAGCTCCATAGAGATCCCAGAGAGATTTATTTGTGTGCCCAGTTTGAGTCTCTCATCGGAGGTGAAATGGTCTATCTCTAGATCTTGCCTTGAGTCTCTAACCTAAAACGTAAACAAACTGTCGGCAGCTTGGACTTCAGCAATGCCATCATGACCGGCAATATTTTACCAGGTCTGATTGCAAATCCAGGTGTGTGGGGGGGTACCCGGGCAGATACAAAAACAGGTTTTACGATTTTCGTAGGTGGCAAGCACTTCCTTGCAGGAAAATAGCTGAAAGCAGCAGGTCGACTGCCGCGTGTGATGTCTGCAGATGCAGCCCTTTTTAACTGGGCGCACTTGACAGCAGCGATCACTACAGTGCACACGCCGTGAAAAAAGACGCGTGTATAATTTTGTTATTAACCCCTGGCTGCAGGCGTTGCTCTGCCCAGAGGGACCTCCGGCGACACTGGAAGCAGTACCCTACGGGGGGGGGGGGGATCCCTGAGCAGTCCGGCCGTCCCGTGGCTGGGGGGGGGGGGGATCCCTGAGCAGTCCGGCCGTCCCGTAGCTGGGAGGAGAGGTCTCGTGGACGGACTCGTGTCTTCCATTCGCACGGGGGCTTTCCTGCTGGGGGCTGTGTGTGAATCGCGTTCTGGCCTCGTCTCAGGGCTGGCCATGCAGAGCAATGCAGCCTGCGCCCATGGATGGCGCAGGAGGGCCCGGTCGCCGCCGTCCTCCGCCATAAGCCCTCGGCGCCTGAGCGCGGATCGGGATCCGGCCGTCTTGGGGGACTGGCTCGCTCCTCCTCGGCTGCTGCGCGGCTCGCAGGGCTGGAGGGGCGGAGCCAGCCCCAGCCCAGCCCAGCCCAGCCGGCGCTGCCGCCCGCTCCCCGTGCGCGACTCACATCCTGCTGCAAGCCGGAGCGCGGGGCGGCAGCGAGAGCTGGGCAGGGCTTGACGAGGGCGCGGGGGGCCGCTGGGCGTGGGCAGGGCGGCGGCGGCGGCGTGTGCGCCGAGGGGCTGCAGCAGGTGCCTTAGTTCGCGCGGAGCCCAGCCGTGGCGCCGGGTCTCCTGGAGGAGGAGGAGGAGGAGGAGGGAGGTTCTGAGTCTCGGCGAGTCACCTGGGCAGGACCTCCTCCCGCGTGCCTCGGGGGCGCCGCCGGCTCCTGCTCTCCCGCGCCCGCTGGGACTTGCCGAGGAGGAGCTCTGCCTAGCGGGCGTCCGGGCCGAGGATGTGGTGGTGGGATGCCCGGGTGACGACGCTCTTCAAGAGGAACCTCCAGCCCACGCTGACCTACTGGAGCGTCTTCTTCAGCTTCGGCCTCTGCATCGCCTTCCTGGGGCCCACCCTGCTGGACCTGCGCTGCCAGACCCAGAGCTCCCTCTCGCAGATCACCTGGGTCTTCTTCTCGCAGCAGTTCTGCCTGCTGATCGGCAGCTGCTTGGGAGGCGTCTTCAAGAGAACGTAAGGCCATCTCCCCCCCCCCTCTCCCTCGCCTGGGCGCAGTTTGGGCATCGCCTGGTGCAGCGAGGGTGCTGCTGGTGAGCAGCCCACTTTGGGCCGTCTCCTTTGCCCACCCTCCTGGTGGTCCTTTATCGAGTATGTCAGATGCTAAAGAAATCCATGCTGGCTGCTTTCCCCACATCCTGCCAGCCAGTGAGGCGCGTGCCAGGCTGTGATCCAGAAATCAGGCTCTGGTTTCCATCTCTTTGCTCTGTACCTGCAGGATCTCTGCCCCTCCTGCCATCCTCAGAGTCGGGCGTAGACTGACTTGCTGCAGTTTCTGACCTTCTGACGTGAGGCCATTCAGAGCAAGGGTCATCTGAGTACCTTGTAAGCAATTGCCTACCTCTATACAGGTCTTAACCTGTGGTCCATGGACCCTTGCAAGGAGGGGGGGTCCATGAACCAAGTACCAAAAATGCTTTCTTTTTCTTTCGATTTCCTTTTTTTAAAAATAATTTTCTCTATGGGGGAAGTGGTTAAGAGGCTGAACTGCAGGCTGTGGAAGGTCAGTAGTTCAGCAGTTCGAGACCCGGGTTCCGCATGATGGAGTGAGCTCTCATCTCTAGTTCCAGCTCCTGCCAACCTAGCAGTTCGAAAGCAAGAAATTGCAAGTAGATAAATAGGTACCCCTTCGGTGGGAAGGTAACAGCGTTCCGTGCGCCTTGGTGTTTAGTCATGCTGGCCACATGACCACAGAAATGTCTTCGGACAGCGCTGGCTCTTCGGCTTTGAAACGGAGAGTCGGATTCGACTGGCTTTTGAGCAAGGGAACCTTTACCTTTACCTTTTTATGCTAAGGTATTGTTTCACTCCAGGCAAGTACAGGGTGGCATGGGATGCTGCTGTACATGGTCAGGTAATATCACCATGTTTCAGTGTTTTTTTCTAGGGATGGGTCCATAGGTTCTGTCAGAGTGTCAAAGGGGTTCATGATCCCAAAAACTTAAAAAAAACCTGATATAGGATCACCCGCTCCAGATTCTGGTGTCCTGGAACTGTAATAAAACATGAAGTGGACTTTTAAATATCACAAGGTTGCACACTTGGGGCCAAGTCCTATTGCTCAGAGTGACTTCTGAGCATGCCTAGAGGGAGGCTGTGAAACTGACATGCTGAAATGGCCTATGTAAATATATGAAAATTGCATAGCAGTTGTGGTAGCCAAGGGCAAACAGGGTGTATTGCGTTGCTTAGAAAACACTCAGGCCTGGACAGCTATTGGGGCGCTTCCCCTTTGGGTGCTGTTCAGAGGTGATGTGGAGGAGGGCCCTGAACTATTCAGGGCAGGCCCAAGCGCCATAACAGCAGTACAGCCAGGGTGTATTAATTCAATACCACAACTTCGTTATCTCTTTTTTCTGGTCAGGTTGCCACCTTTCTTACTGTCCCTGCTCCCATGCAGTTTGATGCTCTCAAAACCCAGCCTCTGAATCAGAACTTGGTTGCATCATCAACACTTTATTTTTCGAACTTGTGTTCTGACAAGAAATGAACATAAAATCACATGAGAGGTTTTAAGTCAGTTATTCTGAAGTGTTCACATACACACACACACACACACCAATTCTTTCATGCATCTACAGTTGTGAGTGCAAAGGAGCCTCCTTGTTCCACTAAATTTCTCTTACCTGTTGGCCAGTCATTTTTTTCTTGGTTGGCCCAGTGGCTGTTTCTTGCAAATAAGTTGGCCAGCTATTTGGCTCTTATTTCTTCATATGCTGGGCATGGAAATAAGTGATGCAGCAGGTAGTGAACAACCCCTTCCCCACAAATGCAGTATGTAACTAGTCACTTACTCACAGAAAGATACACACACAATTGTGGGAATCCCTGACTGGGATTGGAGCTGTGGTGCAAGGGGGAGGGAATTGATTTTTTTTATCCTGGTGTGTGTGTGTATGTGTGTTAGCTCCCCCTGCTACTTACCTAGCTGGAGATGGTGCAAGGGGGAGGGAATTGATTTTTTTATCCTGGTGTGTGTGTTTCTGTGTTAGCTGCCCCTGCTACTTACCTAGCTGGAGTAGATACACAGGCATTGGCTTAAAAGCAGCCCTACAGCATGGGCCAGTCTGAACTGGGGAAGGCCAAGGGTGCTGTTTGCCGTTTGAAAAGCTGTGGGAAGTTTGTTGGTGGATCTCCCATTGTAACATTCTAGTTAAACTGTCAGATCATACGGAGTTTTTCATGTATCTACCATCCAGAGCTATAGGGAACACCTGCTGACATCCCCATGAGGGTTAAAGTTCTACAAAATGGATATTTAGCAAGAACTGGAAGCTTTCTTATCTGAAACTATATTCAATAATATGATGATTTTGACATCTCCAATTGAACAATTGCATTTTTTTTTGCTTTTTTAAAACTTACCTTTTAGTACCTATGGATCAACATCTCAAACATATTAATGGGGAAAATGATGACTGAACAAAAATAAGATCTAGTATAATCAAAGAAATCTCCTTAAGGAGGGTATTAGAAGAGCTGGTAGTTGAGTTTGGGCAGCTTGCTGTCTTCTGTGGCCAGTATATGTATGTGCATGTCCACTTCCAACAGGACCAAAAGTTCTGTATGTCAGGAGGTTAACAGTAAACTAAACAATTGTTTGTGGGTGTCTTATTTTTGTAACTTGTTCTGCTCCTGTGTCTACTTTATGACGATATTGGAGGTTAAAATCCTTGCAATCTCCCCACCCTTGCTATTATTGCTTTCCCCCTTTCCCTGGTTTATCCCTATTTCACATTTGGCTTAATGCTCTCTCCCACTTGCTGCCACTCCCTGTATCCCTACTGTTGCTTTCCCAATTGGACTAAGCCTCATCAGCAGTGAGTTTGTTCCATTAACATTTGGAAAATCTATCTCCCACCGTTTCCACTGCTTTTCCCTTTCTAACTTTGACTGCATTTATTTTGCCTCTTGAATTACTAAAGGATGCATCTTCAAAAGTGTTCAAAGGGCTCATCTGAATAAGATCAAAGGACTGTGGGTGCTGTTTGATTGACCCAAAAACAATTTGGACAGTTTTGGCACAGAAGTGCTGCAAGCCTTACACAACCAACAGAGCTCTTAGTCACTTGAATGACTCCCCTGGAACCAGTGGGATGGCCTGGAAGGGTAAAGGCTACAGACCCTGGCTCTGTTCCAGAGCCCACACAGCCAGATTTGTTGGATCTGTTCCCTGTGAACTTGATGTCATCATGGTTATCTGACTTCTCTTTCCACATGGAGCTAGTTGCAGGAACTGGGCCATGTAGCGGGATCCTGGAAAGACTTAGACTTACAGCAGGGCTGCTGTAAATAGAACACAGACTGCATCAGCACAAAGCCCTTGGGCTTCAGACATCATGCTGTGGCTTTCTCAATGTGTTTTTATAACCCCAGGGTTCTCTTGTAAAGGATCTGTTTTAATAACCTCCATGTCAAAACTCAAGCTGTCCTGTTGCTCTCCAGAAAGTTGGCAAAGCTACATTCAATGTCACACACTTTGAAGCTGATGTGGGGTAAGACAGGCACAGTAAATATTCCATTTTCACACCAAGTTCCTGGAAGGACAGTGATCTCCTTTACAAATCAGCTGTGCTTTCTGATCCCATTAATGAAAACTCACAGCAGGCCTCTGGTGTAGCGATCACTTTATAGCAAACACATTCTTTGCAGTGACTTCTTCTCTCCCCCCCCCCCCCCCCCCAGTCTTTTTGCTGCTGTTGAACACTCATTTGTATCTTGTTTGTGTCAGGTGCTCTAATTTTGGGGCTTTAAGCTATTGTATAATCATGCCTGAACTGATGTACAAACAGATTGCTTTCAATGTGTGTGTGTGCGTGTGTGTGTGTTCATGGCTGGAGGTGTAATTGACTTGGGCCAGCTAACTACTACAAGTTTTCTGCTTGTTTAGTTTCTCATATTAAATATTAGTTATCTCATTTCACAGGCTATTTAGACAATATTTGATGAACTGTCTCTTTGCTGTACTTTGGGGGGAAATTATCTGAAAGTGTATTGCTCAGCTCAAAACAAGTTCATAGAATAGTCTCAGGAATGATTTAAGCGTAGGGTGTCCTTTCACAGGACATCGTTGCTGATTAAAAGGAATGACACTGATTAATGTTTGCAGCACTACAATTACAGGTGGCACTGCTATGGGAATGCTAGCCCTTTTAATTGTCTGTGGTTCACACAGCAGGCAAAATGGTTGGTGCAACCTACTTGCAAGACCTGCCTGTCTATGTACTGCTCTTATGCCTGTGTAATAACCTAACAGAAACTCAGTGGTTTGACCTGGACATATTTAATAGTATGTTTTGGCCAATGGGTTTTTTTTGTTTTAATGCCAGGATGCTCCTAGATCAGCTGTGCTATAAAGATACCATTTCATTCTCTGCTGAAGCTTATTGGCTACAGAGAGATTTTATGCAATGACTATTCCAGGGGCATATGGAATGTGCCCCTTGATTTATCACACTTCACCTCAAGCAAGAGGCAATATGTGCAGGCACAATCTGGTAACTTTGCCCCATTGGTTCCTAGTAGAATCCCTTCAACAAGTCTCTGCAGCACTGAATCTGTTTTGCCATCCTAAGCAACTGTACTCAGAATCCTCTGCAGATTTGTTCCATGGAAAGTGTTCTTATGATTTCACTGAGAAAGTCCAAGGCAGATATAGTGACAGTGTAAAGGTGAACATTTGGAGTATCCCACTGGACATGTTGCCTCCTTGTAGCAAATTGTATTGCTTTTCCTTTAGTTTGAGGGTTTTGCTAAGCATTGTTCTCAAAGCAGTTGCTTGATTGTAGTGTTTCTTTTAGCTGGGCAGCAGATGGAAAAGAGCCTGCTGATATTGATAAGCTTACTCTCAGATCCGGGAGGCCATTAGTAGCTGGACAGTGCTGCATGTTTCTCAGAAAAGGGTCATAAGCAAACAGTCCACATATACCAATTTGTATTGAACAGTGTTGTAGAGAGACTTACAGAATTCTATGAGACTGTGTTCAGAGATTATGATTATTACAGCTACAGTTTGAAGTGAACATAACATTCAAGTTAAGGGGGGAAGCCTCAATTTACCATTTCCAAGCACTCTTTTTTAATGAATATGACTTATGGTCTCAACAAACTTGATCGTTCTCTTAAAGCTTCATATGCACTGTAGGTGCTAAAGAAAGAGGGGTGTAGCTGCCTGATATTTTGAAACGGACACAGATTAAAAGACTGACACTTTAAGTTTGATCCACTGGCCATAGTTACCATTTCCTTTTCTGTAATGTGCTGCCCAAATTTTGAGTGTATTTCTCTAGCCTAACTTCACAGTTGAGCAGGTTAGTGCCTATATTCAGTATATACAATTGACTACTTAATGTTCCTTTACTGACTCAGGTCAGTTCTTCTATGTGCATAGTACCTGGAGGGATGAAATGCCATTTCACTTTTCAGGAGGACAAGATCATTTTTCAAAAAGGTGTAAACCATCTGGGGATGGAGCAAGCCAGTCACACCAGTGATGGGAAAAGTCTCTAAGAACGTGTTTCATCTGTTTGCACAAGGCTAACTGGAATAGGATCTGCTGAGTTAAAGGTTTTGATGGTTGGGAAAAGGTCTGTCTTCTAACAGTCTTTCTGGGAAAGACAGGGTAGGAAAGTCTGGATCCTATTTCACCTAGGCTTCTCAAGGCTGGAAATGCTTAAAGGGTGAGACAGGCGCTGCAGAGAGAGGGTGTTTGGAGATGAGATTCCGCTTCCCCTTCTTCCAACAATAGAAGCTCCCAAAAGTTGTCTTTCCCAGCTACACTGGTGTCTCTAGCTTGGGCAAGGCAAGAAGATGGAAAAAGGTAATTGGTAATTATTGTTGACCAGCTGGGCTAATCTCAAAGTTTGAATGCTTGATTCAGACTTGTTGGCATAGAGTTTGCACAAGAGTTACCTATCTAAAGGTGATGAATGGACCCCTGATTGGGATTTGGTCTAATTTTAAACTAAATCATCTCACTTCTTTTTTCTTCTGCTTAGAACACTGCATGCACCTAAGACTGGCTTGATTTTATTTACATGCGTACTTCATTTGCAGTCCACCTTTCTCATTGAGACTCGGCAGATCACACAATTAAACAACAATGCAACAAAACCCCATATAACACATAAAAACTGGTTTACACAGTTAGAGAACTCAAGAAGCACCGGTATGATCTACCCAACAAACAATGCAATAAAGATTCAGTTAGGAGAATATTGCAATATAGTATACAACAAGCAATGCAATGAAAATTTCTGAGGCCATTAAGCTAGAGCTCTATACCTTTTATAAACAGATCCATTTTACACATTTAGCAGAGTAATGATGTGGGACCCTTCCTGACCTCTTCATGCAGGCCATTCCACCAGCTGGGCCCACAACAGGGATTGCCTGAGTGCAGACGACTGTTGATCTTATCCATTTGCTGGGTGAAACCTACGGAAGACAATGATCTGCCCTTTTAGAAGACACAGACGGTTGGCTAGCTAGTGTAACCTCAGTTTGTGGGTTCTGTGGGGCAGAATGGAATGAATCTTGCAATAATTCAAAGAGAATAAAACATTTTTACTTTTCACTTAACATCATATCATGTAACAAAAACACAGTAACGCAACAGAACAGTGATCTTTTAAAGTGCAAACAATTAACTTTTCCCTGCTTCGCAGCTTGCCACCCCCAAAGTCCATCTCTTTCCTCTTGTTGGTGGCCCAGGAAATCTCCAGCCGAACACTCTGCGCCAACTTCAAAGATGAGGGTCCCAAATGAACTCTGCATTAGATAACACAGCCCTTAAACAAGGCGTTAAGAGCCTCTGATTAAAGTTCAAGCTCCCCAGCAAGGCAGTCTTGCTTCCCTCTTCTGCTTTCCACACATTCTGCACCCTTCTGCATCTAAAGGCTCCATCCCTTCCTGGCTCATCCCATTCCTAGCCTGGGGTTCTATTCCCCCCCCCCCCCTAAAATTCTGTCATCTCGACAGTATCTACAAATTTTGAACTAATGGAAACATTAAACAATTACATATTACAGTGTTGAAATTAACTCTGCTTGACCCCACTAAAAAGCTCAGAACATAATCATTTAGCTTAGCAGGCTTGATTCTAACACGTTTAGACCTAGGAGGTAGACTATTAATTCCCCCAGGGGTCATAGTACTGGGAGGAACCACAACTGGTAACTCTGGCAGCACAATTTCTTCTTTTTCTTGCTCTTTCTTGCAAAGATTTTGAGCTACATTAACCTCCTTGGAGGAGGAGTTTGGAGAGAATTCCCTTGCTAAAGGAAGCTAGGCTGTAATGTGAATTCTTCTTCTCCTACTGAGCCTACAACATCACTTGATTTCTTCCTCGTCCTACTGCTAATAGAATCCTCTGGAATGTCCATATCACTCATGTCTTCAGTGGAGGAAATAAATCCACAGGGTCTCTCAGCATATCTCAGTGCAAAGTTCGAACAACACCTTTGCCATCTTCCGACTGCACCCTATATACTGGAATAATTTCCTCAGGTTGATCCAGAACTATATGTACAACAGGTTCCCATGTATCAGCTAATTTTTGTATACCCAGGGGGCTTAAATTACGTACTAGAACTCTGTCACCTGTCAAAATGGTTGATTTCATAACTTTAGCATCCCATCTTCTTTTGTTGGCTTGCTGATGCTTTTCATTTTCTTGGGTGGCCAGATCATATGCCTAACGAAGACTGCATTTTAAGTCTCTTACATATTCCTGATAAGTCACTTCAGTTTGCCCCTTTGGCTTTATCCCCAAACACAGATCAATGGGTAGTAATGGTTGTCTTCCAAACGTTAAGAAGTAGGGGCATTCTCCTGTAGTATCATTCTCCTGTAGTATGATTGTAAGCATGAACCAGTGGTTTTATGTATTTTTGAAGTAGGGGCATTCTCCTGTAGTATCATTTTTGATATGATTGTGAGCATGAACCAGTGGTTTTATGTATTTTCCCCCAGTTAGATTTCTTATTTGCTTCCAAGGTGCCCAGCATGTCCAAACGGGTACGATTGAACCTCTCAGCTGAGTTTCCTCTTGGATGGTATGGTGTAGTATGTGACTTAGTTCCCACAATTTTACTCAGTTCAGTAACCAGTTGTGACTCAAACCCTGCACCTTGATCACTGTGGAACCTCCTGGGAAACCCATAATGACAGAAAATTTTTCCCCAAAGAGTTGCAGCTCCCGTTCTTGCAGTTTGATCTCTGGTGGGGTATGCTTGTGCATATTTGGTAAAATGATCAATAATCACCAAAATATTTTTGATGCTAAGGGAGCATATGCTTTTATGTTAACTAATTCAGCTGCTTTCCCCACTCTTAGCTTTCCTCTTCATACAGCATTCACAATTATGGCACTTTTGTTCTATTGCTTGGATCAGTTCAGGCCAAAGGAATCTATCCCCTAGCCAAATCCAGAGTTCTTTCAATTCCAAAGTGACCCATTTCATCATGGATGCCTTCTAGAGCTCTCCTTCGATGAGAGTACAGGATCACAGGTTGCTCTACATCTTCTCCATTTCATTGCACTTTCCGATAAAGAACTCCATCCAACAGAAAAAGTCGAGGCCACTCCCTCAGATACAGCCTAGTTTCATACTCTTCCTTTTTTTCTTCACCCCAGGTGGGTCTATGATTCCTCTCCAAATGGTGTATTATTTTAGCCATATACTTGTCCCTTCTCTGCAACTTTTCCCGATCAGGAAGCCCACCATTTTGATCATAAAAGGCTTTGATATGGCATCTTTCATTGCCACATTCTCCTGGAATACTATCCCCTGAGGAAGGTAGAGTTTCAGTATAACTGTGGTCCCCTTTGTTAAATCTTGCTGCTGCAGAATGCTTGGGATTTGCAGTATGAACCTGAATAAATGCCTTACAGACTTCAGCAGCCCATAACATCCAAGCTTTGGGATCTTGTTGACTCCTTAAGAGCTTTCTAGCAATTCTCTCTATCTGCTTAACTGCTTCCTAAAGGCTCCACTCCTTCGTAGCTCATTGCATTCCTAGCTAGGGGTTACACTAGCAGTATGAGTGCATAGGGTAGTTGGAGCTTATTTGTTAATTGACGTGCCACTTTCCTGAAACTGCATTAAACAGCTAATAATAAGGCCCAAATACATAAATCAGGAAACACATAAAATCAATAAGAGATCTTTCTTAAACTAGTAACAGCTATTAACAGTAATTCAAATTCCCTTAAACTAATTCAGGAAATTCCAAAGGATGCGGAGCTACATTGGCTCCGTTCAGAAATGGCTCCATATCCTTGTCTGCACATGAGCAAGCCTTGGCCTCACACCCACCACCTTCTCTTGTGTCCTGCAGTTCCATCCATCCCTTTTGGTTTTACAACAAATTATAGATGATTGGCACATCCAAACTGGGTACACTATGGCTAGTGTTATATACTATAATTTCCCTGGAACCCAGAATGGAAACCACTGTTTGATAATAGTTTCATTCTGGTTTCCAGACAAATTATAGCTTGGATCCAGTGGAGGATTTCCATGGGTGGAAAGATTTCTGCCTGTGAAGCATGACCTTCTTACCTTCACCCTCCTTCTACAGCCCCAAGCACCCCTAAAATGCCCCCCAAGCCTGTTCCCCAAGAGCAGCTTGGGGGGGGCATTTGGAGCTGTAGTGGGTGGGGGAGGTGAAAAAGTCAAACTTCACAAGCCAAAGTCCTTTTATCCTTGGAAGCATTCTGCTTGATCCATGGCTATGCATTGTACAAAGCATACCATGCCTAGTTTGGGTAAAATGGTAAAGTGTGGTTTCTGCAACATGGGGAGGGAAGGAGGGAATCATGATGGTTAAGAAGGAAGATTGCAAGGCTAAGGCGTAGTCATGTAGTAAGGAATCACGGTTTAGCATTGTGTCTGATCTCAGTCCCTGTCTTTGCAGCCTGTAGCAGTGGTAACACAGCTGAGCTAACCAATGTTAATATTGCCACTGCCACCAATGACTTCAATTGTATCATTAAACATTGATGTGGACAAGCCTTGCACCTTTTAGACCCTACAGCAGTAATTTTTTAGTAGACCCTCTTGCATAATCTGTGACTACTACAGTTTAGATGAGGCCTGACATACTTCCTGACTCCTCCAGCTCATTAGACAGATTTGCTCCTAGGACCAGAAAGACAAAAGCAAGCACCTGAGCTGCCAACATACCAAAAACCATTATGTTCCCTCTTGCTGCCCCTTGCTCCAAAAGGGTGTTGTGTCCAAATGAACCGCAGCAAACCACAGGTACCCATAAATGGTCCACCCTGTCCTCTCCAGATCACAGAATCAGATTGTGATCCATGTGCTGTTTAGATAATTATAACAATTCAATTCTTTTTAAACTGGATTTTGTTTTTGGCCTATCAGAGTCAAAACACTTTTCAAAGGGTGAAAAATTCTGCTCTGTATCCCATGACTCTGGGCAGTGGACGGGTGTGTGCCTGAAGCCAAATACACAGTGCATTATCATCAGGCTTGGCAATCTTGTTTTAGTCAGTCTCTCTCTCTTTTTCTACATACCCCTCTCCCTGACCCACTCAACAGTATGCTGCTAAAAGCATTGCATCACACATCTCAAAGTGGAAGGAATTGTCTATGTCTGTAGCTAATGGCTCAAGCCCACTCCAATCACTAGACTGAACTGCCACATTTCATAACTGAGAGGCAGTCATGGATTTGCATTGCCTCATAATGCTGGGCTATTTTTTCATATCCAAATATATGTATAACATTTTTTCTTCCCAGATGTTAGTGCGTGTTGAGGATATTTCCTGCTTTGTTGTCAGTTCTTAATGCTGTCTTGGGATGACCAGGAGAGAGTGAGAGGGTGTGATTTTATTTTTTGTAATCCTTCAGGAAAAGAGCTGGCTTATCTGTCTCTTCTTCCTAGGACTGCTTCTTGTAAATGACCCTGTGGTTTACTGAGGGTTGGAGAGACATTAAAGGCTTTGCTGTATTTCCTGGGCCAGGTTTCCAAGGGAGCTCAGCATGCTGGGTGGAGAGTCTTCAGATGTGTTCTGGTTGGGAAGTTGTAAATGAGGCTGCCTGTCTCTGCATGGCAGCTCTGCAACTTCGGTCCTTTGGCTTTGCGAGCACAAGGGAGTCTGCCATTGCTTTTGGTGCTTTTCCAGGGTTTTTCCCCCCTGGCACGCTTGCACAATAGGTTGTCTCTCTGCTACTTCCTCTCTGCCTTCCACTCTACCTGGTGTTTCTATGCTTGCTTGCCTCCAACTTCTCTCAGTTCATACATGAAAACACAAAAAGAAGCTGTCTCAGACCCCTGCACTACCAAAGTCAGTACTGTCTACTCCAACTTACAGGGTCTCTCCAGGGTCTCAGGGTCTCTTTCACATCAGCAACCACTTCATCCTTTGGATGATGCTGGGGCTTGAACCTGGGACCTTCTACATGCAAAGCAGATGCTGTACCATTGAGCCACATCCACTTCCCTTTGAATCCATTGCATGAAGCTGTCTTTTACTGAGTCCAACCATTGGTCTTCCAAGGTCAATACTGCTTGCTGTGATTGGCAGCAGCTCTCCTGGGCTTCAAAATTGGCTGTCTGACCACTTAGGGTGGCCCATCTGGCATCAACCTGACCCCAGGCTTTTTCCATTGTGGCTCCAGCTCTATGGAATGAGCTCCCTGAAGAGGTGGGGGCCTAGGATTGCCCACCTCCAGGTAGTGGCTAGAGATTTACAACTGATCTCCAGGTGACAAGGATCAGTTCACCTGGAGAAAACGGCCACTTTGGAAGGTGGACTCTATGGCATCAGACCCCATTGAAGTCCTGCCCCTCCCCAAACCCCACCCTCCTCAGGTTCCACTCCCCAAATCTCCAGGTATTTCCCAACCCGGAGCTGGCAACTGCCAGGAGGGTCTCCTCAGAGATCTTCAGGAGGCACTGCAAGGCCTGCCTATTTGGCAGGGCTTTCGAGGGTAGGCTTGCCAAGTCCCCCCGGGGGGCAGGGAAACCCCCGCCCCAGAGGCCCGTTACCTGCCACCGGTGGATCGGGCCCTGGGGGGACCCCCCCCCAAGCACATGATGTGTCCAGCGTCAGCATGTCACCTGGAAGTGACGCAACCACGCCGGGCGCGCCGGGGGCAGGGCCGCGGTCATCCGAGGGAAAACTCTATGTTTTGCGCGCTCCCGGAACGGAGCTGGAGTCCCCCGCTGTACATACAGCGGGGACTTGGCAACCCTGTTCGAGGGGGTTTGAATGGCAGGCATCTTTTAAGAGGGAGAAAGGGCAGAGATTTGGGGTTTGCTATTTTATTTTTGGTTTTAAGTGAACATGTTTGTAACTGCTATTGTAAGCCACCTTGAACCACGAGGAAAGGTGGAATATAAATGTTTTTAAAAATAAATAAAAGTATATCACCTTTTATATCACCTCCTACTTGGTCCTTTTCCACTGAACTCTGAACCTGGGACCTTTGACATGCAAAGTTTACTCTCTACCACTGTGCCGTGGCCTCTCTCCAGATTAGACTTCCATGAAGAATTGATTAATTTGTTTTGCCACATACAGATGAAGTCCCATCAGTGCTACCTAGGAGAAGGGTATGTGTGTTTGTATAGTCCTGTATAGTCCTGCTTTGCTCACAATTTGTTAGGATTTGTACAGGTATTTGATTTAATTCTTTCTGGATTCCAAAGCTTGTTCTGTGAAGTTTTTCTAAATATTTAATGTTTGATCCATTTCTGAATTGTGGGAAATTCTGATCAGCTTTGTAAAAAGGTTATCCAGAATGTATAAAGGTAAAGGTTCCCTTGCTCGAAAGCCGGTCGAATCCGACTCTAGGGTTGCGGTGCTCATCTCCGTTTCAAAGCCGAAGAGCCAGCGCTGTCCGAAGACGTTTCCGTGGTCATGTGGCCGGCATGACTAAACACCAAGGCGCACGGAACGCTGTTACCTTCCCACCGAAGTGGTACCTATTTATCTACTTGCAATTCCTTGCTTTCGAACTGCTAGGTTGGCAGGAGCTGGAACTAGAGATGGGAGCTCACTCCATCATGCGGCACCCGGGTCTCGAACTGCTGAACTACCGACCTTCCACAGCCTGCAGTTTAGTGTCTTAACCACTTGAGCCACCACCAGAATGTATAGATAGCACTAAAAACATAGGACTGTAGTGAGAAACTTGTGGACAAAGGATCCCTCTAGCACAGTGTTTCATTTCCAAGAGCTGCCAGCTGGATGTTTCTGGGAAGTGCACTAAGAGGGCATGGATGCAACAGTTATGTGTTCCCAGCATCTGATACCCAAGCCACATCCCCCCGAACATCGTGTGAAGCCTGCTTTGACTGTATACTGCTAGGTGGCCATCTTGTGCTAGCTGTACACTTAAGAGGTTTTTGCGCATGCTACTAATATGCCTCTTGAGCTAGCTGTGTGAATGTTAAAGCAAAAAGAGTGCTTTTTTTAAAAAATGAGCAAATGGACACTGTAGGTAATGTAGGTTTTATATTTGCGTCACAGATAACAAGGAATGCAAAAAGCACAGAATTCTTTATCTGCAATTACTTATAGGCCTGCCTGCACCTTTCCCGCATAGAATTGGTCCCATCTAAGAGTGGGGAAAAATAGATATGCAGAATTGTTAGATGATGGAAATAATCTAAAATCTCAGGAAGAATGAAAGAAAAGGGAAACAAACTTAGATTGGTGGACTAGAGTGCAAGTGGAATCTAGATATAGTAAGGACAAACAGACAGATGGATTCTATTCAGAACAAGGTGCATTAGAAAAATTATGTACCTCAAGAGAGAAACTTATTAAGAAAATGTATGGTATGCTGATGCAATTGAAAATGCAGGATGAAATAGTTAAAGAATGTATGGTTAGATGGATGCAAAATATCGGTTATAACATAGATCTGTCATAATGGAGTAAAATATGGAAAGTGAATATTAAGTTGACTAAATCTGTTTCATTCAAAGAAAATTTATATAAAATGTTATATAGATGGCATCTAACACCAGATAGGTTAGCTAAACTGTATACAAACTTAAGTAACAGGTGTTGGAAATGTAACAATCATGTTGGATCATACTACCATATGTGGTGGACATGTAAAATTACATCACCTGGAAGTGACGCAATCCCTTCGGGCACGTTGGGGGCGGGGCCACAATCATCCGAGGGAAAACCATAGAGTTTTCCCTTGGATGATTGTGGCCCCGCCCCCAATGTGCCCGACGTGATCGCGTCACTTCTGGGTGACGTGCTGACGCCGGGCATGTTGCGTGCTTTGGGGGTGGGGTTCCCCCTGGGGCCCAATCCACCGCCACCAGGTAACGGGCCTCTCGGGCGGGGGTTTCCCCGCCCTCCGGGAGGACTTGGCAAGCCTAGATTAAATGAAGAATAATAAGAATGATAGATGTCGTCGTTGTGAAGTTCTAATGAGAAGACTTGCATGCAGAATGTTAAATTGGATTTTTTATATATATATTTCTGTATCTTTTCTTTTTCTCTTCTTTCCCCTTTCCCTTTCTCTGTGCATAAACTAATACAATTCTTTTAAAAAATAAAAGTGAAAAAAATGAGAGGAAAACCCTTTGATGCCTTTTACAGTGTGGCAGCCTCATGTTATGCAGGGGCAACATGTGCAGATGTAGCTCTTCTTCACCATTGCTACACACCTACCAAGACCCTCTGAATGCAAGGGTCAGACAGATGTGACAGCATCCTTGTGGCAGCCATCAGGATGCTGCCACCATTTTAAAGTAATTCAAAAGTGTCACAAGTGCCCAATCCTGATCAGGCCCACATGACAAACTGAGATCCTGTTGTTTCCCCTCCCTGCTTCGTATCAAGTGCCAAAATGGCTGCATGCCCCATGGCTATTTCGGCACGTGAAAAAGCAGGGGGAACAAGAGTGCTGTGGGCCTGATCAGGACTGGGCCTGCGCATCATTGTTAAAGGACCTTAAAATGATGGCAGCATACCCATGGCAGCCACAAGGACGCTGTCACATCTGGTTTGGCCTTCAGTGAGCATCCTTCATTGTGATGCCTCTCAGTAGCAGGGTGCAGCGCGTCCCAGGTCTAAATGATGTGTCCTGTCTCTGTCCCACAGTGCCACTGAATTTTGTTCCTTGCAGTGTGCAGATGTTGCAGGACAAATGGGTGCGGCACTCTAGACTAGGCTGGTTAATGTTCCTGGTGGCCCAAGCTAGTACTAATCTGTCGTAAGCATCTAGTCCAGGGAGTCCAGATGGCACTATAAAGCTGTGCTCTTGGGGCATATGGACAATTGAATTCTGGATACAATCATAGGAAGCAAGCAATTCCTCCATCCTGCTTATGGTCAGACTCTGGGAATTAATGCAGTTGTGCATCAAGCAGGTGATTATGTTGGCTGCTGCCATTGTATAACAAAGCATTTTCATAATCTCTGATGTAGATTAGAGATGGGATCTCAGTTTTCTACAGCCCCCCCCCCCCCGTCATACTCCTTTTAGTATTACTGATCTTTATGTTGTTCTGAAGAGCTCACAAATAATGATTAATGTTTAATTCCTCAGTGTGCTCTCATACCAAACATGACTAGAAGGGTTGTTAATGCTGCAGAATGTGCATAGAGCCCCAGTCTTGGCACAGCTCCCATCTCCTCTGTATCTGTTGCTAGCCTCTGCAGCTTTATCCCCTGATGGCTTGTTTCCCTAGAGGTGGTGGTTTATTGCTGGCACATGATTAACAATGTTTTTCATTCAGGTTCCTTCCTTCCTTCCTTCCTTCCTTCCTTCCTTCCTTCCTTCCTCAGTTGCATTTTTTAACTTCAGACCCCATTTTAAGACCACATCAAACATGAAAATCTTTTCTCCTGTGTAAGAAATACCACATGACCTGTGTAGATTGCCACATGTGGTGATCATAGACACACCTGTGCAGCTACAAGTACCAGAAGCACTTTCTGTATAGGAATTCTCCCATGCGCAACCTGGTCTTAAATTAGTAGGCATTTTGAAAGGGGGAGTGGGTCTCCCCCTTGTATTTGATTCCTGATTAGATTCCTGATACAGGATCACTTGTAGATTAGTAATTAGCACACGTAGTGTTGCCAAGTCTCTTACCTGGCATAGCGGGGAGACCCAGTCCTGGTCCAGGAGTTTCACATGTGCGCTTTGTGTGTGCACCCCGATGACGTCGCCCGGAAGTGTTGTAATCATGCTGGGCACGTCGCCGTACGACACTCTAGCAATCGCCCTAAAAACTCTATGGTACCATAGAGTTTTCAGTATGATTGCTAGAGCATCGCCTGGTGACGTGCCCAGCATGATTACATCACTTCCGGGTGATGACATCACACTGGGCACGTCGGCCTGATCTGGCCACTTTCGGGACCAGCGGATTGGGGGCCCTTTTGGCGGGGGAATCCCTGCCCCCCGGGGGGACTTGGTAGCCCTAGACACACTCCAGTCCAAACTACCCACTTTAGGTTCCATTGATTTCTGTGGGAGGGAGTTAAATGTGTGCCGCCAATACTGTGATTACAGCATTGGGGGAAGTGCTGATGGTGTCACTCCTCTCCTGCATTTAACTTTAAAAGGGGTAACTTCTCTGACATGAGGGGACATGTGAGGAAGTAACGGAAAGGAAAAGTAGAAAGGGTTAAAACCATTGGGGAAGCTTGGAGACTATTTAAAACTACAATCCTAGAAGCTCAGAAAAAATATATACCGCAGGTTAGGAAAGGCACAAATAGGTATAGAAAAAACCCTGCATGGTTAACAAATAAAGTAATGGAAGTTGTAAAAAGTAAGAAGAATTCCTTTAACCACTGGCAAGCTAGTCTCAGTGAGGTTGATAAAAGGGAACCCAGGCTGTGGCAAATAAAATGCAAGTCTGTGGTCAGGCAGGCAAAAAGGGAATATGAGGAGCATATAGCAAAAAACATAAAGACCAACAATAAAACTTTCTTCAAATACGTTAGAAGCAGGAAACCAGCCAGGGAGGCAGTGGGGCGCTTGGATGACCAAGGGGTAAAATGAGTACTGAAGGATGATAGGGAAATGGCTGAGAAGCTTTGGATCTCCTTACAAAAATATGTGATCTGTCATTAAAATCTGCCTCCATTCCTGAGGACTGGAAGGTAGCTAATGTCACTCCCATCTTTAAAAAGGGTTCCAGAGGAGATCTGGGAAATTACAGGCCAGTCAGTCTGACATCGATACCAGGTAAGTTGATGGAAACTGTTATTAAGGAAAGAATTAGTAGGCACATTGATGAACAAAACCTATTGAGGCAGACTCAGCATGGGTTCTGTAAGTGAAGATCTTGTCTCACTAACCTGTTAGTGTTATTTGAGGGAGTGAACAAACATGTGGACAAGGGGATCCCAATAGATGTTATTTACCTTGACTTCCAGAAAGCTTTTGATAAAGTTCCTCATCAAAGGCTCCTAAGTAAGCTCAATACTCATGGGATAAAAGGACAAGTCCTCTTGTGGATCAAAAACTGGCTAATTAATAGGAAACTGAGAATGAGTATAAATGGGCAATTTTCCCAGTGGAGGGTGGTAAGCAGTGGGATACCACAGGGATCAGTACTCGGTCCGATGCTTTTTAACTTGTTTATTAATGATTTGGAGTTGGGAGTAAGCAGTGAAGTGGCAAAATATGCAGATGACATGAAGTTGTTCAGGGTGGTGAGAACCAGGGAGGATTGTGAAGCACTCCAAAGGGATCTGTCGAGGATGGGTGAGTTGGCGTCAACATGGCAAATGGGGTTCAATGTGGCCAAGTGCAGAGTGATGTACATTGGAGCCAAAAATCCTAAATACAAATACACATTGATGGGGTCCGAACTGGCAGAGACTGACAAAGAGAGAGATCTTGGAGTCGTAGTAGATAACTCAATGAAAATGTCTAGAGAGTGTGCAACTGAAATAAAAAAGGCCAACGCTATGCTGGGGATTATAAATCAGCCAGAAAACAAATCAGCCAGTATCATAATGCCCTTGTATAAATCAATGGTGCTACCTCATTTGGAGTACTGTGTACAGTTCTGGTCACCACACCTCAAAAAGGATATTATAGCATTGGAAAAAGTGCAGAAATGGGCAACTAGAATGATAAAATGATTGAAACACTTTCCCTATGAAGAAACGTTAAAACGCTTGGGGCTCTTTAGCTTGGAGAAACGATGGCTGAGGGTGACATGATCAAGGTTTATAAGATTATGCATGGGATAGAGCAGGTTGAGAAAGAAGTACTTTTCTACCTTTCTCACAATACAAGAACTCGTGGGCACTCAATGAAATTGCTGAGCAGTCAGGTTAGAACAGATAAAAGGAGGTAGTTCTTTGCCCAAAGAGTGGTGAATTCACTGCCATGGATACCATGAACACTGCCATGAATTCACATGGAATTCACTGCCACAGGAGGTGTGTTGGAGTTTCAAGTTGCTTACACTTCAGTCATTACAGAGTTAAATGTTGTTTGTTAGGAAACAGGATGTTACGTTACACAATGTATTCTACAGCTGGAAAGTTTTAGTTGCTTAGCCTAATGAAGTGACCTGTAACCTTTGTATTGGTCAACTAACAACTTGTTTGTGGAAATGCTTTGATCTAGCATTCATGTATTCACAAGCTTTATGGCTCTTTGTGTGAAACAGACAGGAAACTCCTCTAGAAGTCTACAGAAAGATAGAAAGATGTAGCTCTTAGCAAGTAGTACTGAAAGTGACTGTAAGCATGTAACCTTTTGTTTTATTTATTTTATCCAAAGTACCCTACCCATGCTTTATTTTGTTTTGTAGTAAAGATATTTTTTCTTTTACTAATGTGACTCTTGTGTTTGCAAAACGACCATCGATCTTGAATCTCAGAATCCCAACAAGGTGGTGGAGACTACAAGCACGGACAGCCTCAAGAGGGAATTAGATAAGCATATGAAGCAGAAGTCCATCAGTGGCTATTAGCCACAAGGTATAGATAGGAACTCAGTCTGGGGGCAAGTGATGCTCTGTATTCTTGGTGCTTGGGGGGGGGGGGCAACAGTGGGAGGGCTTCTAGTGTCCTGGCCTCACTGCTGGACCTCCTGATGGCACCTGGTATTTCTGGCCACTGTGTGACAGAGTGTTGGACTGGATGGGCCAGTGGCCTGATCCATCATTGGTTTCTCTTATGTTCTTATGCATTGCTGCTTGTATGATAACTGGCACGCACATGGCCCCAAACAGCCAAAAGTAGTAAATGTGAGCAAGCCCTAATTTTTTGCAGAGCAGAATCTACATTTGTATAAACAAGTGGTGCTGTAACTCCACAGTAAGCACATGCTTATGCAACGTTTGCAGGATTTTCTGCCAGGGAAGCTTTCTGGATGACCTTGGGCCAGTCACACACTCTCAGCCTAACCTACCTTACAAGGTTGTTGTAAGTATGAAAAAGGAGGAGAGGAGAACAATGTAAGCGGCTTTGACTCCCCATTGGGGGGAAAGGCCGGGTATAAATGAAACAAACAAACAAGTAAATAATTTTGTGCCTAGCTGCAGTCTTCCTTACCCAAGTCCTTCTGGGTTCAAAGGAAACAATGTTAAAGTGCAGAAATAGCCGTTGAACCAGAATTCAGAATCTTTGCCTTTGGATTTTAATTTTTTTAATAGTAAAAGAAGTTTCTAGTTCGCAGCGCTTCAAGATTAAGCTTGGAAGTGAGTCAGCAGCGCCTGGTGAGATGAAACCAGAGGAGAGCCTGTGTGGGATTCCAAGGCCCCCTGCCCAGCTCTCTGCTCTTCTCTTCCCCATGGCTAGCAGACACAGAACCATTTGCCTGATTGCGCCCAGTATCACAGGGGATGATCTGAAGCAGGTCTACGCACAAGTCAGTCTCCCATTTTGTTCAGTGGGGCAACTCCCAGGAAAGTGTTTTAAGATTGCAGCAGTCGGTGAGAGTGAATTCATCCCTTTTGCAGGCTGAGGGAACTTTTGTGCACTGCTTGTTCCCTGTTCTCATTCTATGCAGCAGACTGAGATATTGCTTGTACCGGTCTTTTCCATGCTTTACTGTCTGGTCTGTGTTTTCCTTCCTTCCTTCCTTCCTGCCTGCCTGCCTGCCTTCGTTCTTGAGCAGCTTCCAAGCTTTGCTGTGCCAGTTTGAGTTCTGCTGTCTAGTGCAGTGGGCTGACCACCCCCTTGACCATAACGAGAGCTGTTTGGCTCATGGTAGCCCTGGCAGCAAGTTGGATCAGTTGGCCCTGGCAGGGTTCACTTCCCTTCATTTTATGCTCTCCTGCCTTGCAGGCTGATATATCTACATAAAAGGGCCCTCCCAGTCCCATCAGCTAGCTGTATAGAAAGGCCGAATGGAGCAAACTGCTGTGTGGGGTTTTTCGGAAGTGCCTATGTGAATTGGGGGTGCAGTTTTTCTGCCCATCCTGGCACCTGGGCATGCTGGGCCTTGAGGCATCTGGGCGTAGATGTGATCTGGTGAGAATATTGTTACTTGGGGGGAAGTGCCATTCGAGTATCAAAATGTCTTGGCTCATCTGTATGGTAAAATCTAGGTCTTCCAGCTGACTAGTCTTCAGTCCATGGGACATGGAGCCCTCTAATGGGTCATGAGCCCCTACAGAGCTGACGTATTTCCTTGCTGCCTTCCTAAGACATAGAGAGCCAGGGTGCAATGGCCTCTGCCTGCCTTTGCATGCATGAAGAGCAGTGGGGCACTGAGGTGGGGCCACATAGTGGTGGAGGTGGCTCTCCTCCATGGCTCTAATGCGAGGGCCACAAGGTGCTTTCAGGCAGATCTTCAAGTAAAGGTAAAAAAACTTCAGTGCCTTGAATTGAATCCAGAAACAAAATGGTAGCCAGTGCAACAGAACTAATATTACTTGCAATATGGCTGGTCTGTCTGATTCCTCTCAGCAGACAAGCTACTGCATTCTGCACAGGCCGAATTTTCAGAGTCATCTTTAAAGGCACTGCCAGACAAAGCACAGGGCAATAATCCAGTCTTGAGGTTACAGCTGTGTGGACCAATGTGGCTGGGTTGGCTGTGTCCAAGAAGCAGAGTAGCTTTTGAGCCAGATGTAATTGGAAAAAGGCACTTCTAGCAACGGTGTTGACTTGTTTTACCATCTGCAAGGCAAGGTCCAGGAGTATAGGTACAGTCTCTTAACCTACTAATGCTCCATCCATGAGGGGAAATTACATCTCCAAAAGCATCAGTCTCCCTGAACAACATTCACCTATGTTTTGTCTGGCTTCAGCTTCAACTTGCTCAGCTGTCAGACCCTTGAGCAGACACTGAAAAAGGCCAGGACATCAATATCCAGGGACTTATAGTGATACATAGCTGTATTTCATTGATATATGGATGATGCTAAATTCCAAAGATCTTGCATAGGTATTAAATTCCATGGGGGAAGCGACAAATTCCTGGGGTACCACAAAGCCTCTTATCCCCATCTAATATTCAAGGTGGTCCGCCAAGATGTTATGACTGATAGTATCAAATGCTGCTGACAAATTCAGTAGGACCAATAGAGAGGCATATCTTCTATCCACTGGAGATCATTCACCAGAGCAACTAATGCTGTCTGAGTCCCATATATTTTTTATTTTATTTATTTCATTTTTACTCTGCCTTTCTCCCCAATGAGGACCCAAAACAGTTTATATAATTCTCCTCTATTTTAACCTCACAACAACCCTGTAAGGTAGGATAAGCTGAGAGAGCAGCTGGCCCAAGATCATCTAACAAACTTCCATGGCAGAAAGGGGATTTGAACGTGGTCTCCCAGCCCAACACTCTGACTGCTACATCTCTCTGGCTTTCATAACCACAGAAGCTAAAATTCCATAGCCCAGCCTAAAACCAGACTGAAATGTATCATCGAGAAATATGAGAAGTTGCTTTGGCACAATCCATTCAAACACCTTGCCAAGAAAAGGTAGATTTAATTCAGGCCTATAACTCACTCACTGGATCATCCACAGGCCATGAGGATTTTCCCCCAATAAAGGCTGGATAATGTCTTCCTTCGAAGGCTTTGTGAAAATGCTGTCTTTCAAACTAATAATAACCTGTATCAAAGAGGGCCTAATTTTCCCAAGACAAGATTTTAACAGCCATGAAGGAGAGAGATGTAACTTGCAGGAAGCGGTCTTCACAATGCCCATAATCATGTCAGCATCTATCAGGGAAACGAGTCCAAAGCTATCTATGCAAATTTGACTATCCAGCACTACAAATGACTCTACTAGTTGATCGGCATTCAAACTAGAATCCAAGTCAGAGCGTATCAGAGAGATTTTAGCCTTTGTGGTTATGGGAGAAAAACTTAAAACCTGATGATACAAACTAGATTTTAAGCCCTGCTCTGGGCTTCAGTCTTTTTGCCTCCCTTAGAATTTCAGAATTGGAAGGTGTCTTATAGGCTGTCTAGACAATGCAGGAAATCCAAAGCTAAAGCATCCCTGACAGATGGCATTCCAGCCTTTGCTTGAAGATAACTGGTGAGGGAGAGCCCACCTCAGCCCCCTCATTTTAAAACTGAAAACATGACAAATGTCATAATTCAATAGTTCACAATTTCCAGTTCCTTGTTCTTTGGGTATATATATTGGATTCTCTTTGGAGCAGTAAACACTAAAAACATTGTTAATTTTGTTTGAAAGCTTCAGTTATTCAGGAAATTAGAGTTTTTTCTTTTTCAACACATTCAGACTTTAAAACCTGCTTCCTGTGTAGTACTAACAGTATAATGTAATTTTAATCCTTTAATTTAAGAGAACAGTGTCAAACTTATTGTTCTTTCAAATCAAAACTTTTTTTAAAAAAAATTACAATTAGGTTTGTTCTTTGAAAATGACATCAACTGATTACACAAGCCTCCCTGTTGGGACCTAGCAGGCAAATGTATCCCCAACTGAATGGAGTTCTCAGGGCTTTGAGCACTCTCTCAAGGGACACTCCCTGCTGAAATTCAGAGAGGTGGGAGAAAGCAAAAGAGAAATTTTATAAATGCTTGTGAATCCAAACATAGATATCATAGCATCTAAAAAAACTATGTAACCACTTACTATGAGGATAGAAAGACATTTGTGTCCCAAAGGGAGTTCTCATGTAAAGAGAAAGCATTCAGTCAATCATTAAAAGTAAAACAGTAAAGTAAAATAAATCTTTTATTTCTGGTATGTGTGGTCACTGGAAGACAGGCACAATCAAAAGACGTTAAACTAACAATCAGGAAGCATTCAGTTTTCAAAACAGGTCAGGCACAATCAAGAGATGTTAAACTGTCCTAACTGGAGGCATTCAGCCATTAAAACTTGGGATGTTTTAATTTATTTCTCTGAAATCTGGCAGGAATAATCTGTTGAGTCTGACCTACTGTCCTAGAGGATGTCACTCAAACCTGACGTCTGCAAATGTTCTTACATCTTAATTACCTGTAAAACTGAGACTGTTTTCTATCTCTGAAATGTTTACAGTCATGGTCCCTTGGATGAAGAGCAGAGGGCCTGAAAATAACATCTAAAATGTATGGAAAACAGGAGTTACTGCTGGAAATGTTTCCCATTAAAACTAATGGAGGGGGGGGAGCTCCTGGCACTAAAGTTGTGAGCAAGCAATTTGGCTACTGCATAAATTCATTTGCTCTGGAGCCATCCTTCCTGAGCTAAGACAAAAATATGTGAGCTGAAGGCTAAAAAACCGTGAGCTAGCTCACACTAACTCAGCTTAGAGGGAACACTGCACAAGTCTAGGGTTGCCTATTCAAGGTTGGGGAATTCTCAGAGATTTGGGAATGGAGCTTGGGGAGGGGGCTCAGTGGGGTATAATGCCATGAAGTCCACATTCCAAAGCAGTCATTTTCTGCAGGAGAATTGATCGTTGTACTCTAGAGACCAGTTCTTATTATGGGTGATCTT
Organism: Gekko japonicus; assembly: GCF_001447785.1. Lineage (NCBI taxonomy): Eukaryota > Metazoa > Chordata > Lepidosauria > Squamata > Gekkonidae > Gekko > Gekko japonicus. The sequence continues at coordinate 150,179 of NW_015171510.1, read as the reverse complement.
CATGCCCCACCTGGAGGCTGGCAAGCCTAAAATGGACACAGAATTGATGTTCTGCAGGCCTCACTGCCTCTGTGATTCCCCTCACCTGCTAACCTTGTGCGGCTGCTCTTGTGGTTTTAATTTCTTTCTCTGCATTCGGCTGGACAAATGGCCACAATTTTAATTTTGGGAAGACTAGGGCTGCCAAGTCCCCCCGGGGGGTGGAAATCCCCCCGCCCCAGAGGCCCGTTCCCCGACGCCGGAAAATCAGGCCCCGGGGGGAACCCCGCCCAGCGTGCATGTCACAGGGCTTCGCGCACGGGCACACACACCGGGATCCGCGCGAGGTCCCCCACCGGCAAGGTAAGTGCCACTTGGCAACCCTAGGGAAGACATTGTGAGAGAGCGTACTTACCAGCCACACATGGGCTCATAGCTTGCTCTCACTTCTATGAAGAGTTAGAATAAGAACTTTGAAGCCTTATACATTGATTGATAGACAACAGGGTCCGTCCCTCCTAAAAAAAAATAATTAGGGGACCGATGTTTCCAATTTTTTTTAATGTAACTTAAATCAGAAAAATGAAAAATGTTTAAGGTATGTTTTGTTCAGTGGTGGCGCGACAAAGATTTTCTCCCTGAGACGGCTGCCCCCTGCCTTCCCCTCATCATTGCTATGGTTGCACTGCTTTCCTCCTATTCCAGAGCACCTAATGTTCCCTCTCCTCTTGTTCCCTGGGCATCTTTAAACATTGCATGACAAGCCATGCTTGTCCAGTGGGGCTTCCTGAATTATTGCAAAATTCCTTGCTGGCCCTGCTGTATTTAAAAATGCAGAGGGGAAGGGGGTGAGAATGGAAGGAACGTTAGCTGTTTGGGGATGGAGGCAAGAGTGCAAATAAAATTTCTGCGCCTGCAAACTCAAGGCGAATAAATGTGGCCACTGGCTCAGATATCAGTGTTCTCTGGGTAGGTTTACTATGCCTCATTTCAGAAGCTTGGGCAAATTACCTGGGTTTTTATGATGAATAGAATTTTCAGGTTGTGTAACAGTAGAATGCTGTTTAACCAATGTGTCTAACTGTTCCTTGCCTGCTAAGTAAGGCCTCAGTTCTATCAGTGATAAGTGTTCCCGCTGTGATACTCATGCACCAACTAGCAATCATAGGAAGGCCCTTTCCTTCAGCCTTGAATTCCCACTCTATCAAATACGAGCAATAAAAATCTACGGCACATGGCTACTGTGAGGATTATAAAAAGTTACATACTGGTCTGGTCTTGTACCTCATAAGTGTAGAAGTTGTCTGTTGTGGGGAAAGTTCTGTGTAAGTGCCTCAATGCAGCCTCTAGACTAATGCCTTCCCTGTTAAGGTCTCAGGCAGGCCATCTTTCTTATTTTGTTTTACCCATTCTGACATTCATTTTGCATTTTACCATTTTAAGCTCTCTTTTGTCTATTTGCTTATTTACACTTTGAAAACTGTTCCAGTACCTTTGTGATGAGTGACACAAAGGCCAGCCCATCACCACACTGTGTATAGCAGGGGTCCCTAATGTGGTGCCTGTGGTGCCACAGAGCCTGCCAACACCTTTCCTGGCACCCAACCAGGTGCTTTTAGAAAGTGGGTGGGACTAGGTGGAGCTTTTGCCCAGCAGGGCTTCTGATTGGCTCTGTGGATTAAAAGGGTTCCTGTTAAACAGAGCTGTGTCTGAAATGCTGAAAAGGTACTTTCAGAGTTATACATAACCTTGCTCCCAAACATTTTGTGACTGGCTCTGCCTCCTGTGGTAGCCATTTTGTGATTGTGCCCACAGCCCTGGGTCAGAATTCCAAAGGTGCCTGCAGGCTGAAATAGTTTGGGGACCCCTGGTGTTGTGTCTTTACCATTAACATGTAATGTTAAGCTTGAAACCTCAGCCGGATTCTAATCTGGAACAACACCATTGACTGAAGCATGTACAGCAACCAATGAAATGTAAGAGTCTGTGCTGGAGGGAAGACAAATGATTGGTCGTTATCCATGTAATGTGATTGGATGTTAACTGTGTGAAGGCGTGGCTACCCCAGCCCGGGAGAGTTTAAAAGGAGCTATGCTCCACTGTTGTTTGTTGTGTGTCGTCTGATGCTGTGTGATCTTTGGAAGTTCCCATTCTCAATAAAGTTGATTCACTTGTTACTTACCTTGTTGTTGAGTTGCATAACACCTGGTGTGCAGCCTGGCTTTGGGTAGGTGGAGTGGGTTGCCTCATGACCGGCCAGCTATCACATCTAAGGCTGCCCAGCCGGGGGATCTGTGCATTTTCACAGGATCCCTGCCACGGGGGACAGCGATACGCGTTGCACCGCCGTCGCCAGGATGTGACGCTACGCGTTGCTCTGGCAACGGGGCTGTTTGGAGTCCCGTTGCCAGAGCAACGCGTATCGCTGTCCCCTGCGGCAGGGATCCTGTGAAGACGCATGGATCCCCTGCCACGGCTTGGCAGCCCTATTCACATCCCTTTATTGTGCAAATCTAATTTCTGCTCTTAATTGGCTCCCCTCTGCCCCGGTGACCATGCTCCAAAGACAGCTGTTCAGGGAGTGCACTTCCTGCAGTGGGCTCACAAAGCTGAAATTATGTACATCCCCAAAGGGTGCGAAAAGACCTTACTTGTGTGGGCAGTGCCTACTAAAACACTTGCTGGAAGGGGCTGAGCAGTACTCTCAGTGGAAAGAAGGAAGAGTATCAATACCTGGCCTGTCTTTTTTATCTGATTAGTCAAAGCAGAAAAACCAAAGGGAATTAATTGGAACCTGTGCTTGGGGGACAGGCTTGCATCCAGCTATGTGCAAGCAAAAACCTAAGCAGACTAGGCATAGTTCTGCTTGTGCAAGGTCTTGTGCAACACCTAATGCTTCCCTCCTTTTATATTATAGTGCCCAGAAATTTCAGACATAACATCTTGTGCTAGTGAGGAAATGGTGCAGGATGTGATGTGAGGGGGGGACTGGGGTGAGGGTTTTTCACACTTCTGCTAGCACAAGGACCATAGAGCACGCAGAAATCTTCTGATGGATCCACAACAGCATCTGGGCCACCTCAATGCAGACTTTAGATGGCTGATTTTGTTTGCATCAAAGAGAATATGTGACTCTGACCATATAAATGTTAACAGACAGTAATCCCAAAGACTTAAGTGCTTGTTTCAAGGGCAGTTAAATTCTTATGAGTGATGACTGGGCTTGGCCCAGTGGGAGAAACTGGATCCAAGATGAGTCATATGATGGCCACAATCCAATGTAGAGTTAAGCACACTTAAATCCATATCCTAGATGTAATTGCCTGCAAAGTATAAGAGCTTTTCATGGGCTTTAGCCACTAGCACACATGTAGGTTAACAATGAAAAGAGAAGTAAAGAACAAGAGGCAGTCTAATGGTTAGAGAGCTGGCTAGGACTGGAAGACCAAAGTTCAAATCCCCACTTTACTTCAGAGCTCACTGGAGTGACCTTGGGGCAGTTCTGTGCTTTAATCCCCCCCCCCCCCCGAGGTGCTGGGGAAATCCTGTTTGGAGCCCTGAGCCCCTAGGAGGAAGGGTAGGACTGAAAATGATGTAGACAATAGAGATGACCTCTGCCTCTTTTGTTTGGTCCAGGTTGGCTCAGTCTTTGCTTGCCCTTTTTGCGTCATCACTTGCGATCTCTGTGGTTTTTGCCATCATCCCTTTCTGCCACCATGTGGTGGTGCTCGCAGTGGTCATGGCCATGGCTGGGCTGGCAATGGGATGCATCGACACTCTCTCCAATATGCAGCTGGTGAAGATCTATCAGAAGGACTCCGCTGTCTTCCTGCAGGTAAGACCAAAATAAACGAAGACTTTCTTCCTACTTTTTTTTAAAAAAAATCTGTTAACTGTCCCTCCATATTGTATACCTTCATGCTTGTTCTGGGCCTACTTAAATTCTCTCTTCTTGTTAAGAGTCATTATCCTATTTTATAGCTAAGGAAACTGAGTCCCAAAGAGGTCTGGAGTATTCAAGAACTATTCCTAATCCCAGTTAAACATTTGAGTGCTAGACTGGAAGTGCAGGTTCTGTTGCCCAAAGAAAGAAGGTACAGTGTAGCGCTAGAGAATATTACAACTCTACCAGTTAGAATTTTGCAGTTCTCTACCGACTGGACTGTGACATTATTGACTGGCTTGGAGTTTCACATTCATTGGACCTGGTTGGGAGTTCCACATAGTTGAATTGGCTGGATTGTGACATTATTGACTGGATTGGAGTCTCTCATTCATTGGACCTGGATGGAATTCTGTACTACTTGAATTGTCATAAGGTCCACGATTAAAGAATCTGGAAAAAGTTCTACATTGTTTAAAGTCAAAACCTTTTGTTCTTAAAAATATACCTGTTAGATTGTATCTGCATTAAATGATAGGCTTTGTAGTGTGGCGGCTTAAGTGTCAGAGCTCAGGGTTTCATGCATAATTTTTGTCAGCATATTTATGACTGTTGGATCCACGTACTTTGTACTCCTGCTTACAACCCTAAACCAAGGCCATCAGCTGAGGAGGACTGGGGGGACCGGGGAAGGGCCTAACATCACAGAGGTACCCGTGGATGAAGTGCCAGAGGCCACCCTGTTGGAACCTGCAAGTGAGATCTTGCTGCTGACTTCTGAAATAGCCACCATGCCTCCACTGTGCATGGGCCCATAATCCTCTGGGACCCCTCCCCACTCTGCAGGAACAGCAGCAAAAGAAGGCCTACGGGGTGAAATGCTAGGTTGGTTGCATGCAACCCCATCCCAGAGCTATGCAGTGAGAACAGTACTTCTTCACAGGATCCTGGCCAATGCACAGTGCAGCGTTGGACCTCAGGACCTGCCAGCAGTGCAGCTGAGTCTCATTACCTCCCAGCCTGCCTAGGCTGAGGCTTGGGAGGGCTGCCTTGCTGATCAACCAGTCTGCTAGGTGCAAGGCTGTTATGTCAGGACCAGTTCCTTGCCTCCAGTTCGTGGCTGCTCACTCCTGTTGATGCCCTCAAGCCTTGCTATTTAGGCCTGGGGGCACTACTGCAGAGCAGACCTGACTGGCCCTGCCTGCAAAGCACAGGACAAGTCCAGAGTTGCCAGCTCATGATGACTACGGGATGGATCCAGACTAACATTTCTGCAGGAGAAAGGAATTCTGCCCTCAGAGTGGGATTTTTCCTGAACCCCCCATCTCACACAGCAACCCAAGACGGCCTCTGAAATCCTGTTCACTGCTCCTCCGGAAACAGGATGTCAGGTGGCGTTTCAGGCGGCTGTGATGGGGGAATCAGGCTCTGTGGGCAGAATTCCTACCACCTCTAGGAACATCTAGGATGGATCCAAGCCTATGTACAGAATAAAGCTGTTTACAAATGCCAATACTTTCAGTCACTTCAGGAAGGTAGTGTTGTATCCCCAAAACTTTAATTGCATTGTCTGCCTGAAGTTGTTTGCATTAGGAAGTAATTATGCTCTGGATAATTGAGTTCAGGCATCTACTTTGTTCTCTTTGACATGTTCGTTACAATAATAAATACTAGGCTTGTCACCCAGTGAAATAAATTGTAGTTGCTTCATTGATCAGTAGACACGTGCATGCGAATGAAGCAGGGCTTTGCTTTCCTTGCCTGTAGATGATGCTCACCTCCCACAACAGGCACCATCTTAGGTGCTGCTTCATAGGGGGGGGTGGAGTGTGGGAGGGAAGGCGAAAAAGAAGTGCCTCTCTTTTATGATGCTGCTTGCCAGTTGCAATAAAAATAATCTCCTGATCAGTAAGGGTCACTTTTATGATGTAATTTTTTTTTTAATTGATTGGTTAAAGGCTGCTTTCAGACATTGCAAACAAACTATTTTCGTGTGTGTGACGAGAATAAGCCTAGTATAGCTTTAGGCTTGTGTGCTCTGTCCCTCAAATGCAGAACAGAGATTGAAAGCTTCCTGGTTCCAAAAGAAACCGCAGTTTGTGATGTCTGCATTTTAACAGTTTTATTAAAACCTGGTTTTACAGACACAAAGGGCAGTTCATTAAAGCACTTTAACTTGTCACAACAAACAGGGATGTCTTTCAAACCAGGAAGTCCAGGGCCAGCTCTGTAAAGAGGCCACCTGAGACAGGTCACCTTGGGAGGCAGATTTTTTGGGGGAAGCAACTTGCCGTCCAGAGGCAACAGTCTTCCTTACCTCCTGGTTTCTTCAGGATTCTTAAGAACATGGCAGCAAGCTACATATGCCAGCTCCAGAGCTCTGGAGGGATTCCTCCTCCTCGCAAGAGTTCAGCCACCACTTTTGGTTGCAAGAGGATGAGAATTTGAGAAGCCCTACTGAGCATGTGTGGCTTAGGTGGGGGTGGGAAGCCCTAAGAGGTAAGGAAGATGATCTCCTCAGGCTTATGGGCAGAGGTGAGGTGGGGAGAACAGCTTCTGTCCCAGCTGCCTCAGGTAGCAAAATATTCTCGAACTCCCGCTGAGGAGGACTTTACACTGTGTGCGGGGGGCGGGGAGAGTCCATGCTCACTCTTGTAATGGAAAAAAGCTTTTTTTTTGACGTTTGGATTTAGCCTAACCGATCAGTTATAAATGTTTACTAGGGCTGCAGCATTTTAACATCTTTCACCAGGTACATCCATTGTTGTGCATCCTAAGGCATCTCTGCACAGCCGCTGCTCTTGTCCCCACTTGGATGATGTCTGTCCCAGCTGCCTCAGGTAGCAAAATATTCTCGAACTCCCGCTGAGGAGGACTTTACACTGTGTGCGGGGGGCGGGGAGAGTCCATGCTCACTCTTGTAATGGAAAAGAGCTTTTTTTTTGACGTTTGGATTTAGCCTAACCGATCAGTTATAAATGTTTACTAGGGCTGCAGCATTTTAACATCTTTCACCAGGTACATCCATTGTTGTGCATCCTAAGGCATCTCTGCACAGCCTTGTCCCCACTTGGATGATACAGTATTCACCAGATTTGGAACTTTGGAAAGACATTCCTTCCTCTACCCCCAGAGTATTCCTTGCAGAGAAGACATGCACCAAACCACTGTTGCCCATCAGAGTGTGACTGCTGAAACATCTGGTTAATGTGGGTTATTAGGAGAGATCAGATAAACTTGAACATCATGCACTAGTTGCTTGAATAAATGGTGCAAGAATTCTCAGTATCAAAAAGGACTCCCAAAGATCATACATAAAAACCTGTTGCAGAGTTAATTAAACGCCACTTTCTGGCCTACATGGGACTCCTATACCATTGATAGTTTTATGCAGGGAGAAGAACAGTTTCTCCAGTTATGGGGTAGTAGTGATTGGAAAAAACTTAATTCTGGAATCTGGAAGAATGTTTGAACGGAACCCAGGCCTTCCAAGTTACCCACAAGAGTTCTAACCATTGTTCTAGGCTTCTTGTTTGACCTGATTAAACCTAATCTGGACATCTTTTGTCGTCAAGAGATGCCAGATGCTGGGTGATGCTAGGAGTGAAAATCTGTCTGCTTGTTCTTTTGTGCAGGCCCTTCATTTCTTTGTGGGCTTTGGTGCCCTACTGAGCCCTCTGATTGCTGATCCTTTTCTGTCGGACACCAACTGCATCTTGACAAATGTCACCGCCAATGGTAGCAGCAATCTCCCTCACATCCGGAAGTCACTGGTCCCACATCATCCTGGAAACCTGTCACACTATGACCTGCCCACAAAAGGACTGGTGGTGACACGAGTCTCTTATGCCTTCTGGATTATGGCTTTGATCAACGTAAGTACTGGGATCTGATTGACTCATGAATCCTTCCAGGTGAATATCTTTGAAGAGAAGCATTTGAGGTTTTCATGCCCAGAGCCCCCCATTAGTAGTGTTGCTAGCTTCGTGTTGGGAAGTACCTTGAGATTTGGGGAGCCTGAGGAGGATGGGGTTTGGGCAGAGAAGGGACTTCAGTGGGGTATAATGCCATAGAGGCAACCTTCTAAATGGCCATTTTCTTCAGGTGAACTGATCTCTGTTGCCTGGAGTTCAGTTGTAATCCCAGGAGATCTCCAGCCACCACCTGGATGTTGGCAGCCCTACTCATTAGACATCAGTTCCAGAAAGATGTTGTTTCAGGATAAGACCTTAAACCCAATTTGTACTTTTAAAACCATTTTTGGTGTGGCACCAAATTACTCCTGCCCTACTGTGGTTGTTTTCCTCAATTTATTTGTTTAAAAATCATAAATAGTTACCAAACAGACTGCACAGGGGTCATATGCAATGCTCCCTCTAAGCTGTGGAGTCCGGAGACCAAAAATTCTACTTTGTGAGCTACCAGCATTAAAGTTGTGAGCAGGCGATTTGGCTACTGCATCAGTTAGTTTGCTCTGGAGCCATCCTTCCTGAGCTAAGAGAAAAATGTGTGAGCCGGAGGCTAAAAAGCTGTGAGTTAGCTCACATTAACTCAGCTTAGAGGGAACACTGGTCATATGGCCCCCAGACAGAAAGGTACTGATCAACCTGTTGGGGTAAAAATGTTCATAGTTCAGAAGGGCAGCCCCATATGACTACTTTGCATGGGGAAGGTTCACCTGTCTCTTCTGCCAGGATTCTTGAGGAAGAGATCAATGGATTGTTGGAATTGTTGAGCTGCAGTTTACCTGCCCTGCAAAACCTTCCTGACACTAAAGGGGTACAAAATCCTTTTCTCTCCCTCTCTTGAGTAGATACTCTCTCCTCCTTGTTCTGCAGTGCAATTATTAGTCCTTATGTCCACCTTGCAATTAAGCAGTAACTGGCTGCAAAAGAGCACTTCTGGGGGTTTTCCTTCTGTGTTAATACCTGTATAAATATTAACCAAACAAGGTTTCTCTTTGCCATTTAGCCATCAATGGCCACTCCAATGTGAGCATTTTCCAGCAGAATATTACTTGAAATGAGGGATAGTTTTAACAGGTCTCCAGGCACTCACAAAGAAGCATGAATCTTTGCTGTGCAACTACGATGTTCTGATCTGAGTAATATTTTTCACCTGAGACAGTCAGGTGGTATCTGACCTACATCACCACTTTCTGAAGCTCTTTCTCGAATCTGTCTCTCGTTAGTGTAATTCTATGGTACAAAAAACCAGGAGATTTAATGGCACTGTGTTGTTAAAAGGAGAATGTGTGTGTTTGTTGGCCTTTCAAATGATTCAGAATGTGGGGGGTCAGCTTGCGCCATCAGCAGAAACATTTGGTAAAGGTTTTCCTGGATTGTACCTTCTCAGGTCTGAATATATGCCTGAATATATTGAGTTCCCATGGGTGCCTATTTGTGGTAACTCATTTTAGGCCACTTTTTTTTGCCTGGAGGCTTACAATAAAGAAAAATTCCAAATGACGAAACAAAATAAGCCAAGAAAATGCAAATAAATTGGAGCTAGTCTGGGGCTGCCAAGCTGCTTACTGCTGGTCCCAGATGGCAAGCTACAGGCTAAGAGCCCTTTGGTTGGCACCCAAGGGTGTGTGCCGCTGGCCCAAACCAGGCTAAATTCTGCAGGAAGAAGAGAGAAGCCTAGGTGGACTTCAACTGCTTCTAGCTTGCTGCTAGCTTGCCAGCAGGATTTTCCTCATTCCCTCCACCCCCTTAGCATCTCCAGTGTGTCAGGCTACTATCTGAGAGACCATGGGTCCAATCCCCACTCTCCCCTGACATTTAACAGGTGACCTTGGGCCCATCACTCTCTTTCACAGTGTTGTTGTAAGGATAAAATGGAGGCAGGGAGACTGATGTCCACTACCCTGAGCTCTTGGGAGGAAGGGCAGGATAAAAACATGCTAATGAGTTAAAAATGAGCTTCAGGATTTGGGATGCTGGAGACTATAGCAGCTGATTAGGCAAACCTTAAAAGCTTCAAATGGCAAGTAGGGTTGCACTGCGTGGCTCACCTGTACAACACTTGTGTTGCATAGCATGGCACTTTAGCTCTCGCCAGTCTTAGCTGTTACACAGCCTATACTTACCAGATACCTGGTCTCTGTGCCCGTTGTTAGTAGAGACTGGTATTTAGAGTCCTGATAGTGCTTCTGATGAATCTCTGTGCTTGTACTTCTGAAGAATCACTCCAGTCTGATGTTTAATACTTGCAAATAAGATCAAACCAGCAGGGCTTTGGTCTGAGGCATAATTCTGTCAGTCCTCGCCACTCTTGCTTTGCACCCAGGCTGGGTAGAGGCTTCTGGAAGTTTACAGCCAGTTATGAATTAAACTAATAGAGCTTTATGCACATCTGTTTTTATTTAACCCAGGTGGGTATCCAGTCTACCTGTCCTGTGGATTATATCACATGTTAATACAGTTCAACAATCTGACTTTGTGGTTTGGCTAGAACTTTGAATAACCTAGAGGCCAATAAACAGGAGATTTATTCTGGAAGACAAAACATTATTCCATAAGAATGCTAAAAAAACCCCCATAAAATAGCTTTCTGACTAATGCTCAGAGGCTATTATGTGCCATAGAAAAGGATGCCGCACTTAGAGCTACAAAGAATCTACAAATTATTTATTTCATTCTTGGAGAACAAAGTCAAGCCTGTCTCTTAGTGGGCAGAGACTGACAAGAGCATGTGTTCATTAAAACTGGTATGTTAAACCAATTACTTGAACCTGATGATTTTGAGTTAAAAGTCCCTCTCTTATCCATGAAAGGATACTAGCAAAATAGAAGGAATAGAAAGAATAGAAAGAATAGATAATAGCAAAATAGGAGGAACTGTTTCCAGACTCTTTTAAAGTTCCAATTGTACCATGAATATATAGCTTAAACACTAGTGGGAGGGCAGGAAGGGAAAACTGCTATTTAAGAATCTTATTATATCACTGCAGATGCTATCTTGAATATGTTACATAAACTGGAGCTTTTATGCTACTCCAAGGGATGGCATAGAATAGTCAAGAAGAACACCAGTGTCCATCCAGGAGCAAGGACAACAGGCTCTAGAAGACCTAAACACCCTTTAAAAAAACCCAGCCACGATAGCTAGCTAGCTAAATGTATAAAATATGCAGAGGAATATTAATATTTCTGTTGTAGTCCATTTAAGCAGTAGCTGTAGGCCAGTGTTGGCTAAAAAATAACACAAAAGATCACTGCAGTCTGTCTCTAAAATCTGTATGGAACAACATAGTCAGCTTTTTACAGTTGACCCCTTTGATAGAGATTCCATTATCTATGAAGAAGCTTATCAAAGTGCTTTTAAAATGGATGGGCATTTAAATATCTCTTGGAGAAAACCCAGGGCCATCTCTTTGGAAATTTGTATTGACTTGGAGATGTTATATGAAGGTACTTCACTCTCCTCTGGGGACGGTGAGGTGTGTGTGTGTGTGGCTTCTGTTTTTGTCTGGAATGTCCAGTTGTTTGCTTTAACTGTGGATGTTTGCTGAACTGATCCCTCTTGTCTTCATGTAGACATTTAAGCTTTTATTCCCTGTGTGTAAACTTGAACTAGTTGCCCTGCCTAGTTTTCCTTCACAGGGTGCTGCCTTTGCTGTATTCATGGTTGGATCTACAATGAGGCAAGGTGAGATGAGGCAGCAGATTTTGGCAGGAAGCAGCCTCTGCCGCTGCCCTGTCACCCCACTCCCACCCAGCCACCTCACACTCCTCCCTTCTTCATGCTTCAGCCATCTTTCAGTGTAGAACTGCAAGCCACACATGCCCAGTAGGGATTCCCACACCCTTTTCCTGGGGTATGAGGGTGGAAGGAGCATGTAGTCATTGGCTTCTGGGCAGTGGGCTGGGTGGAGCAGTGGCAGGTTTGCAGCAGCCTTAGCTAAGCCCAGTCCATCCACCTTTTATCATCTTTATTTTATCAGCTGTCATAAAGTATTTAATGAATACAGGCCTGCATTTAAGGTTCCTGTCAATTTCATGTGTGTTGTAACTCAAGATCAGACTGGGGCCTTATTGTCCATGACAGGTGCTAGTTGGAATTCTGCATATATTGCTTGATGTGCACGTATGTTTGCATGTCTGTCCCAATGCCTTTTGCATTACATGCCTGTGTAAAAGCAGTTGCAATTCTAAGGATACTTTCCTGTGAGTAAGAAGAAGAGATTGGATTTATACCTTGCCCTTCACTACCCGAAGGAGTCTCAGAGCAGTTTACAATCCTTTCCCTCCCCAGAGCAGACACCCTGTAAGGTAGGTGGGGTTGAGAGAGCTCTTTCGAGAACTGCTCGCGAGAGAACAGCTCTGAGAGAACTTGGGACTGGATGTGGAGGAGTGGAGAATCAAACCCAGTTCTCCCAAATTAGAGTCCGTGCTCCTAACCACTACACCAAACTAAGCCCCATTACATAGACTTGAAGTAGGGTTCTGATTAGACCTACTTAGAATTGTTGACTTAAAGCTTGTTCTCCAAACTACTGGTGAAGATAGGGCTCTTGCAGTGTCAAGGGAACCAAGTAGAAAGTTGTTGGAAAGGTTTGCACCACTGCTATAAATTGGGGAGGGATTAAACTTTCAGAAGTTTTGCATCCTTTGAGTTCTCTGATTTTGTCCAGGTACAATGTGAGTCTGTGAATCTTCTTGGTGCATTTAGGTTGCAAAAGTCAAACTAGGGCTTTTTTTCTGGGGGAACACACTGGAATGGAGTTCTGGAAACTCTTTGACAATTTTTTTTAAAAAAATGTTTAAAAGTTCATGAGTTTTCAGTATACAGATTGAAAACTTCCATTTCCCGCTTGAGAGTTCTGGCACCTCTTTTTTTGTTTTTGTTTTGTTTGAAAGCCTTAAGTCAAACTATAAATGATGTCAGGGGGTTCATAGTCTGATTTCCCAGTATGTAATTTAATCTTAATATGCACCCACTGTGTGTGGGGTGTGTGTGTGTGTTTGCGGTGGAGGAGTTATTTATTTATTTATTTTATTAGTTTGATTTATATCCCACCCTCCCAAAGGCTCAGGGCGGCTCACATGCGGCAAAGCCGAGTGCAAAATACAATACAGTATATAATAAATAGAACATTTAAAATCACAATAAAACCTTCCAATAATACCCCACTCCCTAAGTAGCTGTTAGCCCTGTTTGGGCAAAAAGGGTAGGCACCCATATTGTATCTCCCCTCTCCCAGGGTGACTAGAAGTTCGATAGGATCCA
>NW_015171510.1:122478-137044 GCF_001447785.1 Gekko japonicus | reverse complement strand
AAGTGCTGCAATCCCCTCTTCTCCCCCCCACCTCTTTTTAAGATTGTATTATAATTGGAAGATGTGATTGTGAATCTCCAACATGACATGTAATTTGACCCTCAGCAGAATGGTAGGAACATTGTCATCTTGGCTGCTGCTCTTTAGCTGCCTTTCTGCGGTGCCTGACCACTCGGTCTTTCAAGGTCAGTATTGTCTACTCAGGCTGGCAGCAACTCTCCATGGTCTCAGAGGTCATTCACATCCTTTTAACTAGAGAAGCCAGGGATTGACCCTGGGGACTTCTGCTTGCCAAGCAGATTCTCTACCCTTGGGCCATGGCCCCATCTCTGACATGACCATGTATGCCCAGCATGGCCATCCCATATTCAAGATGACAGGATTTGCTGTATGTAGAACATGCCAAGAGTTCTAAATGAGAGGTTGCCAAGAACTTCTGAAATAAATAAGCATTTGAACAATGGAAAGAAGGAGATTTTGTGCCATCCCCACAACAATCTTACTCCTGGTTTGAATGTCATGTTCAAATAGGGACTGTACCCCTTCCCCCCATAATGGTACAGTTGATTATAATATAAACCAGCAATTCACACGATGGCAAACAGGATGGGTTTTCATCATATAGTTGCCATGTTACTGAGAAAATTGGAACATAGCTGCAGGTGAGAAAAGTTAGGATTATTAGTCCCCTTCAAGAGGCATGTGTGCAGTTTCCTCTTGCACATAGCTGCTTCTCTTCAACTGTGCCAAGTTTACTTTCTGACCCCCTTTTGGGCCCAGAAAAATGGTATATTGACACTGTACTATACTAGAAGCTGGGTGTCTCTGGCCTAGGGTTGCTAGTCCTCCGGCTGCAAAGCCTGGATTCTTTGTGGGGTGGAGCCTAAGGAGCACCTCAGACATAGTACTGTCACTTTTGGATGATCACCGTAGAGATTGGGGAAGTTTCTAGAACATTGTGGGGAGGCTGTGATGCCATTCCCTCCTTCTCCTGCTGCTCAGATGAGAAACGAGAGTAAGGGCAGGAGCTTGCCCAACAATGGCAGGCAAATGGTAAGCCTTCTGTGGCCCTGAAAACTCCCTGGGTTTTTTAAAATAAAATTCTATCCCTCCATGGGGTAGTTAAAAAAAACAACTCCCTGGGTGGGGCCAGCTTGAGAATCCTGTGAAGGCCTCATTGGGAGTATCAGAGGGAATAATTGCAAACAATATTACGGATGATGGCATCTGTTTCTCTGTTTTATAGAGTGGGCTCAATTAATGCATTTGGGTGCCACTGAATTACAGCCAACAACAGTTGCGAGTGTGCCATAGCTTCTCCAGGGAGGCTGTGGACAAAGTTTAATTTCAAGGAGGATTCATTTGGGTGGTCTCCTTGGACCTCATTAACCTCCTCCTTTTAAAGGTCTCTACTGCAAAATTGTTTGCACAATTTTTAGCACTCTCCAGCCTCCGCAAGGCCTTCAAGCATTTTGGTGGGTGTTGGAGCTTCTATTTTCAGTGGGGCTTCGGAAATAGTAGAACAGCCTACTTGCTTACCGACTCTGATGTAGTCAAGCAAAACATATGGAGTTGGTGGGAACAGGAGAAATGCCTGTAGGTTGCTCAAAAAGAAGGAGAACCTTCTTTTGTAACGAATGAATTTGGTGATGGAGAGGGACAATGCAAGCAGCAGTTCTATAAAGCAGAGTGAAAACAGATGTACCTCCTGGAGCGAGCAGAGGCTTTTGTTGTTGTTGCTGTTGGGCAAACTCTGCTTCTCCCTGTTCTCATTCCCCTATTGGTTCACGAACCTCAATCTGATTCTGGAATGGGTTTTATCTCTTCCCGTATGCATCGAACAGAGCTTGAGCATATGGCATGCTTATGTGTTTGAATATTTATTTAGCACTTGTAAATACCAAGAATGAAATGTAGTGTAGCCACGTTGGTCTGCAGTAGAACTGCGAGATTCAAGTTCAGTTAGAGCTCCCTGTGTCAGATACAACAGGTGCCCCTTAGATATTTGATAAAGGGAGCTCTCTGACTCTTGAGAGCTCATACCTCGAAAATGTTGTTGGTTTCTATGGTGCCACAGGACTTGAATATAGCTTTAAGAATGCACTGGAGGCATTAAAAAATAAACTCGAAACCTTGTGGCCAGTGAGGGGAATGGCAAGGGCTGGCCATTCAGGGCCCTGCACAAATAGATGAGACACTGGAGAGCTGGGTAATGCTGATTGTCACTGAGGCCAGCCAATCAGCCCTCTGCAAAGCTGACCGCTCCTTGTTCCTGGGCTGTATTCAAGCTGGAATTGTATACACTTGTCTAAATAGAGAATGTGCAGGTCTGTAGCCACTTCTCTATCTAGAAGTCTCTCTAATTTTCATTCCTCCAAGGACCTCAGGGCAACATAAATATTTCTTTTCTCCTCCACTTGATCCTCACAACAACCCTGTGAGGTAGGTTAGCCTGAGTAAGTGTCTGCCCCAAGGAAACCCAACAAGCTTCATGGATAAGCAGGGGTTTTAACTAAGGACTCGTTCCCCACAGCAAAAATTCCTTGTTTTGCTTTAATTCTGCTGCAAGTTCAAATACATGAATGTTGGTGACAGATCTTTCACACAAGGGTGTTTTCTGTGCACTTCGCTCCTCTTTTTTCTGACTTTTCTCTTCCACACATGCAGTGCGACAACTCTACTTTGGCTCTAGGGGGTGTGGTCATCACAATTCATAGGGTGATTTGTCATCCCCCCTTTTTTGTTCTTTTCTTCAGGCATGGCCTATAATGGTTGTATTAGTATTTGAAATAGATAAATGGCAAAAGATCATTAAGAGCTGAGGACTCATAAAACTTGGTTTGGGGATTTTTAAAAAACTTTTTGTATTTTTCTGTGAACCTGGAGGTGGGGATCCTCCATGTCTATAGGAAAAATACCCCCTGTCTGTACGTAGCCTTATTGTGTGGATTTTTCAATCTACATTTTAGCGGTGTTCAGAATAAGATACAATAGTGGTATGGTTATCTTCTTTTAAGCCCTCCAGTTGCACAGCAGATGAAATACTGAGGAAGAGGCACTTATCAGAGACTGACGGCAGGAAAATGGCGCTGATGTGGGTGGAAGTTTTACAGAGTAGGAGAATGTGCCCTGTTCCTTCCAGGTGGCATGCAGAAGCACTTGGACTGTGTATTTTGGAGTATTTTGGAGGGGAAATCAGAGTAAAGCAGGCTTGTAAAACAGCATATTGAGGGCTGGGAAAACCCAGAAACAGGACTATTACAACAAAACTTTGTGTGAAAGCTCAGAAAAAGCTCTCCAGTATGGGAGCCAAAGCACAGAAAAACCTGTGACTGAAAGCAGTGTGGGCCTCCCCAGTTCTTCACTCACTGTTCAAGGGATGCCGCCAGTTGGTCTTCACCTACAGTGGTAGAGCTAGGATGTGGTGATCAAGAAAACCTCCCCAGGGCTCTACTTGATCCAAAAATAGGATCAAAAGAAAATACGTTGACAATGATAATGTTCTCTTTTGAGTAAGGAATTAATTAAGCATGTTTTCAAAATGGTAAATGAAAAGTCAGAAAGCAGCTTAGTGAGTAAAATGAATCCGGCAGGCTGGAGCTGCTGCAGCTTCTCCCAGACGTCCGGCACAGGGCCAGGCATAATAAAGCACATTCAGCCGCTAAGTACTGCTGCTGGGGAAGTACTTAGGTCTGTGGCATTGGCTAGCAGGTTCCTTGCACAACTGCAGGAGCAATCTATCTGAGCAGCTGGAAATTTAGCAGCAGTCCCATAATCACACAAAAAAAAATCTGAAACAAAACCTTTCTTTTAGTTTCACTTCGGAGAGTTGCCCTGAATTGGAGAGTTCCCTGGAATTGTAAATGTGGCCAGCAGAAACAGGACTTTGTGAGATTCTTTAACCCAGCTGCTGTCCTCTCCCAGCCAGTTTACTTCCAGATTCTATTACTGAACAAGCTGGTGGATCAAGAAGAAGAAGAAGAAGAGATTGGATTTATATCCGGCCCTTCACTACCCAAAGGTGTCTCAGAGCGGCTTACAAACTCCTTTCCCTTCCCCTCCCCACAACAGACACCCTGTGAGGTGGGTGGGGCTGAGAGAGCTCTTGACAGAAACTGCTCTTTTTCAAGAACAGCTGTGCCAGAGCTACGGCTTGCCCAAGGTCATTCAGCCAGGTACAAGTGGAGAAGTGGGGATTCAAACCTGGTTCTCCCAGATTAGAGTCCGCGCACTTAACCACTACACCAAACTGGCTCACACACCAAACTGGCTCAAGAAGTCAGATGGAACAGTTTTAAAAACCTTGGTGCTCTTCCATATTCAGGTTCTGATAATAGCAAGACCTGCACCTGTGGCAGCAGGATGCCCACCCACCCCCCTTGAGCAACTGCCATAGTCCTACCTCTAGCCCAGGGCACCTGATCCAAATATTGCAGCTCCCACCTGTTGTGCCGAAGTTCTTTAAAAGTGGAGGGGGGGGATCAAACCACTTATTTTCAGTTTTGTTTATTCCTTGTCAACTGAAGGGTGTTTCTCAGAACTGGGGAAGGGAACACAAGGCTTCTCCCCTCACCACTGCACAAATGACAAATGCCAACAGGACTGGAATTAGGAGGTGGCAGAGACCGGCCTGTTACCAGTCAGGGGAAGGCTCTGAGAGCACTTTTAGAAGAGAGGCTAAAAAAAAGGCTTTGATCTCAAATGTTTCCTTGTTTTAAGCTGTGATTATTATAATGTAGGCAAAGGGCCAGTTTGAAAGTTTGAATGGCAGGCCTTGGAAACGTGGCTCTTTAGTTCTAAACAATCCGTTATTTGTGAAATGGGAAAAATAACCCAGTGAAGTGTGTTATCTGGGCTTTTCTCCTAAGAGCAAAGTACATGGGAGATTATTATCGATCACTTTATATTGCCCTTTCTTCTGTGGAACCTGATGGGGTGTGCGAAAGTTCCCTGTGAGGTTTCTCATTTAGGCACGGGCCAGACCCAGGCATGCTTAGCCAAGCAGGGTTTAACATTCATTGCTATGAATGAGGCTTGCTCTGATGTTTGGCTTTGTTTGCTGGAAGGATTCCTGAGATACCCAGCAGTACCATAGGGGAAGAGGTAGCATTTTTAGTGTGACTTGGGAAAACCCAGGGGAGGGGCACTGCAGTGTCTTCTTGCTGCCACCTTTCCTTTGATGGAAGGTCCTGCTTTTGTCTCTGGCACCAAGAGCCAAATTGCCCCAACACCAGACTGAGGAGTGGGGCCTGCAAGCTTTTGATCCGTAATTGGAAAGATCATTGGTCAATTGATTTGTGGTGAGGAACCAGAGAGTACACCCCCCCCCAATTGTCTTTCATCCAAACAAGATAAGACTCCCAGTTTGTAGTCCAAGATAATAGGACTGTGCAGCTGCACGTCATTTTGTTTAGTTTTTGTCAGTCTAGTAAAGTCCTGGAACCTCAGGGGAAATGAGCCTCTCAGTATATTCAGAGGTGGACAGTGACTGACCCATCCCTCTGCCAAGGAGGATGTGGGAATGTTCAACAGAGTGTAAGTTACCTCTAGCTGGTTTGTTTCCTGTAGTGAGCTCTTGCTGTGTTTTTCGAGGGTAGCCGTATTGGTCTGTAACAGAACAGCTTGATTTGAGTCCAGTAGCAACTTAGAGACCAGCAAGATTTTCGGGGTGTAAACTTTTTTAGAATTCCTTTTAATGAAGGGAACTTTGACTCTAGGAGGCTTATACTCCAAAAATCTTTTACATTTCTAAGGTGTTACTGGACTCCGATCCAGCTGTAATAGTTCCCTTTCCTATAAACCGCTTTCTTACTATCTGAGTTTCCTGCTTAATTAGTTGTTTACGATAACAAAGCCATTTTGGAAACCAGAGGGCATCCTTAGGATAGAGGGATTCCATGGTTAGATGATTCTAGCACACTTGTCCTCATAGATCGCTCATGCCTCACAAAATCCATGACAAACCTGGGAGGACAGCTCCATCTTTGGTTGAGAGAGAAACCTGAAAGGGAGGGGGGCGCAAGTGATGAATGGCCAGGCAGGGTGGACATGACATTCTGTCTTGGTGCTCACACAGGCAGCCAAGGTGGATCAGAGACCATCTCTTCCAGTATTATACTGGGAAAATTCCAACAGCTGGACCTTCTGTGGTGGCAGCTGCTACTTGGCTCTGATCCAGTTTGGATGGAAGAAGCCTAAACCGGATAAAGTCTTCCCCACAAGATCTCAGCACTGGATGGCAGTGGCAGGCAAAAGGGAGTAGGTTGAGTGCTAGGAGAGCGAGGAGGATGTTCACTTTTTTAAAATGGTGACCACATAGGGTTTTTAAGGCAAGCAATGAACAGAGGTAGTCTGCCATTTCCTGCCTCTGCGTAATGACCCTTGACTTCTTTAGTCATCTTCCATCCAAATAACCATGACCATCCAAATAACCATGACCAACCTCTTGAGACCTGATGAAATCAGGCTAGTCTGGGCCATCCAGATCACCTGTAGGCAAGAAATATACAGAAACCTTTGAGGGGAGTGCAAGTTTTCTGTATTTTTCTTGCCTATGGGTGAGAAATCCCCTTGGGGAGGGGTGGGAGTTTTGATTGCAAACATGGCCTGCAGTAAGTTATACCCACTCTCCTCCAGTACCACTGCTGCAACCAGATTTTTACCTTTCTCTCCCAGCTTTATTTTCTAGGAGATCAGTCACAGATCTCCAAGTATAGGTGTAGCTGGGGCCTAAGTGTGTGGCAAAATGTGCACATCTTCATGAGAGTATGAAAAACAATAATGTGTATTGCAAGACAGATGCAAGAAGTATAAAAATGGAGTCAGGTGTGTCTTGTAAAAGTGTAACCTGCACAAGGAAGTACAAAGAATGAATCCTTTCATGTAACCTCTTGTACGAGGGCACAGTGCAAATCAGCTGAATGCTGCATCACTTGCCAAGGGCCTATAAGTTGTAAAAATTGCCAATTCCCCCTTTAAAAGACACATGTATGGTAATATTTAAAAGGCCAATTCATGTTGTATTATAGCTCCAGGGTACCAGAATCTGGAGCAGTTCCAGACAAGGTTTTGCTTAAGGCTCAAGGTAAGGAAAATGGCTATAAAGGACTCTGTTAGGCCCTGGTGAGCAGCTCTATGTTAGGCCTTGTGTTCCTTTCTTTGTCCATTGTGAATAAAGTTACATCATGTTTACTTAAGAAGACCCTCTGCACCCTCTTGATTTATCATGGCATTTACAGGTATCAGGGGCCTGTTCCTTTGATTGCTACTTCCCTGTAAAGAAAAGCACTGATTTATACAAGCGGCTGCCATTCTCAATTGACACGTGTGTTCCACTCAAGTAGAAAAGTCTAGCATGAAAAACAGAGTGGAGGCCAGTGCAGTTTCTGGTGTTGCCTTTGGCTCTGTCTTGAGTTTTGATTGGTTTGGCTCCACTTTACTTTCCTTTAAAGCTTTTCCTGGTTCTAAACTGGATGTGTTTCCTCCCCCTGCCCCCCTTCCCAAAAAAGAAAAGAATTGTATGTTGCTAAAGTAACCCAGATGCAATATAGCCATGCAAACCCCAACAAATTGCTGTAGTGTGTGGAAGAAAGTACCCAAAATCTGGGTGAGGAGATCCTGAGATGAGAGATGGGGAAGAAAGTGGGTATGGGAAGAAAAGGTGTGCAAGACTTTTTGCCAGTCAAATGGGGGAAAAATGGTTTGCACCTATTTTAACAATGTAGAAATATTATCTTGAACATTATAGCCTTCTACGTGCAACACAAGAGCATACAAGAAGAACAGGACCCCCCCCCCATGCCTATCTCTCACAGTGCGGGCATTGACCTTACATATGTACGATTCGTATTTGTGTAGGCTCTGTCCGTGTGACTATGTTATTTTTCTAGCATTCCCGCTTCCCAGTACAGTCTGTATGCAGCCAGGCTCAGTGGCCATGTTAGGACAAAAATACACAGGTGGAGAAAGGAGCGAGTCAGGGCCCACAAACTCAGTTCTGCGTCCCCCTCGATGCACCAGTGTTCTTCTGTGTTCAGATAATAAACACTAAATTGAGAACAAAGAATGACAGATCACAGGACATATGCAGTGCCATTTTTCTTGCTGATGATCAGAAGCAGATGGCCTGGAAAAAATTACAGCCGGGGCTCACCCTTGAATTAGCAGTGCATTTAGCATCCTCCTGCATCCTTTGCTTTATCACATCCCACATGCTTGGTCAACATGACTGGTATTTTAAAATTACATACAATGCTTGGTAAGGGAATTTGTTACCTATCTGCATGTCATGGTGAGCAGGATACCACACAAGCCTCCATGTGGCCAACAATGAAAGGGGGAAGTCTATCACTCATTTCAGGCATTGCAGTTGTGTGTACCAGAAGTGCATGCTACCCACAGTCTTCCCAATATGTGTGGTCAGTATTTCGTCAGAATAGGGCACCATCCTTATTCAGTATCTGCTACACTGAAGCAGAAAATATGTGTGGTATCCTAGTCAGATGAAATGGTAAGCATGTATATGGGGAGGGTGGCAAGACAGCACACATTCCCAATACATGCAGTTGGATACCCCCAAGTCCAATGCCTGAAGAAGGCTTATATTCCTATGTGAAAAGTTGTCCGAACCCACCCATTGAGCAGCAATAGTCCAAGTGTGAAAACACTATAGTGTGGGAGAAAACGAAGGCCAGCCGACCTGCTTACCTGGTGTATTGAGTCACCTTTAAGATCAACAAAGTTTTATTTGAGGTATGTTTTGTGTGCATGCACACTTCTTGAGATACAATGAAATGGAAATTATCAGTGTGTATATAGGGTCGTAAAGGTGCCACTGGACTCAAACTTTGTCCTGCTGCTTCAGACCAACATGGCTACCCATTTGAATCTATCTACCTGGTGTACTGTTAGCTTTTCCACAAATGCTACATCAGTACAAAAGCTAGGCTCTGCTTACAATTGCGGGCAGGGCACGTAGCCATGAAATTATTTTGATTTTGCTGTTTGTTTAGGCTTGCTTATGCTGGCGAGCCCTATGCCAAAGCCTCTCGTTAAACAGAATACCAGTAGGTTCAGTATGTCACCCTAAAGCAAAGGATGCCAAGTAGTAAGATCCTGTAATAAAAACCCCTGGCCCTGCCTCTGGGTATCTTGGCAGATGAACCAAGCCACAGAAGCCAAATAGGCTCATCAGCTTTTTTTCTTTTTTGTCTGAAAAGGTAAAACACAAGGAAGAAGACACAGGCAGATGAGATCTGTTGGGTCCATGAAATATACTGGGTTCAAAGCCATAGATAGTGAAATCAGCTCACGGTTTATTATAAGGCACGAACAGAAGACAAGCTAGCAGGGCCAGAGTCCTGCTTATATCCCCAAAACACACCACACACAACACATGATAGTGTACCAGTGTACCAGTACCCATAAGTCTACTCCCGGATCTGGGCTGGCCGATTGGTCCGTTCCAGGATCCTGGCCGGCTATTGTCTTTAAAACAAAGCTTTGCTATTTCGCTCCATCTTTGGTTGAGAGAGAAACCTGAAATGGAGGGGGGAGCAAGTGATGAATGGCCAGGCAGGGTGAACATGACATTCAGGCAGCCAAGGTGGATCAGAGACCATCTCTTCCAGTACTATACTGGGAAAATTCCAACAGCTGGACCTTCTGTGGTGGCAGCTGCTACTTGGCTCTGATCCAGTTTGGATGGAAGAAGCCTAAACCGGATAAAGTCTTCCCCACAAGATCTCAGCACTGGATGGCAGTGGCAGGCAAAAGGGAGTAGGTTGAGTGCTAGGAGAGCGAGGAGGATGTTCACTTTTTTAAAATGGTGACCACATAGGGTTTTTAAGGCAAGCAATGAACAGAGGTAGTCTGCCATTTCCTGCCTCTGCGTAATGATCCTTGACTTCTTTAGTCATCTTCCATCCAAATAACCATGACCAACCTCTTGAGACCTGATGAAATCAGGCTAGTCTGGGCCATCCAGATCACCTGTAGGCAAGAAATATACAGAAACCTTTGAGGGGAGTGCAAGTTTTCTGTATTTTTCTTGCCTATGGGTGAGAAATCCCCTTGGGGAGGGGTGGGAGTTTTGATTGCAAACATGGCCTGCAGTAAGTTATACCCACTCTCCTCCAGTACCACTGCTGCAACCAGATTTTTACCTTTCTCTCCCAGCTTTATTTTCTAGGAGATCAGTCACAGATCTCCAAGTATAGGTGTAGCTGGGGCCTAAGTGTGTGGCAAAATGTGCACATCTTCATGAGAGTATGAAAAACAATAATGTGTATTGCAAGACAGATGCAAGAAGTATAAAAATGGAGTCAGGTGTGTCTTGTAAAAGTGTAACCTGCACAAGGAAGTACAAAGAATGAATCCTTTCATGTAACCTCTTGTACGAGGGCACAGTGCAAATCAGCTGAATGCTGCATCACTTGCCAAGGGCCTATAAGTTGTAAAAATTGCCAATTCCCCCTTTAAAAGACACATGTATGGTAATATTTAAAAGGCCAATTCATGTTCTATTATAGCTCCAGGGTACCAGAATCTGGAGCAGTTCCAGACAAGGTTTTGCTTAAGGCTCAAGGTAAGGAAAATGGCTATAAAGGACTCTGTTAGGCCCTGGTGAGCAGCTCTATGTTAGGCCTTGTGTTCCTTTCTTTGTCCATTGTGAATAAAGTTACATCATGTTTACTTAAGAAGACCCTCTGCACCCTCTTGATTTATCATGGCATTTACAGGTATCAGGGGCCTGTTCCTTTGATTGCTACTTCCCTGTAAAGAAAAGCACTGATTTATACAAGCGGCTGCCATTCTCAATTGACACGTGTGTTCCACTCAAGTAGAAAAGTCTAGCATGAAAAACAGAGTGGAGGCCAGTGCAGTTTCTGGTGTTGCCTTTGGCTCTGTCTTGAGTTTTGATTGGTTTGGCTCCACTTTACTTTCCTTTAAAGCTTTTCCTGGTTCTAAACTGTATGTTTCCTCCCCCTGCCCCCTTCCCCAAAAAGAAAAGAATTGTATGTTGCAGATGCAATATAGCCATGCAAACCCCAACAAATTGCTGTAGTGTGTGGAAGAAAGTACCCAAAATCTGGGTGAGGAGATCCTGAGATGAGAGATGGGGAAGAAAGTGGGTATGGGAAGAAAAGGTGTGCAAGACTTTTTGCCAGTCAAATGGGGGAAAAATGGTTTGCACCTATTTTAACAATGTAGAAATATTATCTTGAACATTATAGCCTTCTACGTGCAACACAAGAGCATACAAGAAGAACAGGACCCCCCACCTATGCATATTTCTCACAGTGCGGGCATTGACCTTACATACGTACGTATATGTATTTGTGTAGGCTCTCTCCGTGTGATTATGTTATTTTTCTAGCATTCCCGCTTCCCAATACAGTCTGTATGCAGCCAGGCTCAGTGCCCATGTTAGGACAAAAATACACAGGTGGAGAAAGGAGCGAGTGCAGGGGGCCCACAAACTCAGTTCTGCTCCCCCTCGGTGCACCAGTGTTCTTCTGTGTTCAAAGAATAAACACTAAATTGAGAACAAAGAGTGACAGATCACAGGACATATGCAGCGCCATTTCTCTTGCTGGTGATCAGAAGCAGATGGCCTGAAAAAAATTACAGCCGGGGCTCACCCTTGAATTAGCAGTGCATTTAACATCCTCCTGCATCCTTTGCTTGGTCAAACATGACTGGTATTTTAAAATTACATACAATGCTTGGTAAGGGAATTTGTTACCTATCTGCATGTCATGGTGAGCAGGATACCACACAAGCCTCAGTGTGGCCAACAATGAAAGGGGAAAGTCTATCACTCATTTCAGGCATTGCAGTTGTGTGTACCAGAAGTGCATGCTACCCACAATCTTCCCAGTATGTGTGGTCACTATTTCGTCAGAATAGGGCACCATCCTTATTCAGTATTTGCTACACTGAAGCAGAAAATATGTGTGGTATCCTAGTCAGATGAAATGGTAAGCATGTATATGGGGAGGGTGGCAAGACAGCACACATTCCCAATACATGCAGTTTGATACCCCCAAGTCCAAAGTTTTATTTGAGGTATGTTTTGTGTGTATGTTTTGTGTGCATGCACACTTCTTGAGGAGCTGCAGTGGCTCAAGTGGTTAAGATGCTGAACTGCAGGCTGTGGATGGTCAGTAGTTCAGCAGTTCGAGACCCGGGTGCCGCATGACGGAGTGAGCTCCCATCTCTAGTTCCAGCTCCTGCCAAACTAGCAGTTTGAAAGCAAGAAATTGCAAGTAGATAAATAGGTACCACTTCGGTGGGAAGGTAACAGCGTTCCGTGCGCCTTGGTGTTTAGTCATGCCGGCCACATGACCACGGAAACGTCTTCGGACAGCGCTGGCTCTTCGGCTTTGAAACGGAAATGAGCACCGCAACCCTAGAGTCTGATTCGACTGGCTTTCAAGCAAGGGAATCTTTTTTTTTTTGAATTTTAAAAATATCTTTATTTGTAACATTTTCACAAGTATAAACATGGTCAGAATAAACCACCACAATGTCATCAACAAATTCCAACTGACCAATGAGCAAGGGAATCTTTACCTTTACCTTTACACTTCTTGAGATACAATGAAATGGAAATTATCAGTCTATATATATGGTCATAAAGGTGCCACTGGACTCAAACTTTGTCCTGCTGCTTCAGACCAACATGGCTACCCATTTGAATCTATCTACCTGGTGTACTGTTAGCTTTTCCACAAATGCTACATCAGTACAAAAGCTAGGCTCTGCTTACAATTGCGGGCAGGGCACGTAGCCATGAAATTATTTTGATTTTGCTGTTTGTTTAGGCTTGCTTATGCTGGCGAGCCCTATGCCAAAGCCTCTCGTTAAACAGAATACCAGTAGGTTCAGTATGTCACCCTAAAGCAAAGGATGCCAAGTAGTAAGATCCTGTAATAAAACCCCTTGGCCCTGCCTCTGTGTATCTTGGCAGATGAACCAAGCCACAGAAGCCAAATAGGCTCATCAGCTTTTTTTCTTTTTTGTCTGAAAAGGTAAAACACAAGGTAAAAGACACAGGCAGATGAGATCCATGAAATATACTGGGTTCAAAGCCATAGATATTGAAATCAGCTCATGGTTTATTATAAGGCACGAACAGAAGACAAGCTAGCAGGGCCAGAGTCCTGCTTATATCCCCAAAACACAACACACACAACACATGATAGTGTACCAGTGTACCAATACCCATAGGTCTACTACCGGATCTGGGCTGGCCGATTGGTCCATTCCAGGATCCTGGCCGGCTATAGTCTTTAAAACAAAGCTTTGCTATTTCGCATGATTGCGTGCGAACCCGACCGCGTGTGCAGTCCGCAGTTGATACACAACACCCCTCTCCCCAAGGTTCAGACCTTCCCTAGCTAACATAGTCCTTGAGGTAAGCGGGTCGCCACTGCTCCCTGGGTGAGCGGCGCAGGTTGGTTGTTGGGCCTGATGGCTCCAGGGCTGTTCCCGATGGTCCAGCTGGAGTGTCCAGCAGATGTGCTGGCGCCTGCTCGTGCCTGGGCTCGGAGGTACTGTCAGGAGCCAGGACCTCGCCGCCAATCTCTGCTGGGGGTGTGCTTGGTCCCAGTTGTGCTGGAGCAGAGGGTGAGCGGTTTTCCGAGTCTCTAGGCTCCGGACTTGGAAACTCATCCTCGCTGTCCTCGGGTACGTCGGGATCCGGTGGGAGGAGCTGGCATCGTAGTTGATCAATGTGTCTCCGCAACAGCTGCCTGTCTTCAGCGGAGACCTCGTAAGACAGGAGGCCTGTGACTCTGACCACCCTGGCTAGAATACATGCGGGGCACTGAGAGAAGTGCTTGGCATAGACGGGGTCACCCAGAAAGAAACCGTGGGGAGCTTCTTGGTTGCCTGGAGCTGCACTGTGCTCTGGGGCCTGGTCTGGGTGAAGTCGGTCTAGCCGGGTCATCAGCGGGACTGCGACAGGTGGCTGTGTGTGGGGTTATTCGCTGGTTGAAGAGGAAGGCTGCGAACTGGTGGTCCCAGTCGCCCAGGCCCATTCAGCATAGGGACTCTTTCGTTGTTCTGACCATGTGTTCAGCCTGGCCATTGGTTGCGGGGTAGAAAGGTGCAGAATGGATGTGCCGAATACTATAGTAACTCACAAACTCCTGGAGCTCCCCGGAGGTGAAGGCCGTCCCGTTGTCAATTACCAAGGTGTCTGGGATGCCATGCGTGCTGAAGATCTACCACATTGCCCGGATGGCGGAGCGAGACGAGGTAGAGGGGATCAGGACCACTTCAAGCCATTTGGTGTAGGAGTCCACCAATATGAAGAAGATTTGCCCCTGGAAGGGGACCGTGAAGTCCAGATGTAGACGGGCCCATGGTTTATGGGCAGACTCCCAAGGATGCATCGGGGCTCTTGGGGGCTCTGGACAGGACTCTTGGCACATCTGACAGCATTTCACCTGGTCCTTGGTTTCGCCATCCATTCCTGGCCACCAGACATAGCTCCGGGCCAGTGCTTTCATGCACACAATCCCAGGGTGTGTTTTGTGTAAAGCCATCAACACCCACT
>NW_015171510.1:84307-122452 GCF_001447785.1 Gekko japonicus | reverse complement strand
TGCCCCGGTGCAAGGAAAATGCAGCAAATTCCGGTGGCCCGTCCCCTCCCCACCTAGTCCAAGACCCAGGAGAGGATGCGGTCACAGGCAGTGTGGCGGGAAAACTCAGCAACCTGGATGGGGCAGTT
This sequence comes from Gekko japonicus, assembly GCF_001447785.1. Lineage (NCBI taxonomy): Eukaryota > Metazoa > Chordata > Lepidosauria > Squamata > Gekkonidae > Gekko > Gekko japonicus. Next base: position 122,324 of record NW_015171510.1, on the reverse strand, counting down.
GGGCAGGTCCTCCAGCAGGGTAATTTGGTGTGCGGGAGCCGGGTCCGGGTCATTGGACAGCAGCGGCAAGCGGCTGAGTGCACTGGCGTGGCTAATCACCTTGCTGGGGCAGTGGACGAGCGCATACTGGTAGCCAGCCAGGAAGATGGACCAGTGGAGCACTCGGGGCGAGAGCATCTGGGGAGTCTGGCAATCCAGGGCCAGCAGACCCAAAAGGGGTTTGTGGTCCATGACAATGGTAAAGGGCCGGCCATAGCGGTAATCATGGAGTTTTTTTACTCCAGCCACCATTGCCAGGGCCTCCTTGTCTATCTGGGCATAGTTGTGCTCAGCCAAAGACAAGGTACGAGAATAATAAGCCACGGGAACCTCCCGGCCATCTGGCAACTGGTGCCCCAGGTCCGCCCCCACCCCATACGTAGAAGCATCGCAGGCTAGGACCACAGGGAGGGACTCATCGAAGTGAGCAAGGACCACATTGGAAGTCAACAGTTTTTTGACAGCTCGGAACGTGGCGGTGTGCTTGGGCCCCAGACCCACGGAGCTTTTTTGTCCAGGAGACAGTGGAGTGGCTCAGCCATGGTAGCTTTATGGGGCAGGAATAAATGGCAAAAGTTCAGTAGCCCCAGTAAAGCTTGGAGTTCGAGTTTGGATGATGGGTTAGGCGCTTGCACGATGGCGTGAATCTTGTCAGCCATAAGACGGATGCCCTCGGCATCGACCGCGAAGCCCAGGAACTCTACCCTTGGCACCCCCGGTAGACATTTTCCCCTCTTTACCTTCAGGCTGGCATCGTGGTAATGCTGTAACACCGCCCACAGTCTTTCGGCAAAGGTCACAGAGTTGGGAGCCGTGATCAAAACATCATCAAAGAACAGCTTAACCCCGGGGATACCTTCCAGGAGACAGTCCACGAGATTCTGGAAAATCCCTGGGGCTACACTCACGCCAAACTGTAACCTCCGCACCCGAAATGCACCCCGGTGCGTCACTATCGTCTGGGCCTCTATGGTGGCATCGTCCACGGGTAACTGCTGGTATGCTTGAGCCAAGTCCAGCTTGTCAAAGATTTTAGCACCCGCCAGGGAAGCTAACACATGGCTGACGACAGGGACAGGATATGCGTGGTCCTGTAGGGCTTTGTTTATTGTGCATTTATAGTCCACACATATCCAGGCGTCCCCATTGGGTTTGACTGGGGTGACAATGGGGCGTGTGGCACAGGTTCTAGGACTTCCTGGGCCACCCAAAGTCTAATTTCAAGTCTATTTTCAGCCGCAATGCAAACGGGGGGCGCCTGACTTTCATGCAGATGGGGTGCACCACGGGATTGAGGTCTAGGGAGACCAGAGGCCCAGTGTAGTGGCTGAACATCCCATCGAACACAGCCAGGAACTCATCACACACTGAATTAAAGTCTGTGGGCTGCACGTGATTGACCCCGGTCACCCCCAACCCCAGGGGCCCAAACCAAGCTAGGCCCAGCAGTCTGGTGAGCCACCACTTGACCACCAACAAGTCCAAAAGGCCGTCAAAGTCCTTGAACTGTACTCAGAATTTGCCCCACCCCTTGATGGCCACTGGGTTTTTTGAAAGTCCATTAAGGTGAGGTCAGCCATTTTCTACAGGAGGGGCCCCCCTTGTGGACAGAGCTGTTTTAAGGTCTCTGCTGAGATAATGGAGAAAGAAGACCCTGTGTTTAGCATGTATTTTGTTAGGGGTGTCCCAGGGCAAATTCAGTACCTGGAATTGGTGGATGTCCCTTGTCCCAGGTGTGCATCTGCGGTGAGAAAGAAAAGAAAGCATTCTGTATGTGCTCAGTCACATTTCTTGCTTTTTTAGGCCTTCGGGAGTGGCATGCATCTGGGCTGAGTCTTGATAGCCAAACTGGTTCTGTGCGTAAACCTGAGCAAGGCCTGGAGTGGTTTTTCTTTAGCATCCTTGCCCTTGGTACTGCCGAAAACATGCCTCTGCCAGCTGATGCATCCTTCTGTGTTTGTTCTGCCTGGCTGCTTTGTGAATGGTTTCTCTTGACTTGCAACAGGCCCCGTGCTGGGTAGAGTAACAGCTGCCCTCTGCCTTGGCATCTCTGATCAGGGATGGTTTGTCATCTGTGTAAATTGCCTTGAGACAGCCAGCCTGGTGTGGTGGTTAGAGTATCAGGCGCAGGATCTGGGAGACCCCGGTTCAGATCCATGCTTTGCCACGGAAGCTCACTGAGTGACCTTTGGCCAGTCAAACACCCTCAAAATGGACAAAATAGAGGAGGGCTTTGTAAGCATGGGCAGGGTAAAAATGTGCTAATTAAATAAGTAAATGGAAGTTAGCTTAAGTCCTGTGCTCTTTCCTTCTTCTACACTGATTAGGAAAAAAAAATAAACTGACCTGAACCTACACTTTTAACAAACCTTAAATCAATAGTAGAATTAATGTTTTTTAATTAGGACCAAATGTAAGATCATGGAAATCCTGTGTTGCTGTCAATGCTAGTAGAAACATATCAAAAACTGCTAACTTTAATGTTTTCAAAGTGAGAACACCTACTGCTCCTCTGTCCAAGCAGTTTTTTGTGAAATCCTTCCTTCCTTCCTTCCTTCCTTCGCAACAGGCATGGTTCAGTTCAGTCCAACCAAAACCTCCTCTGTTCCATTTTAAGACTATTGCAAATTGAAGATTGGCATGAGCGTCAACTCAGCAATATTTTTTTCCTTCTCTCCCAATCCCTCAAATTCTGGTGAACTTCAAAGTTTGTTTACTATGCTGAAGAGAGTAGAAGAGTAGGTTTTTATACCTCGCTTTTCTCTAGCCTAAGAAGTCTCAAAGTGGCTTACAATTGCCTTCCTTTTCCCCACAACAGTCACCTTGTGTGGTAGGTGGGGCTGAGAGAGTTCTGAGAGAACTGTGACTGGCCCAAGGTTACCCAGCAGGCTTCATGTGGGGGAGGAGAGGAGTGGGGAATCAAACCCAGTTCTCCAGATTAGAGTCTGCTGCTCTTAACCACTACACCATACTGGCTCTCTGTTGCATTGTTTTAATTAGTCATAATAAAAAGTATTGTGCTACAGTTTGTTGTTGGATTTTTTTTCACCCTAACACCCTAAAATTAACCTGCAGAAATTAATAAACAATGCTAGGAAATGTTTCTATTAGAAACCAAAGGCGACAGGACACCCTCTACAATAGTGAATTTCTTCTTGCTGTACTTTATCCCATTTCTTCCTGTATTGTCCAGCACTTTGTGCAGAGTTTTACAGGAAAAGAGTACAACAGAATAGTGAGCAAACATACAGCTCTTAAAGGCTCTGAAGCCTCTGCTGCAGAAGAAGGCAGAAGCTCTGGCGTACAAGGCCTGTCTAGTTCATTCATTCTTATGGTGGTCTCAGTTTTATTCCCAAATTCTAACAATGAGTTTTCAGTCTTTCCCATAATGTTTACCACCTCTTGGGGCTCCTAATTATATTAGTTTCCATGTCTCTCTGTCCTTGCTCCCATGAGTTCAGTGGGTCTGGAGTCCTACTCAGGATGCTGTGAGAGAGAGAGGGAGAGAGACAGACAGACAGACAAACAGACAGACAGACGCCATGAAAGTTGCTATTAGTCAATGAGGTTAAGTTTTCACAAAAAGGAACTCTCAGTGGCTTAGGTCTAAGTTTGGACATCCTGTGTATATCCTTACTTAGGTAAGTGCATTTGGGGGCATTGTTTATGCTTCTAAAATATAGTAAGTGAGATCTAGTCTCATATAGTGGTCAGGGTGATGGAGCAGGATATGGGAGGCCCAGGTTTGAATCCCCACTCTGCCATGAAAGTTGCTGGGTGACCTTGGGCCAGTCACAAATTTTCAACCTGCCTTACAGGGATGTTGAGAGGATAAAATGGTGGAGAGAAGAACAGTGTAAGCTGCTTTTCAGTCTCAATTAGGGAGAAAGTATAAATGAAGTAAAATAATGCTCTGAGTTTGATTTCCTGTTGTTGAACATTGTCTAGCAAAACAATGTGCAAAACATTCATTCCCAAGCCTCCTCCTGCTAATCAGAGGTTCAGGGCTCAGTAAGTGGACTGGGCAGGCTAACAATATGCAAACTGCCATCAGTAAATCGTAGACTCTGCATAAGTAGTTTGGTAGGTTATATCCGGGTTGCTTTCCGAGGGCAGTTTCAGAGTCCACAGTGCGCACAGCCAGCCAGATGTTGGATTGCCTCATGACCCCAGGTATATTGATGCTCTGAGATTGTGCAGAAAAGATTGGCAAGCTTTAGAAGGGCATCTTTTCTGCACACATTTTCTATTTGGACATTACAGCAGCAGCACAACCAGAAGTTTTTTTTTTTAAAACAACCTTGGGTCTACAGGTGCTGTGACATCTCAAGACACAGTGCTGGCTTGCTTTTGGTTTATTTTTAGTGGAAATCACTGAACAAAAACCTCAGCAAAGAATCTCTCTACCCTGCCTCCTTGCTGCTTCTAGCTTTTGAACAGGACTAACATTTCGACCCAGTTCAGCAAAACGCTGCAGTCATTCCAGGATAAATTGCCTGGCTTTGCAAATGAAAGTAATGTTTATGGGGCAGCTGACACACTGTTCTCTTTGCTTGTTTATGCTTGGACCCCCCCTCCTCCCCAAAAGTTCTCTTAATAGCCATGGCTTTTTGGAGGATGAGTGCTTAAACAGAGCAATAAATCTGGGTTCTCATACATAAAGCTAGCTGGCTTATGCTGAGCCAGGCCAGGGGTTCGTCAGTGTCTGTATTGACTGCCAGTGGCTCCCTAGGGTCTCTAGTAGAAATCTTCTACATCACATACTAGCTGATCCTTTTAACTGGAGATGTCAGAGACTGAACATGGGACCAACTGAGTGCCAAGCAGATGCTCTCCCACTGAGCTATGTCCCCTTCCCAAATGCATGAATTCTGATTCAATGGAGGTTCTTGTGAGTAATTCAGATATATTTTCTGTCTCGGAGGTTATTCAGAATAGTCTGTATGCCACTTCAGTGGTTTTATAATGCTTTACCATCCATAGCTTTTCATCCTCAGAACAATCTGCAGGGTAGATCACTAGCCCCGTTGTACAGAAGGGGAAACGGGACTGTGGCAGTAACTTGCCCAAGGCAAGTACAGGTGGCTGTCATTTTAGTCCTGTACCATCAGCGGTGACTGGAAAAATGTAAATCTGTTATGCTGCTCTCCTTTTTGTGGTGGACTTGTCCTTCATGCAGTCTGGTTCTGACCTCCGGAAGGATTCTGACTATTAGCAAAATCCATGGGTCCGAGCTGGCTGTTCTTGCGCCTATTGTTCTGGGAACAATGGAGTCCTCTTAAATGAATTCAGCTGTGGGGGGGGCAGAGAGGGAGAGAATGCTCCATAGGTTGAAAGAACACTTTGAGCCAACAAAAGCCAGGAAATGTGGAGTTACGACTGCTGCTAACTCACAGACAGGAGGGAAAACAAACACGAAGCCACCAGCCGTTAATTATGAATGTCTTGGCTTATGCAGGGGGGGAGGGGGAGGAAGACAGCTTCAATTAACATTATTGAATTTTTTCCCTCTACCTCCTCTGCTACAGAAAGAACATCTCAGTAGACTTTTAAAAGGCAGCCTTATGCGTCAGAGATGAGATTTAGGCAACTAAATTGGTTGGTGCCATGGAAGAACACTAGAGGCTGCTGTGCTATGTAGGGTTGCCAACTCTGTGTTGGGAAATTCCTGGAGATTTGGGGGTAGATCCTGGGAAGGGTGGGGTTTAGGATGGGGAAAAACCCAGCAGGGTAGAATGCCACAGAGTCCGTACTCCAAAGCTGTCGTTTCTAGTGTGGAGATCAGTTGTAATTCTGGGAGGACTCCGGGGCCCACTTGGAGACGGGCCACCCTGCCTGTGGCCCTGAGGTGTTCTGCGTCTGATCTAAAGCAGTGTCTGTCCAGATGGGAGCCAATGACACAACTGCCGTCTCTCAATCTGTGTCCCCATAGTGTGCTGCCTGCCAGGTAATGTTAGTCCAGTGTTGCTGACAGTGGTGGTGCTAGATTGCCACCTGCTGGCAGAGTGGAAAGCTTTTCTGTCATTAAGTTGCAGTCAACTTACAGCAACCCTGAAGGATTTTCAAGGCAAGAGGCATTCAGGGGTGGTTTGCCATTGCTTGCCTCTGCTTAGCGAACCTGGTGTTCCTTGGCAGTCTCCCCTCCAAATGCTGACCAACCCTGACCCTGCTTAGCATCTGAGATCTGATAAGATACAGCTAGCCTGGGCTCCCCTATTTCTATCCGCTGAAACCACAGACTGATGAGGAAAGTAATATCCAGGTCCCAGTGGACTCCCCTATTTCTATCCCCTGAAACCACAGACTGATGAGGAAAGTAAATAAACCACACTAGGGTGGCAGGAATCCTACAGAAAACATGGCATAGATTGGATGCAAGTTTTTAGCTTTTCAGCAGAATTTCTTGAGAGCCCAGCACGCGAGGGAGATGAGGGAGCAGGGCAGTAGCTCTACACTAATGCCGTATCCCCAATCAGCTGCACATCAGAGGCATTTATGTGCATAAGTGCTTCATGTATCCAATTCCACCTATCTGTGCAGCAGACTCGTAGAGTGTAGTGGTTGGAATGTCAGACTGGGAAACTTGGGATTGAATCCCCACTTTGCTCTCTGGGTCACCTTGGGCCAATCATTATCTCCCAGCCTAATCTACCTCACCAGTTGGTTGTTCTGAGGATAAATTGGAGAAGGAAAACAATGTCATAAGCCACTTTTGGGTCCCCTTTGGGGAGAAAAGTGGGTGTAAATATCTACGCAAACTGTGATGTTGGTGTCTGTGCTGTTGCGGAGCCGTGTCAGCACAGAGTTCTTTCACACCCTTTCTAGGGTTAAAAAAACCACAGTGAGGAATTTCAGACAGACGATATAATCCGGAAGAGGAACGGTTCCCAAACGGTTTCTGGTCTGTCATTTCAGACAGAACCGTTTTAGCACTGGTTCCCTACCGGAATATATTTGTAATTTCACACACAAACGCTTCTGTCCAGTTTAGGAAATGGGGCTGAAGCGTTTTACCTGTAAACCACTTCCAAGTAGTCTTCAGTTTCTTCTCCCGAATCCGAAATGCTTTTTCCTGCCGTTTTTCACCCATGCGGGCGAACTTCGGCTTTTTTTTTGAACATTCGCTTTATAGCACTATAACGGTATAACGCTATAACACAACAGCATTATATCAACCCCATTGGAATGCCTGGATTGTTGTGTTATAGCGCTATAGCGCTCTAAAGCGAACGTTAAAAAAAAAGCCGGAGATCGCCTGTGCGAGCGAAAAACGGCGGGGGAAAAGCGGTGCAGTCTGAAATGGCGAACTGCTAATAATCCAGCTCTTTACCGGAAGGGGAAAGCCATGTGTGAAATGGCAGCCCTCTACCGGTTTTCTCCATGACAGATCAAAAACGGCTTCAAAATGGGTTAAAAAGGGTGATGTGAAATTCCTCAGTATGTTTGAGGCAGAGAGATCTGTTTCTCCAACAGTTATGCAGAAAAACTGACGAGTGCAGCTGCTTTTGCCTCCTTCAAACGTCCCTCTTCTTCATGGAGCTTCAAGACTCAGGACTGTCCTGTTTACCCAGCTTGTGAGCCTTCCTCCTCCTCTATGCTGGCAGGAACTGATATCAGGCAGACAGGCAGGCAGAAGGTGCCAAAGAGACGACTGTTTTTGTGGATGTTTTCCTGGGCCAGCAGCACAGCTTCTGCCCGAAGGGTGCCCAGCACAATCTGTGTGTGACTGACCTGCCTTTCCTTGTTGTTTTCTAGCTGCCTGTCCCCTTTGCGGTGTTCCTTTTGCTCTACAAGGAAAGGCTGGTGCCCTGCTGTCAGAGCAGCAGCCCCCCACTGCTGTCAGCCGATGAACTGGCCTTGGAGACACGGGCAGCCGACAAGGATGATTCTTCTACTTCCTCGCCCAAAATTCAGTCAGAAATAGGTGAGAACTGCCCATGCCTATTTAAACACGTACACGGGAGTAAGACTGGAAAGGGTGCTGTGTTTCAGTAATAGACTGCAACTTAATTCAGTAGCTCATTTTGTTTTTGACAAAAAGTATTGTTCCGGGGTTGTGTGAACTTATCCTTAATCTAGATGTGGATAAGCAAGAGCTCAAGGCCATGCAGAAAAGCAGTGGCAGAACAAGGAACTGCATACAGGCTTCCTGAGTACCATGTGAATACTCTAATCCAGGGGTTTCCAATGTGCTACTGACAGCCTTCCTGGTGCCTGCCAAGTGTTTCTAGAAAGTGGGGGTTTTGTCCAGCAGGGCTTCTGATTGTCTGTTAAGAGACCTCATTGGCAGTGTTCCCTCTAAGATGAGTTAGTGTGAGCTAACTCACAGTTTTTTAGCCTTTGGCTCACAGATATATGTCTTAGCTCAGGAAGGATGGCTCCAGAGCAAACTAGTTTATGCAGTAGCCAAATCGCTCACTCACAACTTTAATGCCAGTAGCTCACAAAGTAGAATTTTTGCTCACAAGACTCCAAAGCTTAGAGGGAGCATTGCTCATTGGCTGTGTCAGATTTTTTTAAGTTGCTTTAGCAGCAGCCACCACCACAGTACAAGGGTCTTACTTTTAGTCATGCAGTGAAGCTGTGCATACGCAAGAAAATATTTTAAATGATACGTTCATTTTAAAAGGGATCTTGTTAAACAGAACTTCTGCCTGAAATGTTGAAGAGTTACTACTAGAGTTATGCATGACTTAATTCCCTGACATTTTGTGCTTGGCTCTGCCTCTTGTGGCTGCCATTTTGTAACTGTAATGGTCAGAATTCCAAAGGTGCCCACAGGCTCAAAAGTGATGGGGATTTCTACTCTAACTACTTCATCATTCCTCTTGGTGGCTGTAATGCTAGTCCCAGACCACAGTGGTAGATCAAGGTGTCTTGATGCCTGTGGATAGTAGCCTCTGTACCAGCGTACAACTCTCCTTACTTCTTTGCTGCCCACAGGTCCACTTAGATATAGTCCATGCATGCCCAGGTGTCAAACATCCAGCCTGGGTGCTGGAACTGGCCCGTCCAGAGCTCTTATCTGGCCTGCGAGCAACTGGTGTGAGGGAGGGAAGGCAGGAGGCTGCTGGAGGGGGGAAAGGTGAGCAAGCGCACATGGTGAGGTGTGTGTGTGGTTGAAGCTTTTAAAGAATAGAAAAGAAATTGCAGGAGGGCAGGGCTTTGAGGCTGAGGTAAAATAGTGTGGGGGAAATGGCAGTGAAGGCAGAGAAAGGGATGAAGGGGTGGGGCTGGCAGGGGAGAGAGGAAGACGAGGGCCAGCATGAGGCAACTGGGCTGTCTTGTGCATGCTGCTTTGAGAGGAAAGACATCCCGGCCTCAGAAGTGAGTGGAGGAGTGATGGGGGAAAGGGTGTCACTGTCACCACCACACATCTGAACAGCTGTGGAGCTGGGAGGCAGAGTGTGTGTTGGGGAGGCTGGGGGACAGCGACCTCCCTCCTGCCCCACACCTTTTCTCAGCCCATGAAGGTAAAGGGGTTGCGAGAGGACAAAAAGAACCCCTTTGAGGTTTTGGAAACGGCCTCTTTGTCAGGCCTTCCCCTCCCCTCAGCCATGCTGCTTCTGTGGGAAATGCAGGAGGGGATCTGGGAGAGCCAGGTTCAGACCCCTGCTCCTCCTGAGCCAAGACACTGTCGTCCTGGTCACCTGGGGCTGGTCACTCAGCCTGGGCCACCTCACAGGGTTGTTGGTGGTGGTGGGGATGGGGCAGTAGAGGGAGAGGCCCAGTGTGCCTCCTTGAGATCCTCGGAGGTTGGACAGGGGAAGAGAGGAAACAAAAAGCAAAAGATGGATCATAGTCGTGCTTGGCTGCTGATGCTGAGTGTATGGTGGGGGGTGAGTTGCTAAAAAACTACCTTACTTACTTGCAAGGAAGATGACTCATTGTCTCCTAAAAGTGCTATATATACAAAAGTAATTTGTATAGAAGTGTAAGGTACCCTCCCTTTTATGGTATCCCCTTGTGCTTGGTGCTGGGGGGGGGGTCAACAGTGGGAGGGCTTCTAATGTCCTGGCCCCACTGGTGGACCTCCTGATGGCACCTGGTATTTCTGGCCACTGTGTGACACAGAGGGTTGGACTGGATGGGCCTTTGGCCTGATCCAACATTGGCGTCTCTTATGTTCTTATCCCTTGGAATAGATGATCAAATACATTTATTGGGGCTTTTGTGGGTTCTCCAGTAAATAAATTGCTTTCACTGCTAGGAATCAATTGCTTTTGTTTGTATTTTGAGTAAAAAAATAATATTGTTAATTGTGTTTGCCCGTGTCATTTATGAAGTTTATATGTTTGGTACCTGGCATTACATTTTATGGCACACATGGCCTGGCATGACAAAGTAACATTTATGTCTGATCCGGCCCTTGTTTGACACCTCTGAGCTGCTTCCCAAACTATCATGAGATTACTTCCTCTCTAGAATTCAGCCATCATTTTGGTCACCTTGTTAACTGGCAACCAGAAATGGTAGCCAGAGTCTTGTAAGAAGACAAAGTCTTGGAAGAGTTTGGGAAGTGTTGTGTGCCCTTGCTGCACAGCTTCTTAAGGAGGCTTGGGGGAGCAAGGAGGTTTTGAGGATTACCTCATCCATTTCTTAGAAAGGGGCAGCAGAAGGGGGCAAGATGGGTGTTGCCACCCACCCCAATCCACCTCAGATTGCCTCATTAGAAATCCAACCCTGTCAAAACCCTCCTCCTCTGAATGAAGAAACCCAAACAATTCCAAGTAGGTTGACTCAGTGTAGCCAAGAATACAAAGAATGCTGGTCATTTTTTAGCTTCTGTTGTAGTTAGTTAGGCAGATTATGGCTTCTGTTTGGTCCAGCAGGGCGGGACCTTTACAGCTTTTAACTGATTTTGCAGTATAGCAGGAGTCTTAGGTAATATGTGAATAATTTATTTATTTATATTTATTTACTGGATTTATACCCCGCCCTCCCTACCAAAGCAGGCTGAGTTCTTTGTTCTGAGTTTAAGTTCTTTGCTGTACTATATTCAGCATTGCCATTGATGCCCATCCATAGAGAATGCTTTGCTAGTTTAGAATGGAATTTCATAGCTGCTTTGTGTTAGTGGTGAGGAAGTGAAAACTGGGCCTCCTAATAAGAATGAGGCTGTTTCCCTGTATTGCAATAACTCCCATGAGTAAAAGGAGAACCATTATAGTCTTGCATAGAAATAGCTTGAAGATGAAAAACAGTCAGTATGTGCCAAGAGTGTAATTACTACAACCTTGAAAGAAGTGTGTGTGTGTGTTTAAATCTGTTTATCTGGTGATGATGCTGTAGACCTTACCAGCTTTCAGATATGTTTGTACATGTACGCACACTCCCAGAATGCTAGACAGTACATATATGTGGCACGTACTGTCAGATATGTTTATGTGCATACATCAGGGGGGAGGGGGCTCTGATTCAGCCCCTGTTCCCCCCCATCCATGCAGCAACTAGGCTAGTTCCCCCCTAGTCTTTGTGGCAAGCCAGGAAAATTATGGCTTCAGCATGGCTGGCAAATCCCATATGGTGGAAGGACCTGAAAAATATCATATGCCATGGTAACTTTTTCTTCATAAGAGACCTAATAGACAAAAACCTTCTGTGGAACATAGTCCGGTTAATCCAGTTCCAAGCTTACTTGATTTATAAACCCAGAGAAGCACCATTTTACCTGCATAGCTTTCCCATGGCCTAAACTGGCCCCTAGACAGGGTGAAATAATTTGTGCCCAGGATTTTTGCATTCTTTTACTGTTCTCTTATCTGAATACGAAGGGGCATGTGGGTTGCCAGAAGTTTTTTGTAAGTTTCTTTTTTGGTTACTCTTCTATCTAACTAAATAGCACCAGGAAGCCCAGAAGCAGAACGGGATGGCAAAAGTCCTTATCCCCTGCTGCCTGAACTAAATTTGTGTGAACTTGTTGAACCAGGAATTGTGGGGAGGGGTCACTGAGACCTAACACCAGTTCCCTCATACACATATTCCTAGCACTGAAACATCAGGGAGCTAGGGAAACAAGTGTGTGATCTCATACACACACAAGGCGGGGGGGGGGGGGGGGGTGGGGGGAGAAAGGTCTTATCCAGGCTTTCTGAAGCACAGGTCCTTTTACTTCATTGTACTCTCTTCTGATGTCCTTATATTACATTGGTCAAGTCTCTCTCTTCTCTTGAATCTGATGTCATAATCAGCCTGGCAGTAGAGTTGAGATTGATGGCAAGTCTAAGTCTTTAACATAAAGACACATTTCTCGGGCTTCATTTTGATGCAAAAGTGAACAGTCCCTTCCTGTTTGAACCAGAAAAGACCTGCAGAATGTCTTCAAAGGCAGAGATGTCACTAGAATCATTGCTAAGTCCCAGAACCTATTGCAGAAGAAATCATTCTTGCACATGTAGAGAGATCGTGGCCAGTCAAGAAGGTTCAGCAAGGCTTACTTGCACAGTATTGTTTTTGTTATCCAGGGCATGGTGACCTCTTTGGATGCTGCCAAAGCAAGAACTTCAGAGGCGTTCCGTGCTCCTACTTTGCCGTCCATGTGACTGGAGCCCTTCTCCTCTTCATGACTGATGGGATCATGGTAAGATAAGGACAAGTGGCAGAGAACTTGTATCAGGTTGATAGCTGCTGTGCTCTAACTTCCCAAGAAGGGCTGGACATACTTGAACTATGCACCTGGGCTACAGTACTCATAAGCCAAGAAACAAATGATAGAGATAGAGTGAGTGGCTTGCTGTGTGCTTTTTCAAGTCTTCTTCTCAGTCTTATTTTGATGTATTTATTGCTTTACAACTGTTGACCTTATAACCTTAGCTTGTTATTTAGTTTTGTCTTCGCATATCTTAAAACATCTTCATGTTACATGTTAATTTGCTATTCCACCCCTGTCTAAATTTGAACCTTACCTTCCATTCCAATGTATTTGAAAAAGTGTGCATGCACACAAAAACTCGTACCTTGAATAAACTTTTGTTGGTCCTAAAGGTGCCACTTGACTCTAAATTTGTTCTACTGCTTCAAACCAACACGGCTGACCACCTGGATCTTTTTCCAGTGAGTAATGGTTGGCAGATATTTCCTGGTAACATTCCTTGGACCCTGTGCATGTGCAGTTCATGCTAAGATTGAGCAGACTGTTCATTCTTTCCTAATTTTGTTCTTCCATTTGCATATCAGCTCCTTCTGGCCTAAAGCATGTAGCATTTGCTCTTATTTATTAGGTTGTTAATCCAAGATTGCCAGTGCAATCGCCCTTGCTCCCTTTATTTTCAGTATTTCCTCAGATTATGCTGAGCCCAAGACCCTTGAGTTAAGGATCACCATAGCTCCTTCTAATGGCTTTATCCAGTAGGCCTTCCATGGACTTTGTTGAGGATGCAATATCTAGCATGAGGAAGGGGCCTCCCTTAGCACTGAAAAGACAGTGGTCCAGGTGATGCAACTCTAATGTCAGGTATTCTTTGTTTCTCTTGCAGGGCGAGTATTCGGGTTTTGTGTACAGCTACGCTGTGGAGGAACCACTCTCAGTGGGACATAAGATGGCTGGATATTTGCCCAGCCTCTTCTGGGGGTTCATCACAATGGGCAGGCTTATCTCCATCCCTGTGTCATACAGAATGAAGCCAGCAACTATGGTTTTCATCAATGTGGTATGGCCTAATCTTTCTCTGGTATTTCTAAGGCAGCCAAGATATGGAACTTTGCAAAGGCTAATACGCTTCTTGGCAAGCGAGCGGCACTGAGCCAATTGGTGCTTGGCTTCCTGATTTTGGAAGCAACACCACCCTACCAATATGACGAAGCGCTTGTTTGTTACATAAACAAATTGACATGGCTTTCCTTCACGGAACCTTGGGAATTGTAGTTTGGTTTGAAGTTCTCCTTAACAAAACCATCTGGGCATCCTCAAGTTTTTAATTCTCTTGGTTTCTTAGGAGTTGTTCTGACATATATAAAATCAGTGTGAATTGGTACTGTGGATAAATTTCAGTTCCATGTCCTCCCTCTTAGTTAGGGAGAGCCTAATTCCCAGCAGTGTTCATGTATTTCAGCAGCTCTACTAATGCTGGTATTTTGGTGCCATTTCACATGCATCCATCTTAATGAAAGAAGGTATAAATCCTTTGGAGCTGCTGCCACCATCTTGTCATGGTTATTACAAGAAACCTGCAAGAAACCAAGATAGCAGAAAGTGACTACGGCAAACATCTCAACTCTTGTACCCCATTATGGCAGAGAAATGAGTGCCAGGACCAATTCTTGTGATGTCTAGTTGGCTGCTGTGGGATATAGGATGCTGGACTAAAAGAACCTTTGGTCTGATCCAGCAGAGCTTGTTCTGAATTCCTGCCCTTGCCTCTCCTGCTTGTCAGGAGAGGCCTGGTCCCTTCTTCGGGCAGGAGTGATTTTCTTCTTCCACAGGAATGAATACTCAAACTAGCCCCTGCCCTCCATTTTGGCCACTGCCTTCTCTGAGGTCAGACCAGCAGCAGAGAACTGGTTCCGTTCATTCACTTGTTAAGAGGGTAGAGTAAAAATCTGCCATGATGCACACAGCGTGGCCTTGTTTTTAGGGTCTGTGTTAAACGCTTTAAAGTAAGACTTGCTCAAGTGTTTTCCTGCACATGCTTAAAACAAGGTGTGTTATAAGAATGAATGAAGTGCACATGAGGGTCTGAGACAGATCCGGGTGGCCCTTTTGAAGGGACTTGTGCATCTGGTTTGCAACCATTTCTTGCAGTCTGTGAGTGCCGGCAATGGCCAGACATACATCATCCTTGGCAGTCCAGGTTGTCTTCTGCTCTCTATAGGTGTGTCCCCTTTGACTTCTAAAACACCAGGTCTGGAACATCAGTCTCTTACTTATGCTGGGCCCCTGCCTTTAAAAGCAGATCAAAATTCACACCCTGCATTGCTGTGGGGATGTGCAGTCCTTGCTGGCAGTTAGTCCATTGATGAAAAAAGAATACCCATGGGCAGAAATAATCTTGAAATAACCTATTTGCCTGGTTATGGCCAAGATGAGCACACTTCCAAAAATATTATCTCGGTTCTTTCCAGCAATGGCTGATGTACCACAGTTAGACTTCCTGGTGGAAGAGTTTTCTTTGACTCCCAGCTCAGCTGCCCCCCCTCCCCGCCAAGTGCAACCACCTCCTATCTAACATAAGCAGCTGTGCGGCACAAAAGAGCCAGCCTAAACAAAGTGCCTTGCAGCCACTTGCGAGAGATGGGAAGGTGCTGCACTGGTGAAGCAGTTTAGCCAGCAGGCCAGGAGAGTGAGCGCTTTTGCTCAGCTTCTCTGTTGCAGGTGCTGCTGCAGAGCAGTGTGGCTTTAGAGTATCAGGCTTTCGGGTCTGTGTTGAAGAGCTCAAGGAGCAGTCACAGCACTGTGAGCTGCTTCCTGGTGTTTGTCTACTGTGGCCCTTACTTAAATTAAAACCACGTGATCTGTTGGGATGCAGGGAAATGGCATGATATTTTTTACTCCAGCAGAATCTACCAGAGCATCTAATATACCCCCCTGGATTTCATGCCTGTAAATCAAGGAGCATTCATGTGTGCGGCAATTACCAAGTGGTAGCATATTAATTTCTGCCCACACAGAGGGCTTTCTTTGCTCAAACACAAAGCTTCTGTGAAGCATTCTGATTACTCTGAAGTAGTTTACTTTGTTTGGGCACTGGGATGCTGAAAGATGCTCAAGCACACATAAACTGTTTATCAAGAGGCAAGGCTCACTTGAGCCATTTTCTGGATTTTTTTAAAAAAGTTTGTTCATCTTTTGAGACATCTGCATACTTTTTGACTCCATGTTGATCCTCCTTCCTGGTGTGTCACTGCAGGTTGGGGTGCTTCTCACGTTCTTCCTGCTGCTGATCTTTTCCTACAGCGTGGTCTTCTTATTTGTGGGGACAGCATCCCTGGGCTTGTTCCTCAGCAGCACTTTCCCCAGTGTGCTGGCCTACACTGAAGACATTCTCCAGTACAGAGGTAAACCAGATTTCTAAACCTGCTTCCTTCCACTAGGAAAAGCACCAAGAACCACAGATAAGGCAGAAGAAAAGCTTACCTTTGCCTACCAAGAGCTGAGTCATTTTGGTTTTCTTGTCTTTCTTATAAAGACCCCACTGAGACCAGGTTTAGGCAGACAGCCCTGCCTTATTCCGTGAGCACTGGCCAGTCAAGAGCATCCCTTATTGGGCCTAATTGGCAGCCTTGGCAGGTGGGGTTCTTTTTGCACTTTACAAATGGGACTCAGAAGGTAACGTTGCACATTAAGTGTTTTAAGGTCTACACAAAACACAATGTATGTGTGAATACAACAGACAGGTACATTTGTCAGGGAGTAGAAATTGTCTGTGGCTTCCTGTTAATAGTAAACGTCATGTTATGCCCGGATTGGCCACCAGATAGTGTGTGAAATTAACAGTGAACAAACATCCTATCTAAAGCGATGTGGTGATTCTGTGGCTTAGTTTGGACGCAATGCAAAACCGTGATTTATTTTGTTGCTGTAAGTCTCTGAGCAGTACTTTAGGCTGCCGTGGGGGGTGGGGGTGGTAAGAAACTCATGTTCCAGAGGCAGGAACCCATCTGGTTGCAGAAACGCTCTGGTGCTTCCAAGCCAAGATCCTGGTTGGATAGATGTGAACCATAGTTAACGGGGTGGCCTGTGTTTGGGATGATCAATTAGCCACAGGTAGTTTGTTTAAAGTATTATTTATTTGTTTGTTTAATTTGTACCCTGCCCGCCCCGCCTGGGCAGGTGAGGTTCTTTTTGCGCTTTACAAATGGGACTCAGAAGGTAACGTCGCACATTAAGTGTTTTAAGGCCTACACAAAACACAATGTATGTGTGAATACAACAGACAGGTACATTTGTCAGGGAGTAGAAATTGTCTGTGGCTTCCTGTTAATAGTAAACGTCATGTTATGCCCGGATTGGCCACCAGATAGTGTGTGAAATTAACAGTGAACAAACATCCTATCTAAAGCGATGTGGTGATTCTGTGGCTTAGTTTGGACGCAATGCAAAACCGTGATTTATTTTGTTGCTGTAAGTCTCTGAGCGGTACTTTAGGCTGCCGTGGGGTGTGGGGGTGGTAAGAAACTCATGTTCCAGAGGCAGAAATCCATCTGGTTGCAGAAACGCTCTGGTGCTTCCAAGCCAAGATCCTGGTTGGATACATGTGAACCATAGTTAACGGGGTGGCCTGTGTTTGGGATGATCAATTAGCCACAGGTAGTTTGTTTAAAGTATTATTTGTTTGTTTGTTTAATTTGTACCCTGCCCGCCCCGCCTGGGCAGGCTCTGATTTCTGAACTGAGCCGGTGCCTCAAAAATGAAATCTGAATCTTCCAGTTCAAATTGCAGTAAACAACAATCCACTGGGTTCTACTGCGCTTATACCATTTTATTCTTACAAAACTAAAACAAACCACATAGTTTATAAGAAGACACAATTTGTCTGCCTTAGCAGAAGGAAGCTTGTGCCATTGACTTCTACCAGTCCGTGTTAAATGTCCTCCTCTGTTCTGTTGTTGTCATCCCATCTCCTGCTGCAGCCTGGGTGGGAGAAACTTTGTCTAATGGGAAGGAAGCCATCCGTGTTTTTATTAAAGATTCACTTGTCATAGAAACGGAACACACAGGCACCCTACGATAGTTACCCGTTGTCTTCATTTTATCTGCTTGTGGTCTTGGCTGTTCTACAGTTCTTTCACCTGAAGGTGCCGGACAGTTTGCTGCACAGATTTTGGGGCTGAATAACCACTTTGTCTGGGCCAAGCTTCGAGCAAGCATGTTGAATGTGTGGATCTCCCTAAAGCAGGCTGACAAGAAGATGAGAGAATGTACCTCCTAAATAGCTTTTTATTTTCATACAATCTCTGTACTGGCCACCTGATGCTTTTATGCCATTGTATTCAAACAATTCACTTAAGTTCTTCCTATACTCATCAGAACAGTCTGCAGATTCCACCTTTGCTGTAACAAAAGATGACCAATTTTTGGCTTTCTATAAACTATAGTGAAACTTACCACTTTTTGTTATCCATTTAGAAGAATTCTTACTGATCAGTGTTGGTCAGGCATACTATGTAGAACTGGTTATTTGTATCAACTATTCTAATTTACTGTTATTCTAAGGCTTGTTACAGTTAAGAGCAGTGATGTAACCTTTTTCATTTTAGGCTGTGCCACTACTGTGTTGGTGACGGGAGCAGGATTTGGAGAGATGGTTCTGCAGTTGCTGGTAGGATCGGTAAGTCCTTTCAGGTGTAGGTGTTCTTGATCTACACCTCTTCTGCTGCCACTTAGGACTGATTCTCATAGCCACCTCAGAAAAGAGATCTTGAACATATTGGTTATCACCTTCAAAATAACGTGAGCACCTTCCCCACAAAAACGAATGTGTTATTTGTGGAAATATTTCTCATTGTTTATGGAGGCTCTAGAAAGCTAGCTTTGGTTTTCAAGACAGGTTGAGATGAATAGCAACCAATAATTAGATTTGTTACAACACAGTGGAAAAAGATTTCATAACCTACTATCCTCAGAGGGAAGAATTTGGGAATCATGGAATCAGCCAAGGTCATTCAATGGCATTTTAAAAATTTTCCTCTGTCTTGAAGAATGCAGCTGTCTAGCTTTCCCTGTCTTGCTTCTTTCCCATAGGAGAACTACTTAGTTTAATAACATCTGTTTATAAGAGGATTTAGACACACTTGCAGGTAGAAGCTGAACAGTACACTTCTTGAACTAGCAACCAGCAATGCTGGCCCTCCCTGCAACACACATGCACTTCCTCCATTGGAAGTCAAACCCCTTGGGAAACAGATGATGTTTGCTGCTTTCTCTGGAGGTCAAATGCTGTGGCTGAAATCACTTGCCCGGGCAAAAGTTATCTCAGTCAAACATTGTTATTCCTCTGGCTCTGAACCTACCAAGCCCCATGGGTTTCTCTAATTAGTTTAGTGCTATGTAGGGCCTGTGTCTAAACCACCTAAAGCCAGTGTTTTCCTTTGTGACAGATCATTCACGACCAGGGCAGTTACAGTTTCCTGGTCTGTGGAACCATCTTTGGAGCCTTGGCCTTCGTTTTCTACGTCTTCCTTTTATTCTTCCACAGGATGCACCCTCAGCCCCAATCAGGTAAGAACAGCCAGCCTTTACCCCCATACTTCAGAAAGAAAGGAAGAGTGGGGCATATGTTAGCTCAGAGCAAGCAGGCAGAGCTTCCCATAAAAATGTAAGGAAGTGTTTATTTTATAGCTGCATCCTGTCCTGTCTTCCTGCTTGGACTGGCCCACAACCCTCTTGCAGGAACACGTGGGTTCACTTTCTTTTCTGCAGCCTTCTCCTATGACTGCAAATGAAACACACTGCAGAAGCAGCAAGTAGGTGTGGGAAAGAACACTTTTAAACAGCTAAATAAACAAACATTGGTTGGCTTTCTTTACTAAAATCCTGAGACAGCTCAAACTTGCAGGATATTAGCTATCCATCTTTTCAGTTAGAAGGCAAACCCAAAGAACAGCTTCACTCCTGTACTAGCATTAACACCCTTTATGTCAACAATAGATCTGTTCTTAAAAGCTGCCAGCATCACTGTGTTGTTCTGAAGGCGGTATCACATCCAGGTGTTTTTTCCCCCCTGGACAAATCAGTCTCCAGCATTGCTTTGTTTTGCGTATGATGAAATCATCCCATGGTTTCTTATTGCTACAGGTTTCATGTATCAGTACCTACCCCAATGGACTAGACTTTGGTTTCACCATGTGGTACCATATATGTCTCAGGGTTTATCGCAATAAATACACAAACTGTGAAAGACTTGGGGAGGGGGCAGAGTGCAATGGATTATAGCCCCCTAGCATACCCCACACGTTGGGTTTGGAGACTCAAGTCTTCCACCAGCAGTGTACCTACAATGTGAAGCTTTCTAGTCCTGGAATATGTACAAGCTGCCTTTCTAATGTGCTTGTCTATACTCAACAGAAGTGACGGGACTTTTCTTTTGCAGATATGGATCTGTCACCTGACAAGCCACCACCCATGGGGGAGCCTGAACTTTATCAGAGCTAAAGGAAGCATCACATTTGTATTTGGACCAAGCACAGTGTCACTATGAGTGAAAGATTTTGCTCTCACCACCTGGTTAAACTACCTGAAATGTTTTTACAATGAGACTTTTTGGTTCCCACTTGTTCCTAGCAAAAAAACCATTCATGGTTATCAGGGAAGGCTCACTGCAGCACAAACTAAGGGACTGAAGCTGCAGAATCCTAGAAGGGCTGCATTTTTGATATGGAAATCTAATTTCTCTGGTAAAGAAATTTGTGGAAGCAGGTGGTGAACAAGTGTACTGCTGTCACTTCTTACACACTGTGGGGCGCACCCTCCTTATATTCACTCTCACTGGGAGGCCTCTCTCTGTATAGCCCTCCTAATTTGGTAACCTGCAAGCTGTTTGCTGCAGAGTAATTTTTAAAAATTTCTCTAGTCCTGCTGCTGTATCATGATTGTGATATGCAAGTTTTGTACAATTCTCCCCCCAAAAAAATGGGATTTCGTTATCTTAGCATGGCCGAAGGGCCCCAAGCTGGTAGAGGTGGTTTAAGTACAGCTAGTGATGGATTAAGCATCGTTGGACCAAAATAGGTTGAGCTCTTAAAATTAGCACAAAAGCTGTAGCCTACTTCCATTGCAGGAATTGCCCAACTGGGACTGGGTGAAAGTTCTGATGTACACGAAGCCAAACATCAAGTCTCTTCCATTATGTGCAATATAACAAGAGGTGCCTTCCAGGAGCAGAACTTGAAAGGTACTGAACAGCCCAGAGTGAAGGTAGCCGGATAATAGTAGCAATGTTAATGACTGTTATGAAGAGAAGGTGATGGGATAGCTTGAAGATGGAACTTGAGCAGAACGAGAGGTTGATTTTGTTGCAGATGCTGCCCCCTAATATACATATGTATATACAGGGAATGTTAATTAATGTGATTGCTCTTGTTGCATGAACTTTTGTGGAGTGACTAAGATGGGACCAGCAACTTCACTGAAGCAGCAAATTGTGCCCGACAGGCTGGTCACCCTGCTCATCTCAAAACTGTACATGATACCAAACTTTTGTTGCCATTTGACTTACAGAATGCTATGTTGCATGGGTATGCACCCTCATCTTTGGTTTCTGTGTTGCCCAAACCTTGAAATACAACATCCTTGAATACAGAGTGTGTGCAGTCATGTTTTATATTTATACACACAAACACACACTTAAGAGGGAGAGCAGAAAGTCCCCAGGTAGGTGACTGCCTAAATTACCCACAGATTTGCTCTTTTATGGGGTTCTTTCCAAGAATGCAGGAATAGGAGGACCTTGCTAAAGCAACAAAGCATCTGTGGTTAAGTAAGGGGGCATTCTGACCGTAACAGTTTACTCACACATTCTTAACTGCTTATAGGTCCCCTGAGTTGACTATGTGGCATGTGCATTCAGCTTACTTGGTACATTCAAACTCTCCACAGCCTGCAAATTTTTACATGAAATATGATTGCCAGGCACCCAACTCAGTGTACTCCCCCCCCCTAAAAAAAAAATCTATCTGAAGGAGACATGAAACATGGTTATGGGCTCTCTTCGCTTTGTTTCCAAGAAATAAAATGGCCTCCTGCCACTCCAACTTTTTTTATGCATAGCCATAGTAATGTCCAAAACTCACATTTATCCCCTTTAACAGTAGAGTGTAGTCAACTGATGCACTTCATGATGTCTTTTGAAAAGACACCTCACAATAAAATTGGTGCTTTATTACCTAGGCTGCAATCATTCACCATGAGGGTGCCATAAGAAGAGAAGACAAGCAATCTAGTAGCTGCGGGGGGGGGGGGGGGGGGGGGGAGAGTTCTGTGATTGGAACCCCCCAGGATTGTTAGATACTAATAGAAGCTGGTTCAGTTCTTTCCTACCCAAGTCATTTCGCTAAAATTGAACTAACATATCCATTATCTGCCCCTATTCCATCTGAAAATAATAATGGGGGGCAAATTCTAATTAGCAACCCCTGCATGGTTTCTATCAGCATTTCTTTTGAATGCTGGGCAGATCCAATCACACATCTTCTAGCATTTCTTTAATCTGACATTAAGAGTTACAGCTACTTATACCAATGTGCTGCATACTTGCACACTTATATATGGACACTGTCAGCTCATAGTATTAATCATTATTTGTGCTGGGAAAGGAGAGTTGGATTCAGCCTCCACAACCAATCAAAACCTGAGATAGATGGTCTTCTGTTCCCCACATTGTGTATAGTCTCACTCCAACAAGGGGAACTATGCACAGTGCTATATGAAACAACTATGCCTTCACTACACTCTTTTCTACATGAAGGATCCAACCTGTGAAAAGCTGATTTCATGTACACCTTGTCCCTACTAGATCTCTGCACATTGTTCTTAATAGTTCATGTCACTTTCATCCACATACCAGTTAATAGTTGCTGATTCTTAGAATGTAAATGCAAGAAAGGTAAAGGAAACCTGTAAGAGAGGCGGAGGGTTTAAATTCTTCTAAAGCCAGGTTCTGAAACTGTATCAGGAGACCACCTAAAATACTTTTTAGCTTGGAAGAATCTCAGGTGTGATTTGAAAACAGCAATAGTGCTGGGCAATGAATATGTATCACTTCCCCAGTCTTCAAGTACAGTCCCATCACTGAATATAGGCAGAAGGTGACACTGAACATAAGGATTCTAACAATACCAGACACCTGCTGAGAACATTGTTGCATCAATTTCAAGAAGTATATACAGGATGCTGCATGGCAACGTCTTCCACTGCAGAAGAGAAGACATTCAAGATAAGGAGCTTTGTTAAAAAATATTTATTTAAAAAAATACAATTGTTTTGCAAGTTTGGTTGCACATCCTTATTAACATAATTTGCTACAAGTTTTAAAGTCAACTTGCATTATTATACAAAGCAAATCCCTCTGTCTGTTTTTAACATATTTAACATTCCCCTCCCACCAAAAACTCTTTAAAAAAGAAAGATTGCCATAACTTTTTTTGCACAGAAAATCTAAGCAATAGAAAAAGTCACCTGATTTCTCAGGAAAGACCTTCATCATGTCTAAATGTAAAAACAAAGAGCCAATATACCACCCTCTGAAAGCAAACCACTCCAGCAAATGACCGTGCAGCCCATGTATACTTTAAGACTAACTCTGGACAATTATTGGTCACATCTGACAACAGCCCCCAAGTTCTAATGAAACATTTTTCCCTTCTAACCAGCATCAAACATCATGAAGGTCTCCCTAATATGTTACCCAGAGGTGCTTACAGTCCAACAGAATAACACTGACATTACTTAAAACTTTGGCTACGTATACAATTGCATTACATACTAGTCCTGTTCACAAATTACAGTGAGCGCACCTACAATCTGTGTACAGCATACATTTGGTATTTCTTTATACATTTAAATTTTCATGTTACATTCGACACAAGTACAGCTGAGCATGTGATTTAAACCCCACATTTATCCAGGTACTGGTCCTTGGTTACATTTGTGAAGTGAATGCGCACTGGCCTTCCTCACTAACAGATGTATGTGCACTCACTGTAAAATGTTAACAGCATTATTTTTACACCATGGCATTAGCATACTGGATATATAAAAGATACAGAATTTCATTTTTTTAGAAAAGGGAATGAGACTCCAAGAAGCTACTTTCCCCCCAGCTAACTTCACAACTATTGTAGCAATAGGCTAAATACCTGCCAAACATTAAGAAATCCCAATTAGACAGATTGCCAGATCTTCAAAAACAGCACATACTGTGTTCGCAAGTATATAGGGAGGCACGTAACTTGCATGCATTTTTCCTTGATGTAACCAAATGCTCTCCTTGGATATGCCAGACGGCACAGATGCTGCAGACCCAAAAGCCCCTCCCCTTATGCACTAAGTGCTCGCCCCCAGCTGTAAGAGGAAGGATGGAAGGAGCTTGACCTGCCTTTGTTTCCTTTACAAGGATCAGTGAAATAGGCCTGGGAGGAGGGCTGGAACATTACAGCAGGGGTTTTTCTCTTTCCCTTCTGCCAGTCCTACGGTAGATGACCCTGCAAAGCCAGCCCTGTTGTTCTTTCCTGCACTAACCAGCAGGTGAACAGTCAAGTCTGAGCCACACTAGGAAAAAGCAGACGCTTCTCCTGGAAAATTGATCAAGAAAAAGGGGAACCAATGATGAGAGCATTTACTTAAAATCAACATGACAGCTGAAAAGTCATGACTTCCCTCGGCTATACCAGACCAATGCCAGAACAAGCAACTAACTGAGTAGAAGAATTTAACAGGACTCGACTGTGCGACTGAACAACAAATCATTTCTGAACAACAATGATCAAAGAGCTCTGTCCACTGAGATCCTGTTAAGAAGCACACTGTGCACAGCCTGCCCATTCAATGGGAGCATCCAAGTTCCCCATCTTCCGAGGGACTTCAACTAAACGGTGCCTGTGTAAGCCAGCAGAAGAGTTAGTTGGTCAGCATTTGGCAGAATCCATTACATTACCAGTGTTTTAGGGCACTGACAGGCAAGTCCCTTGCCCCTTACCTATAGTTTTGCTGGTTACTTTCATTTTATGAGACTTTTCCTGCATTGCAATATATAGATAAAATGACGTAGGTTGTGGTTCTCCCCAACCCCACCTCCCAATCCCCAGACTTCCCTTGCTTAAAAGATGCATGGAACACCATACATGAATACAAACATAGCAAACAAAAACATCAGAGTATGCTACTGTATCCATCACAAGCAATGTGACATACATAAGGCCATCTGGTAACACTGCAGCAAAAATACAAACGATATTTTAAAAAATCTTTAAAAACGAGACTTTCTATATAAGGTTTACAAAGTATTTATATTTTTTCATTTTCTACCTAATATATAAAAATCTGTGCAACAGAACAGCAAAACTGAAAGTCAACAACTTTAAAGCACAATTTCAAAACAGACAAGCAAAAAAAAAAAAAGGAGCTCACAGCTCAAGAGACCTGGTAGCAAACTTGCATATTCAAACCCCTCCCCTCATTCCACAAACTAAGGAGTTTGCTGCTCAGAAGCCCCCCCCCCCCCCGGGGACAGCCTGAAGGTAAATACTTCCAGTTATTAACATGGTGCTCTTTTAGAGTACTGCTCAGGCATCACCTAAGAAAAAATGTGGCAGGACAATTTCCCAATAGCACTTGCTTCTTTGACAACACATCTGAAATTAAACATCTTGGTCATGCCACTGTGGAATTCACCCATCACAAAGAAGTTTACTCTGAGTCGATCATTCCATAATCATGAACTCTTAAGTGAGATTTAAAAATTAAATCTTTGCCCAAATTACTATTCATGTGACTTGGAAGAGCAAACGGCCTCCCGTTGCCAGCTTGATTGCCATTGGCAAGCAAAGGAAGAGGCACTGACTGATCATATAACAGGAGATGGTTTCACCCATCCAGGCTGCTAAACAATAAGCCCAATTCCATGAATGTAAGATCTTACTTCATTTAAAAGACTCAGAGAAAATGACACCTTTGTGAACAGTTCTACAGTTATGTCTTACAAAGCAGGGACAACATAATGGGGCCTAACAGATGTACACAAAACATCCTCAAAGTGCAAGAACTTTCAAAAGACACAGCTTGCAAAAAGCAATAAACACAATTCAGAAGCTCAACTACATTACCTATGTCTATAGAGTGCTGACTTGCATGCTTATTTCTTCCGACCACTGGTTAGATTCAACTCAATATATTCTGTAGCACTGGAAGTGGGGGGGGGGCAGTATGTGCTAGGAAACAATGGCCAAAGACTCATCGCATCGGGAGTCATCTTTGGCACATGGAACTATCATGGAAAGCAGCTTTTGAAACTAGAGGAGAGTTTCAAAAGTAGCCTGAGATGGGAAGGTTATCTAATTAAAACAAAAAATAAGTACACACACCCAGGCAAGAGTAAGACTGCTATCTGAGCCTAAGCATCTCTTTAGATACAACCTACATGTTTTTACTAAATACAGAGGGCCATGCCTTAGTCATATACCTCCATGATTGGTATTCTGGAGAAATACAGTTACTTGACTGGAAACAAGGTTTAAAGCATCTTGAGTAGGTACCATTAAATAGGATAGGGTGAAGAGGATCTCACCAAAGAACCACCTGGCTATAAAGTGCAAAGGTTTACACCATGCATGTTCCTGGCACAGTATGTGAAGGTTACTTGCTGGTCTTCTCCAGCAAAGTTGTCTCCACAGGCAAGTACAACCCGTCTCCCTCAACTTCAGAAATGTGTAACAGCAGTCCCTACCTCTTTGAAGGACTAGAACCTCTTTGGGAAGGGATGGCTGGTAAGGCAGAAGGCAGGAATTTGCCCACAAGAACTAACACTCCTAATGGGATCTCCAGTGAGAGCATAACTGTCTGGGAAATTACAAGCGGGGTGGCAGATTATTATTATTTTTTTTAAAGCACCAATGATCAGTTGCAAAGAACCCCACACCCATTTCAGCTTGGATTTGGTACATAGCCCATGCTGCTCTTTCATCCTACCTAGAGTTAATCAAGACATAAGCAACCAAGAGAGCTGCCTGGACAATTAGTGGCTCTTGCTTTATTTATTTATTAGATTTATACCCCGCCCTCCCCACCGAAGCAGGCCATCAGCAGCCACAAAAGACTGCATGAAGTTAAATAAGGAACTAAAGGTAACAAGCAAAGGAATGCACCTTACACACTCAAGATCCTTCGCTCAAGGTGATGATATGGGGAAAGAAACCACCAAACATATATACCTAATCCTGGTGGAGTCCAAGAGAAGAAACTGGAGGCCAAAAGAAAAAGCAAGAATATGAAATAAAAACACGAATATAGACATCAACAGAGGAAAAGAGGAATCTGTGACATTTATGCCAAGACTGATTTCCTTTTTAAAAGGAAATTTTAAAATGTCTTCATCCTTCTGCAGCTGCCATGTTACATAAACTTACTTGGAAACATCTCCCACTGTAACTAGTTACAACGTCTGAGTAAACACAGAATTGAACTGCATATCTCCCCTCTATCTGCTTCCCAGGTCAAAACCTCCAGGAAGCACCAACACCAAGCAACTTTGCTAGATTTGCCTTATTTACATGATTTGGCCTGAACACAGAACTCCAGTCTTTTGATAGTATTTATACTGTCCCTTTCCTAGCAAGGATGGAACTAATACAATGAAGTAAACACTGACAATTCACTGTCATGTCATTTGGCCAGTGTCTTTATTAATGTTCTCTCCCCTTCAAGGACCCTAATGCAGGTCTTCTCCATACTGCTGACATCAACCAATATATCTAATTTTGATACAACAGCATGCATAAGGTGAACAGTATTAACACCAAAACAATGGGGGGGGGAGAAAGTAAAACTATAATTCAAACTGATTAATGATTTGGATATCCCACAGATTGTTCAACTTTGCCAAGGAAACTTGCTGGGTGACCTTGGGTCAGTCACATGTTCTCAGTCTAACCTACCATACAACTTCTTGTGAGGACAAAATGGAGAACACTGTAAGCCGCTTTGAGTTCCCATTGGGGAGAAAAGTAGAGTAGCACAAGTACAAACATAGCATTGAACCCTTATGTTAGATCAGAAGCTTAGCTTTGAACACAGGGATTTCTGAATACTTCAGAAATATTTTTCATGTAAAAGAGTGACTGTTGTTTATAAAAAGTTAATATACCAAAAAGAACATGTATGCAAGTGAATGAGATCTGTTCATCCCTGGATTTGACTGAGACACAGACATAAAATAATTTGTATTTACGTTAGCCTCTGGGAAACTCTGCAGCACTGAAACTCAAAGTTTGCAGGCAAGAGCAGAAATCCAACTTGAAAGCCATTTCCTAAGGAGAGAGCAACAGACAGAGTGAAGGCATCCCAATAACTTCCACAGAGCACACTGAGCCCATAGGGAGCCCTTCTCACCCAACTCTCTTGCTCAGGATGGGCAAAACCCCCACAGTATTAAGCACTACAGTGTGCACCTTTGCTCCCTGATGCTCTGCTTTTTGTACATCTGGCCACAGAAGACCTTTCCTAAAGGAGGATTCAGGTGGGTAGCTGTGTTGGTCTGAAGCAACAGAACAAAGTTTGAGTCCAGTGACACCTTTAAGAGCAACAAAGTTTAATCCTGGGTATAAGCTTGCGTGTGCATGCACACTTCATCAGATACATTGAAACAGACTTCCTCAAGCCTTACATGTCAATGTATCTGATAAATCATATGTAATGTGTCTGATGAAGTGTGCACACACACCAAAGTTTACACCGAGAATTCAACTTCGTTGGTCTTAAAGGTGCTACTGGACTCAAACTTTTTCCTAAACATTTTCCAACTAAGCAGGAATTCCAGAGCAACAATTAACCGGATGCATTTTCATTATGCAGTTACATTAAGGAAAACAAAAGCACAACGTGGCCACACACCTCAGCCTTTCTGCATGAGATGCCTTCTTCCCGAGATGCAGGGAATTAGTTGTCAGTACAGCTCCACGCCTTTAAAGTTCCTGGGGAGAGTCTGAACAATTGCTTAGGGGTAAGCATACCAGGAATCTCTCTGAATCAGAATGGCTGGATTCAGAGCTGATTCACACTTTGTTGGCAATGGGGGACACATTCCCTCAGACACTTATCCTGCTGTACTCTTCTTTGTGGCCCAGGCCAAATGGCTGCCTGGGCCACTCTGAAGGAGGGGTAAGAGACTGACAGGCACCCAAGGCTTGGTCTAAGATCAGCTCATGAGAACCTTCCTCCCACCCTCCATCCTCTTACAGGCAGAGTTTCTGGTTGCAACCATTCCCTACTCGTCTCCCCAACTTTCTACTGCCGGAAACCGATCTGGAGGATGGTGAAACATGATCATCTCACTGAGAGAGGGAGAGAGAGAGATTATATGATTGTGATTCAGAGGGTAGGACAGTGGCTTCTGTCCAGCCTAGTTAGGCAACTGCTTGCATCTTGGTAAAATATTTTAAATTCTCGTTTTTAAAGCAAGTATTTATCCCTTCTAGTTGAAGAGGCACACTGAAATATGCAATGGCACAGATTTCCCATGTAACCCCCAGGGCCAAATGCAGGAGCCCCATTGTAGATTGTGACACCCAACAGCTTCCACTCCTATATGGAAAGCAAGAACATTACCCACTGTACATGTCAAAGCATAAGCAAAAAAGAAAGACTCATGTCCATACAGAAATGCAACAGCAAAATAAAATGAAGCCACAAAGCTCCACCAAATCACCAGCAATGGAGGTGTGATCCTTCTGTTTCTGCCCATGATCGCTTTATAGCAGTGCATCTTTTTTGACTGAACACAAAAACTTGGGGAGCACACACAACCGCTATCAACATGATCTGAGTTTTGCACCACTTGTATATGTAAAAACACTGCACAGCTGCTTCATATACTGCACAAGAAAAATACTTGAACAAAGATAACCTGTTTTTTTCATGCTGGTGGAGGGAAAATGAAGCAGGAGCCTGCAAACATAATTTAATTGCTGCCCTTTTAGTGCACAAGGAAAAATTAAAGCAAAATCCTTGGTTCAAAATCTCTCCGACCCAATGCACATGCAAAAGCAGCCAGCCTAGAATGACAGTTGTTAAATGATGCTGTGGTATTTACATTTGAGCCAGAGGAAGCACACGAGCTGCTTTCCAAACCCGAGAATGCGAGATGCCTCCCCTCGTATACTACCCACAGCTATATTAAAAAGCCTATGAAACATGCACATTCTGTTTAGGCATAACTGGAATGGGCCTTTCAAACCATTATCTGAGGACATCTGGAAAATGAATCAGTAGCACACCTCTGGCAACAGACTGTGCAGGCCATGTATGCCTTGGGCTAAAAAAAAAAAGGCAGCTCTTCTTGTCTAACAAATATCAACTTGTGGCTGCAAGTCTTAAAGTGCTTTTAAAATTACAGTCAGCCCTGGCAGCTATTCCCAGAATCCAAGTGCGATGTATGTACAGAACTACTGTAGTTCCCAGAGCATCTCCTCCTACTTCAAGATACCTTGGATGCCTAAGCACACACGCTTGATATCACGCTTCCCATCTCTAGCTAAGGAAACAAGACTTCCCCATCATGTCAATTACAAGCACATTGAAACTGCCACCACAGTTCAGTGAAGTCTCTGGGAACACCAGGGGAGGGGGTTAACCATTGCCATGCCGCAAAGTTAAGTGCTATCTTAAAGCAATTTTAAGGTACTGCAGGCTATCAAGAGTTCATGTCAACCTTCCAACCACACTTTTCTTGTGTAACAGGAAACTCTTCCAATAACTTCATGTTATTTTTAGTTTTCAGAGCATCTATACGGCCTCAAATTTCAGCCCAGCTCTCTCTCTCTGATTTGCGAATCCACTGTTTTCAGGGACCCAGAAGAAAAGATGCCTCCCCAGAGGGTACCTCATGCACTGGTGAGGTAGAGGGGCGCAAAGCGCAAGTGCTCATTTCCCTTTCCCTACATATAACATTCTCAAAAACCAAGACAATGCTACACAAAGCCTGACAAATACAGGATGAATAGTCAATAGCCACCAAAAAACCCCAAACCCATTGCAGGGATTCATCAGCTAGTATGATTTATTTAAGGTCAGAATTTCTCTGCTAGGTATCAGAGAAGAGTATTATTTCCTGCCAAGCACTATCAATTATCTTTAGAATACTAAAGAATTTCCCCCCATAATCTATACAAAGCTTTATTGTACCTGCTCACAGAATCATGTATAGTTCTCGAGAGACAACCAAATCTTTTGCTGTAGCACACAAAGCTAGATATTCTTTATCTATAGATACCACCCTGAAAAGATTGTCAGATTCTCTTCTATACGACCATAAATGCCTCCATGCAAGGAAATAAGAGCTTCTCTTACTATATCCCTGTAGCATTAATACAGGAGTTGCCAACCATAAAAGCAAGGCCATTAAAACCACAACATACACACACACTTTTCCAAGAATGTCTTAGAATGCCAGCTTCCAAAGATGATGAAGACTTTCAATTAAACAGTCAGTTACCAGCCAAAAGGGAAGGTTTTGTCTGCTGCAGGCAATATAGATTCAGCCACTGAATCCACAGAAAAGATCCCTTTCATCAAACAAAGTTTCATTAAACCACAGGTGCACAACATCCAGCCTGTGGACTACCTGCGGACAGGGGAAGCCATGTTGTATATCCCACGGCCCCTCCCATAAGGCTGGAGGAGGGAGGTGTCAGCACAGCAACATTCCAACCCACTCGCTAGAAATTTCTCAGTGTTTTGTTACCCTGGGAAATAGTCAGAAATTTTCCCTCCCCTGAGTTGAGGGGTCGGTTGTTCTCTGGGCAGAGAGCTGACATTCTGCCCCCCCCCCTTGGTCTGACACCACCACCCTTCAGACAGGCAGTTCTGGGGACATAAGATACAGGTGAGACAGGGTGGCCTGCTTACCTCCAGTCAAGTTCTCTTACGGCCCATGTAACTGCTTCAGTTGTGTGCACTTCTGCAATAAGCCAAAATAACGAGAGGAAAGGAAAAGATGGTGGAGATTAGACTCCAATTAAGGCATTTCCACATGAATTCCCTCACACCTTGAAGGGAATTTCTGCAAAGGCATTTGTACTGGGAATGGCAAAATCAAATCAGCTCAGTCTTTGTGGAACTGAACACGCTCCTTAAAAATGACTGCATCACTTTGATGAAATCTCCTTCTCTTGATTCCCAATCTGTCATTTTCCCATAAGCCCATACTATGTCTTCTGTAAATCTGGAGGGAAAGGCCCAGGAGTAGAGGGCCCATCCATTCCTGACACAGTAAATGGTCCATGAGTGTTCAGCACCGATGGAAACTATAAAACAGAAAGAGATGTTAAAATTGTAAGACTTTAAAAGGCTTTGTTTGCTTTGATATTTATCCTTGTCACTCATCGCTGATTATACCAAGGCCTTTGTATCACTCAAAGCTATCAAAATTTCTTTTCTTTTCTAATACACTTTTTCTAAGTTCTGAGTTTTTCATTTGAGCTGCTGGTGAGCAGAATATGGACCAATTTCACAGAACTATTACTGAGAAAGAACAGTAAGAATGGGGTTGCCTTTCAGTTCGACATTCATGCTATTAAATGGTCTTATCAAAGTGGTCCAGTGTTCTGAAATCTCAAAGGACCTTGTCTTGGGGAAAAAATCTTAAATTTTTACCACATCCTAACATCTTCACAGAGCTGTTTTTAACCATATAGAGATAGATGAAGATGAGTAGCTGTGTTACTTTGTAGCAGTAGTTTGATGTATGGCTAAATCTGGATCTGAAGAAGTGAGCCGTGACTCATGAAAGTTCATAAAGGTTTCCCTTGCTCGAAAGCCAGTCGAATCCGACTCTAGGGGGCAGTGCTCATCTCCATTTCCAAGCCGAAGAGCCAGTACTGTCCAAAGACATCTCCATGGTCATGTGGCCGGCATGACTAAATGCTGAGGCACACGGAACGCCTTCCCACCAAAGTGGTACCTGTTTATCTACTTGCAGTTTCTTGTTTTTGAACTGCTAGGTTGGCAGGAGCTGGGGCCAGAAATGGGGGTTCACTCCATCACGTGGCACTCGGGACTCGAACAGCCGAGCTACAGACCTTCCAGTCTGCAGCTCAGCGTCTTAACCTCTGAGCCGCTGCGGCCCTACCACAAATTTTGTTAGTCTTTAAGGTGCTACTGGACTCTTGTTTTACTTTAACCATATGGTTACTGAGGTGAAAGGCCAATCCAGACTGGTATATTTACTTTAACTATAGCCGTACAACATTTCTCCTTATTCTGTCCACTAGAATTTCAAGTGAAGAACCCATAAGAACTCTGGAAATCTGTATTTGGCTTCTGCCAACAGAGAAGCCCTTATGTATCAACTGTCAACATACAAGATTTTTAATATATAAATTGAAATTATATAAATATATATATAAATTCCAATGCTTCAGTCATCAGGGTTTGCTACAGAT
The DNA here is from genome assembly GCF_001447785.1 of Gekko japonicus. Taxonomy (NCBI): domain Eukaryota; kingdom Metazoa; phylum Chordata; class Lepidosauria; order Squamata; family Gekkonidae; genus Gekko; species Gekko japonicus. Next base: position 89,201 of record NW_015171510.1, on the reverse strand, counting down.
GAAGCTATCAAATATATCCTCAAAATAAAAAAAACATGTGGTACTTTTGACTTTTTCATATCAGCATCTATTAAAAAAAACGAGAAATCTCCTGATTATTACATTTTGCTTGGGTGGAGGGGATACAATTCAATGCCCAAATCAAAGATATATACTCTCCTTTTCACAACTATACTGTCTCTAAGCATTCTATAGTTTTAAAGGCTTGGGATAACTAATACAAAATCACACCATAGTTTAGAGGTTTAGGGAAGGGGCGTGCTCTCCAAATTTCGGTGGAAACACAAATGACAGACAAGTCTCCAAGCTACCCTGACAATCACATAGGTGTTACTTAGGAGAAAAATATTTTTATAGAGTTGCCTACATTTTTCACTTGTCTCTGTTATTAGGGAAGCAGATGGCTAAAAATCAGAGAGGTACAGATGAGCAGAAACCAATGCCCACCCCACTGTACAAAAGCAGTACCTCTGATACAACACACCAATATATTGTGAACCAGAAACCTCCAAAGGGTACACAACCATGCCCTAAAACTACAGCAAAGAAACAAGATACTGAATACTTTAATCAAATGTCTCATGTATTGGTGTCTTACAAGTAAAAAGGGGGAGGTAGATTGTTCCTTATTTTATTTATTATTTCAATTTATATACTGCCCCTCCCCCACAAAGTGGGGCTCAGAGCAGTTGACAGCAGTATAAAAACAGAGGTAATAAATGTTTGGTGTAGTGGTTAATTGTGCGGACTCTAATCTGGGAGAACCGGGTTTGATTCCCCACTCCTCCACTTGCACCTGCTGATGTGACCTTGGGTCAGTCACAAGCTCTGGCACAGCTGTCCTTGAAAAAGAGCAGTTTGTGTCAGAGTTCTCTCAGCCCCACCCACCTCACAGGGTGTCTGTTGTGGGGAGGGGAAGGGAAAAGGAGTTTGTAAGCCGCTCTGAGACTCCAAGTGAAGGGCGGGGTATAAATCCAATCTCTTCTTCCTCTTCTTCTTCTTCTTAGGCAGGTGCTTGTAATTGGCAGGGGTGAGAAAATCCAGTGCCCAGTTGCCACTGGCACCTTAGAGAATTTATGGTAGCAAATGGCACCTGAATTGCTGAAGAGAGGAAGCACCTAGGTTCTCCCCCCCCCATGCATGTTTTCCTTACTTTCTTCACTGCAGTCATTCATTGGAGAAAGGGCTAAAAACCCAGATGTTTTGATTACCAGACTGCGTTGAACTTCAGCACTTCTCAATGTAATGTACTGCCTGGAAGAAAAGGGATGGAGAAAGGACGGGAGGAGAGGCCGTCCTGGTGCGTTCTTAACAGAATTTCTCCTCTCACTAGAGTACCCAGGTCTCCATATCTTATCTTTCAAGCTGGCTCTTAAAAACGCATCCCTGGCTGCTAATAATTTATAGCTTAAACAAATAAACTCTCCACATTTAAGTGAAATTTAAGTTTTCACAAAATCCCGATGAAGGTCCAGCAACAGAATTCTTCCCGCTCTTTTCAGGCACTTACCTGGAAAAGGGTGTTAGCACCATGCAATCTTGCCGGACTGAGGGGAGCAACTGGGCTGAGTGTGCTCCAGAAATGGATACTGGACAGCAAGGGGCTTGGGGTCAGCAAAATAGGCGTCTGTGAGACATACAGAGCAGTATCACAAAACCAGCTTCGAGCATGCAAAATACCTGAAGCTCCCATTAATTTCAACACAATTCAACACTCCTGACTTTGGATATCAGTTCCAGAATGTTAGTAACTGCCAATAGGACCTGCCACCCAAAGTTGCAGGTCACCAGACACACAAAGCCATTGTTTTATTTTATTTTTTGGTATTGTGTGTGTGTGTGTGCGTGCGTGCCTGGTGTGCCCCTAGTGGGGCTTGGAGGCAAGGGACATTCAGAGCGGTGGCTTGCTATTTCCTGCCTCTGCATCACGCCCCTGGTATTCCTTGGAGGTCTCCCATCCAAGTACTTGCCGGGGTCAGCCCTGTTTAGCTTCCGAGATCAGTCTTGCCCAGCATATCCAGGTCAGGGCACAAAGCCATCATTTTAGAATGACGCAGTCTTCAGTTAATATGTGCAAACCCTAGAGGAAAATGGTGGCTGTGTGGAATAGAGAAAGCCAAAGATGATCACCTGAGCTGAATTAGTTCTCCATGTCAACACTTCATCCATATAAGCCTGTCCTAGTTTTAACCCACTTGAAAGTATTATGAAGAATGACAAGTTATATGCAATGTTAACCCTAGACACACTGCAAAAACCTGAGGATGCATGCTCAAACATTTTCCAGGGGCCATAAGAGTACCACCTGTATTCCAGTCTCATATTCCTATTCCTATGAAAAAAAGCTTACGGTCTTTACTCTATTTCCTTCAGCTACCTAATATTTTACTCAGGCAACATTAAGGAATCAAACTGAAGGAAACGATCAGTATGCAACAGCTGAATAAAGCACTCCGTAAAGAAGAAAAACTGTGCTCCTGAAAAAGACAAGCATAAACTGCAATGGGGCACAGACAATTTTCATGTGACTTCTTCCAACACAAGTACAAAAAAAGCGTGTTGGAAAACACCCAATTTATTTATTTATTGTTCAATTTATATCCCGCCCTCCCCAAAACAGGGTCAGGGCAGCTAACAATTAGGGCACAAAGCCAAGATGTATGAAAAGGAGCATACCACAGATTCCCAGATGTATACAAGGAGTGAAACAGACCCTTGTGCAGCTATTCTGACATTATATTTTATGTAACTTTTCTAAAGCAGGTCCTCACATACAATCAATTATAGCTAGAGACCTGCTAGGCCCAATACTGAAATCTCAGTTCAAGATCTGAAGAGAAATTCCCTTCTGACCCTAGCACATTTAACATTGCTGCAGACACGATGGTTAACCAAAGTTAAATAAGTAAGGGCAACATCTGCAACCTGGGAGGGAGGGAGTGTGGAGGGGAGGAGGGATGCTGTCCCCAAATCTGCTCCCAATTATGTGATCATCGTTAGAGAACTGGGAATACCTGTAGCCATCCTTATCGGCAATGCTCTTAAAAACTCAAGCTAGAAAGTCTGGATGTCCCGAAGGATTCTCTCCCCAGAACAGGATATGACAACTCTAAGCATTCTTAGCTGTTTTCATCCCTCACCATCATTTGATATAGATTATATAATTTTTTAAAGAGAATGAGTATAGTACTGTTGACAGTGTACCCGATCACATGGAATTCAGGGTAGATTTCCTTCCAGCTTCTCAAGGTATCACACTTTTCCTTGGCCTTCCAAAAAAACAGCACAACCTCTTTTCAAGAGGCCACTGAATCAGCATTCATTTTTCTACCTAGCTTGTAGTATACATATAGTGTATTGATTTTTTTTAAAATGAGAGAAGGTAGGATTACCTGTGAGAAAAGTGCTGGTGTAAGAGAAGCAGTCGGGAGGGAAGGGCTCAGTATCCCCAGTGGACTTGGGTCACTGCCCGTAATGACCAGAGTGGGAGCGATTTCCAGCCCTTTGGGCTTTCTAGTTCGACTATGATGGAACTCTTTTTCTAGCAGTGATGAACTCTGTTCTTTGGACTCCAGAGCTTGAATCTGAGAATGTTCTGTCTGCTGGCAAGCCACTGACTCTATCTCTGTGTCAATAATCAGATCAGAATTGGAACTTAAAGGTGGCAAAGGCAACCTAGTGGGAGCCTGTAGAGTTGGAGAAGTGGAGGATGCAAGTGATGTAGGAGTGAAGTTGGTAGTTAAGCTTGGCAAGGGTGCTGAAGTTTCAGCTGGAGTCATTTTGGGTGTCACTAAAGACTCCAAGGCTTGGAGAGTTTCATCTGAACCTGAAGGAAGGGGAGAAGCTGCTGATGTGTTAGAAGCCAGTTGAGTAGTAGAAGCAAGGGGAGAGATTGAAGGCTTTTTGGAGGACACGGTCACAAATTTTATGACTGAGAGTGTTGGTTCCTGAGGAGTTTTTTTCTCTGCCAGTTTCTCTGTGGGGTTCTCCATCTTGATTGGCTTAAAGAGTTTTACACAGGAGGAGGAGTTCAGGGAGTTCAAAGTAAATGAGGAATATAGGCCTGAGTGGATATAATCATTGCGGCTGGAGGACTTTGCACAGGTCTGAGGCTTCTCCTTCCCACAGTTCTCTGTGTCCTTGGTAGCATTACTGGCATCCACCAAGCCAGCCTGCAATTCAACATCACCCTCAGTCCTGCCAACTGCTAACGGATCCATGTTCAGAATCTCTGGGTAAGATACAAATTTGTAAACAAACTTCTGACCATTAACTTTTTTGATGATATTCTGTGGAAACAGAAATCCAAGGATGGGGGGGGAGAGAGAGAAAAAGATCAGCTAACTTTCCCATTTTTGCTACAAATGTGCACTTCAGTAAGGAAATACTACTTACAAAATGAGGCAAGTAATCAACAAGTATGTTTGTTATCTTTATACCCCTTAGGAAGCTTAGTGTGACATACATGGAGGTTCCTGGGGAATCACTGAATCACATGACCACAGACCACATGACTCTCCATCACTGAGGTCCATTTTAAAGAAAGCTTTACCATTTCTGTCAATGCTGAAAAAGCACAACCATGGCCAAAATAGGTAGCAACAAGAAGGGGGACCCGCGATACTCGCAGGGAGGAGAAGACGCTCCGCGGGAGGAGAAGGAAGCAGCCGCAGCCTTCTCCCCTGTGTCCCCCCCCATCCCTGGCACCCACGGCGAGGCCTGACCTCGGCCCACCAAGCTTCCTCGTCCCCTAGCGGTGGCAGTGGTGCCTTGCTGGCCCGCCGAACTCCCCCCCCCAGCGTTGGCGAGGCTTCGCCGGCCCGCCAAGCTTTCCCCCTTCCCCCCTCAGCAGCAGTGGCGGCAAGGCCTTGCCAGCCCACCGAAATTTCTCCTT
>NW_015171510.1:72876-80037 GCF_001447785.1 Gekko japonicus | reverse complement strand
GATGGGTCTCTCTAGGAGGGACCACATTCAGCCTGTGCTGAAAGCACTGCACTGGCTGCCAATAGCGTACCGGGTTCGCTTCAAAGTGCTGGTTATTACCTTTAAAGCCCTTTATGGCCAGGGTCCAGCCTACCTGAGGGACCGCCTTTCCCCATATGTCCCCCCAAGGGCACTACGGTCGGGGAGTCGTCATCTCCTGGAAATTCCAGGCCCCAGGGACTGTAATTTGCGGTGACCAGAGCCAGGGCATTTTTGGTGGCGGCTCCTACCTGGTGGAAGGAGCTCCCGGAGGAGATCCGGGCCCTGCGGGATCCTTCTCAGTTCTGCAGGGACTGCAAGACGGAACTCTTCCGCCAGGCTTTTGAGGAGGAGCCACCACCACCACTACTCCATCATTGCTATCTATGCACCATCGCACCATCACCACCACTATCTGGTCCCCTTGGGGTGCGAGGTGACCCTGGCAGAAGGAGGGATGACAGACTATGGGAATGTTACCGTTGGGATTAAGATCTACCCCATCTTTTGACAAATGGAGCACTGATATTTTGTTATTGTATTTTATTCTTTTATGCTATGTTGTTTTTATTTGTTTTAATCTTGGAACTTTGTGCCTCTTGTTAGTCGCCCTGAGCCCTCGGGGTAAGGGCGGGATATACATTCAACGATAAATAAATATAAATAAATAAGTAGTGGGCTATGAAACTTCAAAAGACAGGATTTTTTCTAAATAAAGAAAGCCAAATTCACCACACAATTCACTGCCATCCATGACTTCAATTATTTTCAGTTGCTTCTTTCCCAAATGTTTATCTGTTTTTGGTGACCTGGCAGATACTTTTCATCAAGCACTTCTAATGATGTGTTGTAGATAACTATTTAGCATTCTAATCTTAAAAATCAATCTAAAGATATTCAAGACTAGATAGATCACCATGAAAAGTGATTTCTCTGATAGGAGGGGGGGAAATGGAGGAACAGATGAGATGTCCACTGTGCTATCCTACGCAGAGTCACAGCCTTCTAAGCGCTTCTGATTTCAATAAAGGTAAAGGTAAAGGTTCCCTTGCTCGAAAGCCAGTCGAATCCGACTGTAGGGTTGCGGTGCTCATCTCCGTTTCAAAGCCGAAGAGCCAGCGCTGTCCGAAGACGTTTCCGTGGTCATGTGGCCGGCATGACTAAACACCAAGGCGCACGGAATGCTGTTACCTTCCCACTAAAGTGGTACCTATTTATCTACTTGCAATTTCTTGCTTTCGAACTGCTAGGTTGGCAGGAGCTGGAACTAGAGACGGGAGCTCACTCCGTCATGCAGCAACTCGGGTCTCAAACTGCTGAACTACCAACCTTCCACAGCCTGCAGTTCAGCGTCTTAACCACTTGAGCCACCGCAGCTCCTCAATTGACTTAGAAGAGTATAATTTGGTTTAGGATGGCACTATCAATTGCCTGAAAACTTTATGCTCCGTAATAAAGCAGAACAATATACTAGAAATGCTATATGGAGCAAGACAAGCAATGACACTTACTTAACGCATCTCAACTAAAGCACAAAAGTAACATTTATTTGTGTGTGTCCTCCAGGCAGTGACGCTGACACCTATGCTGTCGTGAATAGGAAACACAGCAAATTAAGGTTCTGAGAGGTAAAGACAGAGTTACCTTCACATAATAGTATCTGAGTGCCCGACTGAGTTTGTCATAATTCATGCTAGGCTTGTTCTTACGAATCCCCCAGAGCCGAGCTACCTCTTCTGCCTGCAGAAGTTTGAATTCTCCATCATTGGAGGTCCAGCAGATGATTTCCTTGTTCCGAGGTTCTTGGAGGAGTTGCAAAAGGAACTGCCACAAAGTGATTGCACTGTCCATAGCAGTGAGCTGAAATTCAGAACAGAACAGAGGAGGTCACCATAGAGGTCATGAGTCGTGGGGGGGGGGCAGGGGAAACATGTACATCTCTCCTACCTCAAGGCAGGCAGAAGACAGAGTGCATTCCCAATCGTTATTGCCACCAGATAAGAAGCAATTACAGCTAAGAAGCCTTTATGCTCTACCACTCTTTGCTTTTTCACACGGATTATATTTAGCCTCATTTAACTAAATCAGGTCACCTTTGAGCAAGTCACATTCATTCATTAAATGCCCCTACTTCTGGCTTGCCTCATAAGAAATTATGTCACTCTAGCAACCAAATCTTTTCACCAGCAATCAGTTCAAAAAAAAGAGGGACCTGGGGGGGGGGGGAGTTCCAAATGAGCCAATTATAAATTTACAAGTAGCCATGATTATAATTTATAATTTAGGAGAGAGAAAAGAACATATTATTTGTGCTGAAAAAAGTCTTTCTATTCAAGGATTCTCAATGTTTATCATTCAAATTCCGCTTCTAAATGAAGTCTGCATTACAGGTCACTTGTATCCAGAAAGTTGGTGAATGGAAAGAGCCACTGCTAAGACCATTTCACATATATTCAACAGCAACACATATTTGCTACCAAGCGAACACCTGATGGGTAACCTCATTGAATCCATATCTGCCAAGTTACATTGATCATATTCACGTCATATTTTTAGGAGGGCACTTAAATCATCTTAGGCATACATCTAAAAACTGTAAGTGAAATGCAGATCACATCATCCTGGCACACACAAAAAACTATGCAAGACAGAAGCACAGCCACCACAACTATAAAAAAGGTAAAGGTTCCCTTGCTCGAAAGCCAGTCGAATCCGACTTTAGGGCTGCGGTGCTCATCTCCGTTTCAAAACCGAAGAGCCAGCGCTGTTCGAAGACGTGGTCATGTGGCCGGCATGACTAAACACCAAGACGCACGGAATGCTGTTACCTTCCCACTAAAGTGGTACCTATTTATCTACTTGCAATTTCTTGCTTTCGAACTGCTAGGTTGGCAGGAGCTGGAACTAGAGACAGGAGCTCACTCCGTCATGTGGCAAATCGGGTCTCAAACTGCTGAACTACTGACCTTCCACAGCCTGCAGTTCAGCATCTTAACCACTTGAGCCACCGCAGCTCCTACCACAACTATATGGACTCCCTAAAAGTCAGAAGGATTCGGTCCCACTATGACCCATCGTGAGTGCCATCGGTTCCCCTACCTATGAATTAGCTAAATATATGGCCAATCTTCTACAGAACCACATCGGAAAAACCACAACATACATCAAAAATTCAACACATTTCTTCAACAAAATCAGTTCTCTGAAACTCAACCCACATAACATATTTGTCAGTTTTGATGTGGCATCTCTTTTTACCAAGGTTCCAGTAAAAGACACACTTGGACTTGTTAATCAGATTTTTCCAGAGGAGAAAACAGCCTTATTCCACCATTGTTTGACAACCAGTTACTTCCAATAGGATAACAAATTCTATGAATAGATGGATGGGGTTGCCATGGGAAGCCCTCTAAGCCTGGTTATAGCAAACTTCTACATGGAACATTTTGAAAAAGCAGCTTTACAATCTGTAAAGCTTTACACACCTACAAATTGGTTCTGGTACGTAGATAATACCTTTATCGTTTGGAGCCACGGAGAGGTAGAATTTTTTTTAAAAAAAAATAAATTTTATTAAGAGATTACAAAAATACAACAATAATATCCAACATTTAACTATGAAGACCATCAATAACATAGGTTAAATAAGTAAAAGATACATTGTTTGCTCAACCAGGTAAAGTATCAGGCAAAATACAAGAAAATATTCAGAGAATTAGCTATAACATTTACAAAATCCAATCTCTACTGATAAATGTGTAATATTGATCCTGTTGGGAATCGCTTATTTGGCCTAGAATATATTTCATGTTAGAGAGAATTGGGTACCATCGACTATAAAAGGTATCATATTTGTAGGTTGGAAGGTTGGAGTCTAATTTATCTGTTATTTTATCCATTATAAAATGATTCCATAAATTTGATAACCACAGACGTAACGAAGGTGCGGACTTGTTTTTCCACGTGGTGGCAATAGCTGATTTTGCGGCGGAAAAAATTAAGGTAAGTAGTTCTTTTTTACTAAGAGATATATCTACATCATTCCAATAGTTTAAGAGGATAATTTCGGGTTCTAATGGTATATTGATTCCCGTAAGATTTGAAGTTTCTGTCAAAATAGATTGCCAAAAGGATTTTATCTTGGGGCAGTCCCACCAACAGTGCATATATGTGCCAAGCTTACCACATTGGCGCCAACAGTAAGGTGAAATTGCACTGTTTATCTTATTTAATTTGACTGGGGTTGTGTACCAGTGGGACAAAATCTTAAAGTTTTGTTGCTGTACATTAATTGCTTTGTTGGTATTTGCGTATGAGGCCCAGATTGATTGCCACATGTCTGTCGAAATGGTTGTTTTTAAATCCTTTTCCCATTTAGTCGTATAAGATGGCGATTTGTAGGGCGTCGGATCGTTAAGTATGTTGTATAGTTTGGAAATCAGACCTTTCGAGTTTCCATTGGAAGTGATCAGTAGCTTTTCAAAATGCGTTAAAGGTCGTTTACAAGAGTAGATAATTTGTGGTGTTGCGAATAAATGTTGCAATTGAAGGAAGTCAAACCACGTAATCGAGGTTTCGAATTTTCTTTCAAGTTTAGATTTGCTCATTAGGGACTCTTTATAAGTAAGGTCATATAATTTAGTGAGGTGGAAGTTATCCCAGTGTTTAAAAGTGTGAACTAAGCTAGTTGGACCAAATCGTTTTAGGCTCAGCAACGTGGAAGTAAGGGATACATCAGGGGCTAGTTTTTTTCTTTTCAATCTCCAAATTCTAAATAGCGGGTATAGGAAAAGATGAGATTTAATTTGGTAAGGGTTTTCTGTCGTGGCCGACCATAATGCTGTCTGTATGCAAAGTGTATCCAGGTAATGTTCCTCTAACTTCACCCACTCTGGTTGAGGGCGTGCATTCAGAATTCGTGTTAAAGTGGAAAGGATCGTGGCCTCGTAGTAGGATTTGATATTTGGTACGGCTAACCCTCCTAATTTTACAGCTCTGTTCATTGTGTGAAAGGCCACCCTTGGCCTATGTGCATTCCAAATAAATGTGTTCCAAGATGATTGCCATTGGTTTAATTGTGAGGATGTTATATGCATTGGGAGGGCACGGAACAGGTACAAAGGTTTTGGGAAAATAAAGGACTTTATAGAATTTATCCGTTCCCCCCAAGATAAAAGATTGGAGTTCCATTGTTGTAACATTGTGTTAGTATGTTTTAAGGTGTCTAAATAATTTATTTTGAATATATCTTTCAGGTCAAGTGGGATTTTAATGCCGAGATATTGCCAAGAGGAGGATACCCAATGGTAGGTATAATTTTCTATTATAGATTTTCTAATTGGGGGGGTGATATTAATAGGGAATAACAATGTTTTCGATTGATTAACTCGTAAGCCTGATATTGATGCAAAATTTGCTAGAGTTTTTTCAACTATTTTCAGTGACTGAACGGGATTATTTATATACAGTACAAAATCGTCGGCGAACAAACTAATTTTGTAGATCTGATGGTTGATTTCTATACCTGGTATCTCTGGGTGATGACGTATCAAATTTGCTAAGGGTTCGATGGCGATTGCAAAAAGAAGGGGAGATAGGGGGCAACCCTGTCTGGTTCCTCTCTTTAGCGAGAATTCATCAGATAAAGAATTGTTAACTGAAATTTTTGCAGTAGGGTTTGAATAAAGAGCATTAATGGTAGTTAAAAAATGTGGTCCAAAATTCATGGCTTTCAAAACTTCCATTAGGTATCCTGGTTCCACCTTATCGAAAGCCTTTTCAATATCCAATGATAATAGGCATATATTAGAAAGTTTTTGCTTGCTGTATTTTATGATATTAATAGATTTCCGAATGTTGTCTGTTATATTTCGGGCCGGGATAAAACCTGATTGGTCAATTTCTATATATTGCCCTATAATTTTGTTTAATCTGGTTGTCATTATGGTGGTAAAAATTTTATAATCACAATTTAATAGGGAGATCGGGCGGTAAGATTGTGGCAGTTGGGGGTCTTTATCTTTTTTTGGTATGGTAATAATTCTGGCTTGGGACCATGATTCAGGTATCGAGCCAAGAGTTAATAGATTATTACAAACTGATAGCAGGGGATCCTGAATTGAGCTGGTAAAGGCCTTGTAGAATTCTGCCGGAAGGCCATCCCTTCCGGGACATTTGTTGGGTTTAGTCAGTTTTATGGCTGCTATTAATTCTTTCGGTGTTATTGGTTCATCCATTAATTTACTATGTATTGGGATTAGTTTTTTAACGTTATCTTTAATTGTCAGAAATTTATTGATGGATTCCACCGATGGGTTATTAGATTGATAAAGAGATTGATAAAAGTTTTTAAAAGTTTGGAGAATATCTTTAGTTGAAGTTAAGATTGATCCTTTTTCATCTTTTAAGGACGAAATATGTCTAGCGGCCATTTGGGTTTTTAATTTCCATGCAAGAAGTTTTAATGATTTTGGATGACGAAACCAGTATTTATGTTTAAGATATAACAGTTGTTTTTGGATTCTGGTAGATTCTAATGATTCCAATTTTTTTCTTTCGGTTATAAGATTTTTATAAACTTTTTTAGAACCTGTTTTTTTGTGTTTATCTTCTAAGGTTTTTATTTTAACAAGTAAATCATTTATTACTTTATTTCTTGTTTTGTTATAGTATGAAGAAAGCGATATCAACTTTCCTCGAATGACAGCTTTCATAGCATCCCATACAGTGGCTGCTGGGACGCCGCAATTCATGTTAAAATCAAAGTATTCTTTGAGTGATTTTTCAATTTCTTGGCAGGCAAGTTGATTGAATAAAAGGTTTTTATTTAATGACCAAGTGTGTGGGTCTTTTTTGTCCTGAGCTAATGATAGGTGACATTCGAGCCATGCATGGTCTGACATGGTTCTTAGACCAATGTCAGATGAAACAATTCGGTTGGTTAAAGAGGGTGAGATTAAAAAATAATCGATCCGTGTGAATACATTATGCACAGGTGAGAAAAAGGAAAAATCTTTCATACCCGGATGTTGTTGTCTCCAAATGTCACACAGTGTATATTTTTCAAGAAGAGTCTGTATAGTAGATTTTTTCACCTTGTAATGTTTAGGCGTAAGACCAGGGGTGTAAGATCTATCCCACTGA
>NW_015171510.1:63090-69965 GCF_001447785.1 Gekko japonicus | reverse complement strand
AAAAGTGTTTTTGCCATATATCAAAGGAATCACTGATCAGATGGGAAAACGTATGAAAAAACACAACCTACAAACAGTATTCAGACCCACCAGAATAATATAACAGATGCTACAATTGGCAAAAGACAGAAGAGACCCCCTCACTTCTGCAGGAGTATACCACATACCCTGCAGTTGTGGACAGGTTTACATTGGGACCACACAGCGTAGCATCCAGGCAAGAATAAAAGAACATGAAAGACACTGCAGATTTGGCCAACCTGAAAAGTCAACAGTGGCTGAACACAGCCTAACTCAAACAGGACACCATATCTTATTCCAAGACACTGAAATGCTGGACAACACATCCAATTACCATGTCAGATTACACAGGGAAGCCATTGAAATTCATGAACATAAACACAATCTCAACAGGAAAGAAGAGAGTTTAAAAATAAATAGGGCATGGTTTCCTGTCCCGAAAAACACAAAATGCTCTACATTTTACAACAGCACTACAGATAAGATTAGAATTTCAACAGCCAATCCATATTGCAAAAGAACCTCCACAGGAAAGCTCCTCCATTAGCATGTCACAGCCTGGGAAACTCCTACAAGATAATGACTCAGCCCTACTCCACCTTCCTGAGTAGATATGAATTACCTACCATTTTTCTTCTCATATTGACACAGAGAGTACTCCATCTTTCTGTGTTATACCTCTGAGGATGCCAGTCACAGCTGCTGGCGAAATGTCAGGTACTTCAATACCAAGACCATGGCCATACAGCCCAGAAATCTACAACAATATAAGTATAATGGCCTTAACCTTCTCTGTCACTCAAATCCACCTTTGTTCTGAACTGCACAGGTGTGAATTTTTTTACACCCATGCCTAATGATACACTTGCCTTGTTCAAGGAAGAGTTGAGACACAACTAGGCTGCCATCCACCTGGATCTATAAGAAATTTTGTTCCAATGTTTAACTCGTGGGCACTCAATGAAATTGCTGAGCAGTCGGGTTAGAACAGATAAAAGGAAGTACTTCTTCACCCAAAGGGTAATTAACACATGGAATTCACTGCCACAGGAGGTGGCAGTGGCTACAAGCCTGGACGTCTTAAAGAGGGAATTAGATAAACATATGGAGCAGAGGTCCATCAGTGGCTATTAGCCACAAAGTATAGATAGGAACTCGCGGTCTGGGGCTAGTGATGCTCTGTATTCTTGGTGCTGGGGGGGGCAACAGTGGGAGGGCTTCTAGTGTCCTGGCCCCACTGCTGGACCTCCTGATGGCACCTAGTATTTGTGGCCACTGTGTGACAGAGTGTTCGAATGGATGGGCCGTTGGCCTGATCCAACATTGGCTTCTCTTATGTTCTTATGTTTTGCTATGAAATCCTCTGCCTGATGAACCATGGAGGAGCGGTATCCAGTTAGTTGTCCAGCATAAGAAAATAAGAATATCCTTAGTGGAAGGAATATTCATATGAGCAGGCAATGGCTCTTATTTTTCTTGCATGAAAACGGTCCAAGTTAAGGGCCAAACACAGGCTTTCTTCCAAATCCAAACTCCTCAAAACCAGGCACATACCTGGTAACCAACCCCAAAGTAGGATGCAGTAACAAGACTTGTAAGATTTGTTGCTTTGAGAGATGGCTGGAGCCTCAACCACACACACACACACACACCCCAGCAGTGATTCCCAATCTTTTCAGTATGGTGACCCACAAGTTCAAATTTACTTGGTATGGTGACCCATCCAAGACTGACCCAAGGCTTTTTGGAACCCTAGGCAAACTATGTCCTTGGCACCCATCTAAGTTCACCATTTCATGTTCTACAGTAGCTAACCAGATGTTTTGGAGAAACCAACAAACATTGCACAAAGGATACGGCTGCCCCCACTATGAATCCCAAGCAAGTGGCATTCCAACATACACAGCCTTTGAATATGGAGGTTACAGCCCAGCCTTTGACCACCCTTTCCTTCTCCATTATTCCCTCTAATCCCACCTAGGATCGTAAGAAACTCAGTCTATCAGGACATGTTTTATTTGATGGAAACGTATAAGCAATGAAGAAAATACCAACTAATGTATGACATGGAAGAACACATCTTGGGTTTCCAAAATGCAAAACAGAGCAATGAGAGGGGCAGGGGCAGCCCTCACGGAGGGATGCCTGGCAACCCACTTTCAGAGACTCTGTGACACACTACTGTGTCCTGACCCACAGGGTGGCCCCTGGTGAAAGCAATGTCTGAGGAATACATGTCACCAGTTCTAAGTAAAAAATGCAATTGCAAATCCATACTTTCAGTAATAAAAGGCTCTGGTGGCAATTCTGTTACTAAACATAGCTAAGCAAGCGCCAAGAAAGAACCACGTACAAAATCAATGATGTACAAAGGAAGAAACAGAAGTGGCCTACTTAAAGGAGATGTTGGAATGTGGGTGGCTCTAGAAAAGGTTTAGCATAACAATTTAAACAGGATTCCCATTATTATTTTTTTAGTTGTGCCTCAGGGCAGGTTCTTTTTCTTTTAAAAAAGGTGAGGTCTGTAATTTCATCTCTTTTAATGAGATCTTGCCAAATGTATTAGTCATTCAGATGACTCAGCATACCTGGATTTGTGGCATTAGCAGAACACCCATTTGGAATGCATCACAGACAAAACTTCATGTCATATCATCATTGTGTGTCCCATCACCCCAAGGCCTGTCAACCAGTCATGTGCTAGGATTTTCACGCTCATAACTTAATTCCTAGTACTTACAGAGGCCTGGTTCAGATCAACAGGACTGGGGTGGACACAAGGATAATGCAAGACACCTACTCCTCCCTGTTTAGCGTAGCAGAATCAAAATTGTACAGGTATTCTAAAGGGAAATGCAGCTATCAATATAATCCCCTATTCAGTTTTGTTGCTTGGGTATAGATGCATTTTAATGACAGCAATGCCACAACACCTAAAAGCTAGCTGCATAATCATTTCCCAACACCATGCCTTCACAGAAACTAAAGAAATTACTAACTAGCTGACCTTATATTTTTATTGCTGTTAGGGGGGGGGGATATCAGAAAAGTACAAAAGGATCACTGATTAGGGGTGTATGTTCAGATGTACCTGGGCTGAAAATATACCCGAAAAATAACTTATTGATATTTTTTGGGTCTATTTCAGCATCAACCTTGCTTAGGTGTATTTAGTAACAGAACTGCCACCAGAGTCTTTTATTACTGAAACCAGGGGGGAAATTCCAGATATATTCAGGAATTACCAGGTAGATCTGAAAAACATCAGAGAGGTGGGAGCAGAATGCTCCCACCTCTCAGCTGTTTGTTGTGCATCTACTGAAGTCCCTTTAAAGTTTAAAGGGACTACAGAAGCCAGCCCAAGGATCAGCTGTGCTGGCAGGGAGCAGACTACTCCCTGCTGGCTCAGCTTCGGGCTGGCTTCCTGAAGCCAGCCTGCAGGCCAGCTGTGCCAGCAGGGAGCAGACGGCTCCTTGGCAGCTCAGATTTGGGTGTGCAATTTCCCCCCACTTTTTTCCCTTTTCAGGTATATTGGATCCGAACAAATTCGGGATTTCAGAAAAATCCCTAATTCAAATACTGTACCGGTATTGGGATCCAGGATTTTTCAGGAATCCCCAAAAAACTGGCAGGGGGGAAATTGCACACCCCTATCAGTTATGACAAAGTTTCAAAAAAACACAAGAAGAAAAGCCATTATTGTTCCATGACATTATAAAGTAAGTCCATATTTTCAGAAATGTATCTGCCCTTGTATCTGCTTGATTTGTAATTCTGTTTTGATTTGTCAGTCTAGACTTGAAAGCAATTTTTCATATTCTCATAATCCAGTCATTAATATTGGGGTTAACGGAGAATTTCCAATGGAAATTACACATCGCCTTGCTGGCTGCAGGAGCTGCGGTGGCTCAAGTGTAGAAATTACACATCGCCTTGCTGGCTGCCCCTATTTCTAAATTCCCAGTAGTATAAAAAGTGTTTTTAGCTGAATATTGATTAACAAACTATGTAGCAACCAGATATTAATATCTGGCATCTCTGCTGAAAATTCTCAGACAGCACAGGTGAGAAAGATCTCTGCCTGAGACCTGAACTGCTGTCAAACAGATTAGGCAGTAAGGGCTCAAAGACTTAGACTGAAAGAAACCACTGGACCATTTATTTTCCATCCAATGGACAAATCTGGGCAGCTCTGGCAGGTAAGAAGATGTGCTTAAACCAAACCCAAAGTGGAAGTGTTACAAGCTCATTTGAACTTTGTTGGTTTTGGATGGCAAAAGTTAAGCTTTTCTAAGAGTGAAAATCTGCCATGTATTTGAAGTAAAATATTAGAATGTGCATTTTTCATATAAAATGGGTTGAATCTTATGACTCCCTTCTGATAAGTCTTCCTTCATCAGAGAAAGACCGGAGAATGGCTTCCTCTGATTAAAAAAAAGTTTTTTTTCCATTGAAGGACGACTTTGTGAAAGGGAGTCATAAGATAATAATAATAATAATAATGATAATGATAATGATAACAACAATACTTTCAATTTATTGATCGCTTTTTCCCACTCATGCGGGCTCAGAGCGATTTACAGTTGCTCAGAGACAATGGACTAACAATATATTCGTGGGGGATACGGAAGACAACATACAATATTTAATCACACACACATTGTAGCTGGTCGGAGGATCCATCTGCAGGCTGTGTCAGTCATGTCCCGACGGCTGATGACGTCAGGGCTCTTGATGTCGCACTGCCACACTGCCACTGCCTGGCCGATTCGCTCCACTGCAGGGAATGCCGAAACAGATTTTTCCACTTTTTGATCTCTGCCGCACCGCAGATGTCACACTGGCAGCTAACACCTCCCAGTGGGAGTGGTGTATCCACCTCCTTACAGGTGGTCCCTAATTTATCTACTTGCCGAAGCTTTCGAATCGCTGGGTAGACGATGAGCTAGGGACAAGGCTTGGCTGCTCACGCCAGCACGGGGCTAGAACTGACAAAACTTGGCAGTTCAGATGTTATAGTTATGCAGGGGATTTACCCACTGCGCCACCGCTCCCCTTGATCCAACCTAATGTGTTCTGATACATGAAGTGGAATGGGCTCTATGTTCATCTACAGCCAAATTGGTCATGGCATCATACATTGTTCTTTTTTGAGTTTTTTTCAACCTTTTGGTGTACCCTATCTTTTCTGATTAGGTATTTTCCCCTTTTCTTGTGGACTCATCTGAAAGACACATTTTCCTTTGACTTTTTTCAATTTGGTTCCAGCCATAGTTCTGGGTCAGATATGGCCTTGGGTGTCCAATGATCTGCACTCACAGCTGGAGAAGGAGAATGCACCATAATCACTGTTAGATCTGTCCGCTGCCTCTCACACAGTAGATTATTCTATACTTCTGAAGTACCTGGAATTAGATGTAGGACTTGGCAGGACAGTACTAAAGTGGTTTGAGTCCTTTTTAATTGAGTCAAATTAAGGCAATGGCTGTGAAGGATGAGGAGTCAGAAACATGGTATTTGGTACAGCGAGCCTCACAAGGCTCAGGGCTCTCACTCAGGCTATTTAACATCTATGTGAGAACCCTTAATAAGATTGTTTGTAGCTTTGGACAACATGCGGATCACACTCAACTATACAGCACAATATTATCTCTGCCTGAGTCCACTGGCTGAACGGTTAGTCAGCTACAGGAGGATCACTGAACTCTTAAAACAATAAATATGAATTAATCAATTAAAGTCAATTATACGGGTATGTTGTAAGCTTCCCAGAACCTGCTTGCAGGATGGGGCAGAGTAAAAAATTCGATTAAATAAATAAATAAATTAGCGGTTATGCTCATTGGGATGGCTGCTGCTTTAGTTACTCCCATTCTGAGATCCCTGCACTGGCTACTTATTTGTTTCCAGGCTTAATACAAGGTGCTGGTGCTTACTTTAAAAGCATTTAACAGTCTGGGATCTGCATCCTTGAAGAACCACTTCTCCTTTGTATGTATGCATACAGTAGTTTTGCTTGACCTGGAAGCATCTTCTTTCTGCCTTTTCAACTTGGCCAGAGTATGGCCAGCCGTTGCTTTGAGGTCCCCTTTCTTTGGACCAGCCTCCCAGAGGAAGTGAGGATGCCTTCATCCTTCTGATCATCCACAGAGGCTGTACAGCCAAACTGTTTAGGAGGGCTTTGGGTCTGGACCATGAGCACATAAATTTTTAAAAGAAATTGTTACCCCACTTTTCTCATCAGTGGAGATTAAAAAATTGCTTACGGTATTGTTCTTCTCCATTTTGTCCTCACAACCATCACCCTATGAGGTATGTTAGGCTTCGAAGGTGACTGGCTGAAGGCCCCCCACTTGTTAGAGCAGCCTCCCAGAAGACGTGAGAATGGTTTCTACCTTGCTGGTCATCCACAGGGGCTGTGGATGGAGATTTCTCCCAGGTTCTAGACCAGCATTCTAATTACTACACCATGCTGGCTCTCAAACAGAAACAGTCTGGCTATTGCTGAGCTGCATTTTGTCATTCCCCCGCCCCCCCCCCTGTTCTATCTGTTGTGAGAAAAGCAGCCTTAGAAATATAAAGTAACTAAATGTAAAATAAACCCACAAAATACATGGAGTGGCCAGTTTTTCCAATCTTCTCAATGTCCTGAAGAATCTGAAATATTGGTTGCCTACCCACCATAGGCCCCGGTCACACAGGCCGGATATTGCGGGGGGGAGGTGTGGCTAATTGCCCCGGCGCAGTTTGATGTGCGATTATGCAATCAGACGCATCGGCGGCACACCACGGGTCCTTCCCTCAGTGCTGGCGGATAAACGAGGGACCAGAGGGGAATGCTGCACGCTGGCACG
>NW_015171510.1:38693-61850 GCF_001447785.1 Gekko japonicus | reverse complement strand
CGGACTCGACTAGCTTTCGAGCAAGGGAACCTTTACCTTTTCCTCCAATAGGGATCCAAAGTGGCTTACGCCATTGTTTCATTTTATTCTCACAACTACTCTGTAAAGTAGTTCTTCCCCCAACAACTGCTACATATTATTCTTGATTTGCTCAATTTCAAAAGCAGTTTGTTGTACAACATTTGGGGAAGACTTGCTGTTTAAGAACTATGGGTCCAAAGCACACACCCCTAGTTATAAAGTTCTTGAGATCCCAGCCCAAATGTACACTGAATGCTTTCTGATTCAAAAGGCTCACATACAGTTTTTTACCTCATTTATACCCTGCCTTTTCCTCCATTTTTTTCCGTGCGCCTTGGTGTTTAGTCATGCCGGCCACATGACCATGGAAACGTCTTCGGACAGCGCTGGCTCTTCGGCTTTGAAACGGAGATGAGCACTGCAACCCTAGAGTCGGACTCGACTAGCTTTCGAGCAAGGGAACCTTTACCTTTACCTTTTCCTCCAATAGGGATCCAAAGTGGCTTACGCCATTGTTTCATTTTATTCTCACAACTACTCTGTAAAGTAGGTTAGGCTCAGAGAGAATGGGTGGCCCCAGTTCCCCCACCAAACTTCCATGGCAAAGTCAGGACTCAAACCTGGGTCTTCTAGATTTTAGTCTGACACTCTAAACACTACACAACACTTTTGTTAATTAGTGGTTGCAATAACGTCAACTCCATTTCATAGATGGGCAAAAAACCCACATTACTGATGTTTAAGTGGTGTTAAGAAGCAGGAGCTCTCACATGAGGTCCAAAAAACTGGTGTGAAGCCACATGACTCTAGAGATATGCAAGATGTCCTGAATTCCTCAAAGGAAAAGAAAGATATGATCAACAAATGCCAAAATGGGAATAGAAGACTGAGGAAAAGAGATAAAAAGTACAGCTTCCTGACTTGAACCCTTAATGCCCCTTCCCAGAGCAGTGTGCACGCACACACACTCAGATCAAAAGATGCATCCGTTTAGAATAGCAGCTAAAAAAACCCAAACAGCTTCAACAGTAAATGTATTTAGAGTTTACTGCTGAAGCTGGATCTTTTTCAGCAGCTATTCTAAATAGACATGTTTTAAGCTTCATGTGTATGTGCATCTGTGGCTACATTTTAATTCTTTGTGGTAAACAACTTCAACTACCTTTAGGTGGAAAAGAAGTGTATACCTTTAGAAATGAATAAAATAAGAACTCCTGGGAAGTTATATTTTAGTACATTTGAACTTCTGCCCTTAACATCCAGGCACAAACCCAAAATTGGAAAAGTAAGTATTTAGGAATGCATATTTATTGTAGCTTAGAGAATCATGCGTATGTGCTGTGATCTCATAATGGGAGAAAGGACACTCTCATGTGTGGAGATGATTACAAAGGGCTCCACCGACCTTCCAGCGATCAAAGTCCTGATGGGAACCACAAGACTTCCATGCTTTTAACAATTGCTTTCATTTGCCAAGTTCCTGGTGGGCAGGTACACTCCCATCTCCCCACCCACTTCAGGCCACAAATTGAAGCCCCAGTGTTTTCATACAAATACCTCCAGCACTGACAGAACATCACACCTCACATAAACTTCTTTACAACTAAGCTTTCAGAAGCATGCCTGCAGAAACCTTTTAAGAGTAGATGTCCTACAAGGTGCGCGTAGAGAAAGTACTAAAATGCTTGTAACTTTTTTCAAGAGCACTGGAACAAGAACTGCCTCCTCTGCTGAAAAGAACCTCCAAAATGAGCAAGTCCATGTGCCAGCAGCTGGCAAGCATGCACCGCTATGCCGGAACAAGAACTGCCTCCTCTGCTGAAAAGAACCCCCAAAATGAGCAAGTCCATGTGCCAGCAGCTGGCAGGCATGCACCGCTATGCCTGTCTTGCAGCATCCAAAAATGTATGTTTCCTTTTCCCATCACCTCCTACAAAAAAGCTGGGGAGATTGGTGCACAGGAAACAAAGGGGAGAGACAGGGTATTTTAATGTGATAACAATTAATAAGAGCAGAGCTGAAGTGGCTGAGCTATGCAGACAATGAAAAGTAGCAGAGATAAAATGAAGATAACCAGGGGAAGACAAAAATAAAGATCAGATGCTGTTGGAACATAAAACATACTAAGGAATCTGGGGGATCAAAAAGGGGCAGGTGTGTGATGCAAACAGATGAAATAGATTCGAAAGAGTATGTCAGGAAAGAATAAGGTCCCTTTCATATGGGCTGTTTAACCCACTTTGGCTCTGAAGGCAAACACATTTTTTTAAAGGTTTAATTACAAAGCCACGGTTAAGCAATGAGGAATAACAAGTGTGATCTTGTATAGGCACAGGCCACACTCCCTGAAGGAACTCTGGTTTAGCAAGGCTCTTCACTCAGATAACATTTGCAAAGGTGAGTTCAAATGAGGCTAAACTCAAGCCTGGGTTGTTCTCTAAAATGAGGACAATTGTTTAATGCCTGCATTGTTGTTCATGTGATCAAGTAGGGTTACCTTCTAGTCTGGAGAAGAATGTCCTGCCCCTATAACAGATGCTTAATGGGATATTATTGACCAGGGAATGTTACTTACCTCCATGCCCTGAAAAACTACAGTTGCCCATTTCCACTCACTAAGCACATATTAAAGGAAAAGGACATTTCTTCTCCAAGCTTGTTGAGAACCCTATTCTCAAGATGTGTGCCCATCACAAAAAGCATGGTTATCTTAGAAACACCAAGCAAGAAAAGCCCACAGGATTCTGAATGGGATTCTCATAGGGAAACAGTAGTGCCATATACTCTGGTTCTTATAACAAATGAACAGGGCAGAATTTGGGTGTTGCTCCTGAATAAATCCTGCCAGCAGTGCATGCATGTAGCATCAGGTAGTGAGGAACTCTCACAACAGTTGCTAGATGGGTAGGGTCATCATGGACCCCAGAAGAACTACATGGGGAAACCCTGAAATGTGGGACAACTGGAAGGTAACTGTAGGCCTTTGCAGCAACTTATGAACAATATGTTGTCGAAGGCTTTCATGGCCGGAGTTCATTAGTTGCTGTAGATTTTCCGGGTTGTGTGGCCGTGGTCTTGGCCAAGACCACGGCCATGCAACCCGGAAAATCTACAGCAACTAATTTATGAACACTTCAGTACATAGCAAAAGGGAGCCTTGATACTGAATACCACAGGTTAGGAATTACACCCCAAGAAGCTACAGAAGAAGGGTGTAACCCCCGAGGAAGTGTCCGAGGAAGAATCCAGGTAAATCTGTCAAATGCCAGCATAATCCAGCACATACAAATTTGGGGTACCACATGAAAAAGCCCTGATTCCTAATCTTTGCTTAACTATAAACAATCCTAATCCCTTTCTGGCAAGTGACAACAATAGATAGGATGTAAAGAGTGAACCACGAATTTCAGAAGTACAACAAATGTATAGGCAGACCATTAGTAAAATTATTGGCGAAATAAAACTTTGGGTGGAGGAGAAGAGAAGAAAGTACCAAGAAAAATGCAGACAGTAGCCACAAACAGATACCAAGACATTTCACAAGGAACCAAGTCAAGGAAAAAAGCAGAGCTAAATACTAGCCGGGTCTCAGAGCCAGGGACTTTTAAGAAAGCTCAGTCTTAGAATATGCGCACTGGTAAGGAAAGTCGCCTGAGCACGTGCAGAGTGCACCTTTGCCGCTCCATGCATGCGGGCCAGCCCACTGAACGCAAGTCTTTCGGGAGGATTCCGGAGGAAGCTGGAGGTGTGGCACGGAAGAGGAGAGGAGACCCTCCACTAGCCAGAGGGCCCCCACCACCACCACCACCACTCACCTAGGCGGAACCTCTCCGCGCCAAGCGGTTCCTGTGCAGCGGCAGGTGCTGAGCTCCCTGCCGGGTGGCTGTCTTTCATGACCCGGGGCCCCTGCGGAGCCGCGCTGCTCGCGTCCCCATTCCTTCGCGGCCCAAAGCGAAACAGGGAAGCGCCTAACAGTCCGCGATTCACAGATTTGCCACTGACTCCGTGACAGAGCGACTCCCTTGTCCCATTTCAGCTGCCGTATCTTACACTTCCGCCCCTTCCCCAGGGAAAAGAGGACAGGATAGAAAGTGGAAGAACAAACCAATCGTGATACGCTTACGAAGAAAATTGTTCAATGACACACTTCGTCCCGCCTCTCGCCCGCAGGGCACTATGGAGATTGAAGTTTTTGGTTAAGTGGGAGGCTGGCCGCCTCTACAGGCCAGAGGCAGACAAAGCGTGTGGTTGTGCGGAATGCGTTTGGTAATGGGTTTCGGGCGAGTCCCCAAAGGCTCCCTTGGTGTACGCCCATTTTATTGCGGCACACGATTTGAGCCTGCTGGTTTGTTTGTTTTTAATCTGTACAGTTAATTTTTCTCCGCTGACGTCTTCTACAGCCCGTAAGGAGAGAAATTAATCTGCTTTAGGACAGATGTAATGAAGTTAAGTGCTTAGGAAGTCGATTGCTCCGCTGATTAATTTCTTTACGAGGCCTTAATATTCTCAGAGTGTCTTATTTCAGAAGAGGAGGGTGTGTGTTGGACGATGAAAACTAAGGAGCGAAGGCTTGATCCCAAAGGACTGTTGCCTAGAGTTATTTTTAAAGTAAAAAGTCTGAACTAACTTCCTCCCCAGTGTAACAGCTGCCTGTTTGTGAAATATAGTTAGAGGGAGAAGAAAAGTTAATAAATATCG
Source organism: Gekko japonicus (assembly GCF_001447785.1). Classification (NCBI taxonomy): domain Eukaryota; kingdom Metazoa; phylum Chordata; class Lepidosauria; order Squamata; family Gekkonidae; genus Gekko; species Gekko japonicus. The sequence goes on along the minus strand of NW_015171510.1, from coordinate 57,131 downwards.
CAAGAGTTAAAAAAAAAATCTTATATGATCAGGAAGGTTGTGATGGAACAGTGAGCTTTCAGAAAAGTGAAACTTTTGAAAAAAATACTGTAGTCAAGAAGGCAAACACTTAGCTTGTTTCGTGGCTCTTTGGGGACCCGACGCAGTGTTCGCACGAGCAGGACAAGATGAGGTGTGAAAGATGCTGCCTGGAAAAGGGTTACTTGTAATCTTTGTTTTCGGTTGGGAATTGTATGGTAGGTTTAGCTGCTGGGTGCAGTCCAGATTAACTGAGTCAGAACTGATTCACACTTGGACTTTGCTGCACATGTAATTGTTTTTGGGGCAGTAAACAGCATAAAACCTGAGGAAGCAAACGTGTACAGTGTTTGCAAATACAGAAGAGACGTGCTCTGGGTTCTAGATTGTGCATGCCTACTTGTGCGTTTATAATTGTGTTGTCTGCTTCATGCTTTAGTGTTTACCACTGAAAACACCAATGTACTGGCTGCAAACTAATTGCTTCATAAAGTGTCTGAGTTTTGTTTAATTGCTGAACTCAGGTGGGCAGACACTGAGATCTTGCTCTTCTTATGCTGTGAAGCTGGTTAGTTTAAGAGAGTGTGCCTCCTGACCCAAGGACTGAGCTCTGTTTTTTGTATTTCAGCACTGGTGGGCTGAAGAGTGTGCTTAACACTTCCCCTGCTTCAGTTTTTTAAACATCCTGTGCCCCCCCCAACATACAGGCCCCGGTCACACGGCAAAGTTGCCGCGGGAGAGGCACGGGAGTCCCGCGGATTTTCCAGGCGAGATCTCACCCCAACATCTGGGAAGCGCAGTGCTCCCGTGGCGAACTTGTGGCTCCCCGCCGAAGGTTCGGAGTTAAAAGCTAGTACCTACGAGGTACTAGTTTCCTGAAACCGCGGGCCAATGGCAGGCGTCTGATCGCGTTCCCGGTGGACTTACGTGACATCCGTTGCCCGCCACTGTTCGTCTCCGCAGGTTGCGCAACAGCGCATGTGCACAAAGAGCGATTGCTAGTGCGATCGCACCGCACGGCTTCTGTGCCGCGCTGCAGGATACCCGTCTGATCAGCATTTCCCCCGACCCACGGGACCTCAGTGGTAAACACTAAAGCATGAAGTAGACAACACAATTATAAACGCACAAGTAGGCATGCACAATCTAGAACCCAGAGCACGTCTCTTCTGTATTTGCAAACACTGTACACGTTTGCTTCCTCAGGTTTTATGCTGTTTACTGCCGCAAAAACAATTACATGTGTAGCAAAGTCCAAGTGTGAATCAGTTCTGTTAGTTTCCTCTGGGGCAATTAGCCACGCCCCCCCTCCCCCCCCCGCGATATCCAGCCCGTGTGACTGGGTACATGAATGGGTTTATGGAATTGCAGCTTTGCATAATATGTTCCAGTTAAAGAATTTGAATTTTCTGGTTGCAGAATTCAGGGTGATTAAATTTTCCTGCTTCTGCTACTTGTAATACATTGTTTTGTAGTGGTTAGACTTGGATCTGGGAGACCCAAGTTAAAATCTACACTCTGCCATGGAAGTTTACCAGGAGGTTTTGACCAAGACACTCTCTCAGCTTAACCCAGTTTGCAGGGTTATTTTGAGGATCAAATTAAGGAGACAATGAACTTGTACACTGCTTTGAGTCCCAACTGGGAAGAAGAATGGAGTATAAGTAAATATGATTGTATAACAATATTCTATTTCCACATGTCCAAGTAAGGCAGTGAGATATGACCCAGAGGATAACATGTTTATTTTAAAGGTGAATTCTGTTGCAGCAGGAGTACTCTATTAGTTTGTATTTCAGATTCCACATACCAGTTCCTGGGGTTTCTTATGTACACTCAGTAGTGTGCTGCAGTGAGATCAATGAGGCCTACCTGAGAATAAGCATGCATAAGATTTCCTATTTAATTGCAACAGAAGATGGGAATGCGAAATTTTCTCTTGATGGCACTCAGTTATGTTTGAAATGTTGCAGTCTCTGTGGTTACATAGAGACCAGTTGGAAAACATGATACAGGACACATCTAACAAAGTTATTCAGTTAGCAACCAAAAAATGCATTGCCTTCCTCACTCCCTATTCCCTGTATATGGACCCTGAATGTTTTCCTTGCTTTTCCAGTGCCTGAAGAAAGATTCTGCATTCATGGAAGGAATATGTTCTTGCTCTGCCTCCCAGACAGATGAAATCTGGTGATAGTGAATCAGAAATGATAAAGAACACTTTATACATGGTTAGTACACGTTTCCAGTTATAGGTTGTAGGGCTAGGTCCTGTCATTGAAATCAAGTTCTAGAGTTCAGCAAAGATGAAATGTTTTAAATTAAATCTGAATACTTCTTGTCCCCCAAGTCATTCTATTTGAGGTTTTTGCCCCATAACTCCCATAACATTTAGTATGTGGCAAATCTCTTTGCAGGTTGGATAAGCTTTCATTCTTTGAGTTCTTCAGTTTTATGTCTTTTAAATTTAGATTTTCAGGTCCTTTCTCTGTAGGAGAGTATTCCAAATGCTGGACTACAGCGGGATAGAACAAGAAACAGAAGGTTAAGTAATATTAACATTAGAAGAGCTCTGCTTGATCAGACTGGTGGTCCAACCTGTCTCACACCATGGCCAACCAGTTACTCTTCAGCCTTTCCTCATAGAGGTGCTCTAACCCCCTAATCATCTTGGTTGCCCTCCTCTATACTTTTTCCATTTCTGCAATGTCCTTTTGGAGATACCAACATTGAATTTCATTTCCTACATTGTTGCACACTCACCCATTTTGTGGAGGTCCTCTTGGAGTTCTTCACAATCAGTCTTGTTTTTTAACATCTTGAATCATTTGGAGTAATCTGCAAACTTGGCCACTACACTACTCACCACCAGTTCCAGATCATTTATGAATAAATTAAATGGTACCAGCCCCAATACCGATCCTTGTGGAACCCCACTGCTTGCTTCCGTCCATTGTAAGAACTGTCCATTGATTCCTACTCTTTGCTTCCTGTCATTTAACCAGTTTTTAATTCATAAGAGAACCTGTCCTCTTATCCCATGACTGCTAAGTTTACTCAGGAGTCTTTGGTGAGGTACCTTGTCAAAAGCCTTTTGAAAGTCCAGGTATATAATGTCTACTGGGTCACTGTTGTCTACATACTTGTTCACTTTCTCAAAAAACTCCAAAAGGTTGGTGAGGCAGGATTCCCCTTTGCAGAAGCTATGCTGATTTCCCCTCAGCAGGCTTTGTCCCTCTATGTGCTTAACAATGTTGTCTTTGATTACAGTGTCTACTAATTTGCCTAGGACAGACATTAGGCTGACTAGCCTTAATTTCCTGGTTCCCTTCTGGATCGCTTTTTAAAATTTGGTGTAACATTTGCTACTCTCAGTCTTGTGGTACAGTGGCTGAATTTAGTGATGTTACATATATGGGGTAGTAGATCAACTGTCTCACATCTGAGTTCTTTAAGAACTCTCGGGTATATGCCATCAGTACCTGGAGATTTATCTGTTTTTAATTTCCCCAGTAGGTTTAGAACTTCATCTCTGGTAACCTCAATTTGGCTCTGTTCTTCCAATTCCCTTGCTGAAAATAGGGGCTGTCCCCCCCTTAGTCATCTGTTTTCTAAACTGAAAAGTCCTAGACTCTTCAGCCTTTCCTGATAGCAAGGGTGCCCCAACCCCTTTATCATCCTGCCCTTTTCTGTCATTTTTCCAGCTCTGCAACATCCTTTTAAAAATACAGTGACCAGAACTGCATGCAGAGGAAATGGTGTAGAATTTGAGAATGGGAGGTCTGCTAATTAGTCCTGTCAGTAGTATTATTCTAAACCAGTGTCTTTTCCCCCACCTTTCGTGTTTCTTTTTAAAGGCTGTAGTCCTAAATAATCCCACTGGATTCAATTGTATATATTTCTGAGTAAACACACTTAAGACTTTTTAATTGGAGATTTATTGGCATTGTTCTTTGTTTTAAGTCATTATTATCATTCTAAATTTGAAATTCAGAAGCTTAATATGACACCAGGCTGATTAGACAGTGTCATACTACTTTTTTTAAACAATCCCATTTGTCTGCAGTTTTTTCCTGTAACAAGTTGCACCCTCAAAAGCAAGAACCTTGCACTGGTTTCATACAACCATTGTAGCTTTTTTGGCACCATATTCAATATTATTGATCCACTCTGACTGCCAGTGGCTCTCCAGGATCTTGGGCAGAAGTCTTTCATATCACCTACTACTTGATCCTTCTAACTGGAGATTCCAGGGATGAACCGAGGGCCTTCTGCATGCAAAGCAAATGCTCTGCCACTGAGCTACCATCCCCGTCCCCCATCTAATTCACAGGAGGTTAAAAATAAACGGGTGTGAGCAGGGTAAAAGTCACACAAATTGCAAAAGGGCTGAAGAGACATTTTCCTTTCAAGAGAATCCTGAGGCTGGCTTGTAGCCATGCATGCTTCGATGACTGATTCAGTTTGTTTTTCATCCATATATAAATATCTCTATGCCTGGCTGGGCATGAATCCTGGAATGCCACACCTGTGAGCACTAGTTATTTTTGTGCTTTAAATAGCTAAATTGCCATAGTTTAATTTTCCAAAGGTGTTGCTTTTATAATTCATTTTTGTTGCCTAGACAGATAAGACTGTACTTCCAGCTAACGCTTCTTACCTTCCTTGGATACGTTTCTGATCCAAATCTGGTTCACAGGGTTGTTTGGGTCTCTTATAGCGAACAGGTTTTATTGCAGTTATAAATATTTCGTTGTTATGCTTAGTATATTTACATGATTGTGGTGCATAGAGAACTCCTGAGCGTTTTGGATGGCTGAACATTCTTATGTAATCAAAAAATGTTCTTTAACGTTTTTTTGTATTTTACTCCTTCTGTGGCTCAAATGCTGGTTATGTAATCTATTTTGTTATTGTTATTTGTTGAAGCTTATTAACAAAATAATTTTTTTTAAAAAAAATTGTTGCCTACACAGACAGAAACAGTTTCAGGAGAGAGAAGTAATGGTGGTGGCAGTTCTTTATCATTTCAGTCAGCATCCTGGTTAAAAAACTGTGCAATGGGGGAGTGTTGCAGGGAAAAACCCAGAATTCTTATGGGCAGAACCTTGGAGCACGTAAGAGAGGGAGGTAGTGTGAGTCATTCATGCTGGCACGTCCTGAAGAAGAATGGTGCCCGTAGGGGAAGGAGGCTTGAACACCCAAGGCAAGCAAAAACAAGACGCTCGCTCACATGCAGCCCTTAGAATTACAGACTTCCAAGTAAACATACATAGGATTAGGTTTATGCTAACTAAACTATTGTTCTCTTCTGGTAAGAACTGAATTTGAGCACTGGGGCCGGGTGGAAGCATGTATAAAATCACACAAAGATGTGTACTTGCTTCCCAGTGCTCCTTTGCCTCGTAACCATTAGGGAGGTTTCTATTTTTTTAAAAAAAAGATACCTTCCACTTTGACCAGTTTAAGATTTCTTTTTTTACAGCAGCAGTACACACTCATTCACACTGAATGCCTAGCAAAAGAAACATGTCCTCAGGGTGAAAGTATAGCAAGCCAGTGTGATCTAGTGGACAGAATGGTAGTAAACTTGGACTGTAGCAAGTTGGGTTCAAATCCTCACTCAGTCTTGAAACTCACAGGTTAGGCTTTTGTCAGTCATCACCTCTGCCTAATGTCGGTCAAACAGTTATAATAAGGATGGGGGAGGGGAACCTGATACACAGCTCTGGATGTAATGTGATAAAGAAAATAAGTCAACACATTCTTCCATGAAAGCCAGAGAAGAAGATGCTGGTGGGAGAACAATGATCCAAATGAGTTTTCCTTTGGGAAGAGGAGTAATAAGAAACAACTGAGAAAATAATGGCCAAGCCTACCTGCTGTAAACAAAAAAATTAAAACTGGTTTTTTAAAAAGCTGAGAAGAGGGAAAGGCCGAAGCATGAGGACAGTGATCCATGAGGAGAGGATGTTCTGCGCCAACATGGCAGTCAGAAAATAGTGAGAGAGGGCATTGCCCCTCTGCTAGGAGCCCATTCAGAGAAGCAAAACTGTCCCGTGACAGGGGAGGAGGATTTGAGCATTAGCTCCTGGGCTAGACCTCGAGAAAGAGCTGCCTCTGCACAGGCAGAAGCGACATGTCAGGCTATGCAGCGACCACAAAGAACACAGAGGTTTCCCAAAGCTGACAAGTGCTTCCTAAAAGGATTTTTAAAAAAGACCTGCTGCTTTCTTTTACAATCAGTAATATTTGCATCTGTTCATTATTTATAGTGTAGGAAAGAAAAGCAAAAATTGGCTCAGAGCTGCAACCACTTTAGGCAATGTGCAGAATCCTAAGGGCTGTACTACGCCAGCCCTTATACAATGAAGCAGGCTGAGGACTCTTCTGCCTTATTGCAGGCTTCTATAAAGACTTTCCATTTTGCACCATGCAACAGTTCCTCCAAGAACCGAAACATAAGTTTCCTTGGGGGTACCATTCTGAGGCACTGGCAGCCTTTGGGTCATGAGCCACAGAATAAGCATTTAAATCTTGGCTATGGGAGCCATAATAAAATTCAGAGTTATCCAAAATTCAACCATTTCGGTAAATACTAATGGTTAAAGCAAATGGCACTGAATGTTATGAAACCCATTTCTGACAGCAAGAGAGTTTCTGATTTTGAATCCTGCATTTGTCAATGTTTAGCAAACATTTGCTTGGTGGTCTTCCCCGTCTAATTTTCAGTTCTAGACTCAATGATAAAATGTATGCTTACTGAGAAAGAAACACTGTAAAATACAGTTTCCATTTATGTAAGTATCCCTGTTGTCCATCATGGGAGGAGCATTCCAGAACTGAAAGCAAAGACTCTCTTCCCCGTACACCTGCTCCAGCATCCTTAATTGTCAAATAAGTCCCTCAAACATAATTACAAATTTTACAAGAGTTCACCAGAACAGGAGACTCCAATTGGAGGTGAGCACTAATTGTAAGGCATGTTCAGGTTAGAGGTAGGCTTTGGGCTTTCCACAGATTTTGACACAATTAGTGTCTTATTTCCTCCTCTTCCAAAGAAATACAGTCTTTTATACTTCCATTTATCTTGCCCGGAATTTTTCTTTTATCAGGGCAATGAAGGAAGACTTAACTTTTACCACAACCCTGATTTGTCTGGCTTCCCAAACTGAATGATACTTTGTGGATCTTCATGTGTTTGGATAAGTGGTCACTGCGGGCAAATTTCTTCTCACAAACTTGGCACTGATAAGGCTTGAGTCCAGAATGGGAACGCTTGTGGCGAGAGAGTTCATCCGAACGAGAGAACCTGCAGAGAGAGAGATGTTTACCAAGGAGCCTGTTTTTATGTTTGATGTCATCACAGACAAACCACAGTATGCAGAAAATAATTCTGGGATGTAGGATAAATTACCTAAACCATGGTGCTCTAGTCTGATTCTTAAGTGCAGGGTTTTTCCATTTCCAAAATTATATTTCTTCTCTCTCACACTTTCAAACCACATACCACAGAAAAACAGCTGTAAACATGAGTGTCTGCATTGTGGGAATTGGGAAATACCACCCCAAGGGCCAGTTCACACCATTTGTAAGCTCTGCAGGCGGTGGAACATGTGAAGAAATCTCAAGCTCTTATGGGCACACACACATGTCAAAAGTCATTTATGAATCAAAGCATCTACATATAGGGATGTGTCGACCTATCCATCAAAATAATTCAAAGATCTTAACAAATATTACCAAAGTAATAATACTGTTGTGAAATACTCTATTTTTAGAGAAGGAGAACACAGATGCAGCACTTGTCCAACATTAACATAACTAATCAGGAATAGACTGAACATGATCTCACTGTCAAAGTAGTTGTAGCAGAAACAACCCCCAACCAAATATTTTATTTTCTGAACCAAACAGGCCTGTTGAGCTCAACTGAAATCTTCAAGTGGGACAATATAACGGAATTATTTTCTCCCTTGACAATCTTATAATGAGCTATACGCTGACCGGCACCTTTGCAACTTCAGACCATGAAAAATAGTTCATGATTAAGACCCTATTGTATAGATCAAGACAGGTAGCCATGTTAGTCTGTCTGAAGCAGTAGAGAAGAGCAAGAGTCTAGTTGCACCTTAAAAACTAACATGAGCAGTGCCTTATGAAAGCTCACACCCTGCCACACATTTTGTTAGTCTTTAAGGTGCTAGTGGGCTCTTGTTCTTTTCTACTACCATAGGGTATATTATACATTTATGTAATATTTATTTCATTTATTTAAAACTTTTATTAGGTGCCTTTCTACTTCATGGAAGACAAGGAACATTACTGTAGATAAAATGCACAAAATAGAATATATAGGATACCAAAATTTAAAGTCACCATTTAGGACTGCCAGTAAACTAATCAAATGTGGGCCTAAAAGCACTGTCTTCAACTGCTTCCTAAAGATCAAAAATCAGGGGGCCAGGCACACCTCCTTGGGGAGGTTGTTCCATAATCATAGGGCTGCCACTGCAAAGTCACTTCTTTGGTTGATGGAACAATCTGGAGGGCCTCTCCCTGTGATCTTAGTATCCAGGCAGGAATATAGAGAACATACTGCATGTACATGTGGTGGGTGACAGCTGAGACACACAGCTAATTGCAGTTCCTCAGTGTGTATTCATATGTTGAAACATGAAGTATCTGCTTCCAAAATGACAGTATGCATTTGTGTACTTGTAATATATGTTCTTAATCTAAATCATGACAGCTTGATGACTGCACAGAATTTGCGGTGTGCAGGAGAGAGACTGTGGAGCTGCGGTGGCTCAAGTGGTTAAGACGCTGAACTGCAGGCTGTGGAAGGTCAGTAGTTCAGCAGTTCGAGACCCAGGTGCCGCATGATGGAGTGAGCTCCAGTCAAAAGTTCCAGCTCCTGCCAACCTAGCAGTTCGAAAGCAAGAAATTGCAGGTAGATAAATAGGTACCACTTCGGTGGGACGGTAACAGCGTTCCGTGCGCCTTGGTGTTTAGTCATGCCGGCCACATGACCACGGAAACATCTTCAGACAGAGCTGGCTCTTCGGCTTTGAAACGGAGATGAGCACCGCAACCCTAGAGTCGGATTCGACTGACTTTCGAGCAAGGGAACCTTTACCTTTAGGAGAGAGACTGCTAGCTTTATGTGCAGGTCTTAAAATTCCCTCAGTTTTTGTAAGCAAAAATACCCTTTTCTTTGCCCTTTCATCAGTGATCTGTACCTGGTGGCAGATCGGGATCTTCTAATGTAACATCTAGTTTGGCCATAAGCTTTCAAACTGAACAATGGAATCTTGGTAACTGAGATATATGATAGAAGAGCTTATTGACTATGTACAAGAAGAATGCATTGTCAAAAGCTTGCTGTGTTCACTGCTTATGACACCACACAGCATGGTGTATGACTCCATAGAGAGCCAGCACGGTATAGTGATTAAGAGCGATGGACCCTGATTCGGAGAACTGAGTTTGATTCCCCACTCCTCCACATAAAGCCAGCTGGGTGACCTTGGGTCAGCCACAGCTCTTTCAGAGCTCTCTCAGCCCCAAAATGTCTACTTTGTCACTAAAAGAGCTAGAACTTAAGGCTGCCAGACAATCTTAGGATTTCTTGGCTATACTACACACAATGCCATATGATAATTACTATTACACCACACCGCCCATGGGATTTCCAGCTCCTATCTAATATAACAGAGGGATCTACTTTTAAGAGAACACTGCAGAGATCAGATTTCTAAGATATTTTCCAGATCTTCAAAGAAAAAGTACTGACTAACTTTCTGCAGAAGTACATTCCACGATCTCAAATCATCATTGCAAAAGATGCTGGAAGGAAGCAGATCAGCCAAGGACACTCTAGAGCATGACTTTTGACCTCTTGCTGTTGTTCACCTACAGGCTAAGAGGGAAGGGGCTGCAAAGCAGCATATGGTCCAGGAGAGAACTGGGCAGTTTCTTGCTGCATTTGTTCATCACAATTCACCAAATTTTCCAGCTTTTGAAATTCTAGTAGCACTCTCCTTCCACTCACAGGTAAGAAAAAGAGGAGCCATTTGTTTCCTCTCTGTTGTCACAAGAAGAAACCTGCTGGATCAGCACAATGGTCCATCTAGGCCACCCATATGGCTCTGGGAAGCCCACAGGCAGGGCATCATGGCTAACAGCCACTTACAGATTGATCCTCCATGCATTTGTCTACTCTCTTAGGGAAACTGTCTGAGCCATCACTGCATCTTGTAGCAATGATTGCTTTAGTTAATTTTGTGCTGTGTGAAGAACAATTTCTATTTGTCCCATGTTTACAGTCCATCAATTTCCTTTGATGAATGAGTACTTCATAGGATGTCCTATGCTTTGTGGATGTTGATATTGTAACATGAACTGAAAACTTTCAATGAATTGCAGGATCAAAAAAAATTCTTTATTTCTTTGGGGGTGCGTTTCCCTTTCCCCACAACAAACTGATTGTGGAAGGAAAACAGAGATTAGAAAAAGCTTCCTCCAAGCCAAATTCCAAACCCAACTCCCCCCCCCCCTGCCCCGTCAGAGTCCTCCCATCACTGGGGATAAGGAACTGTGGTTGAGAAACAATGCGTCAAACAGGTCACCCTCTCTTGAACCAATTTCTCATCACCTTCCTCGTGGTATTTTCAGCCTCACTCTGTCCCTTGATGGTTGCTCTCCTGTCCCACCCAGCGGAGCCTATTATCTGTGAACTGCCCTGCACTGGGTTCTCAGTGAAGTGACAGTAGCATGCATGTGCAACCCTCATCAGTAATTTTTTGGGAGAATGTGCTTTAAAGCCTAGTATGGCCTGGGACCAACATACCTTAAGGACCGCCTTCTCCCATACGAACCTACGCCTTCCAGTCATCCCCAGAGACCCCATTTCCATTGCCGCCACCACCTGAGGCTAGACAGGCGGCAACCCAAGAAAGGGCCTTCTCCACTGTGGCACCAAAACTTTGGAGCTCCCTCCCCAGGGAGATTTGCCTGTCTCCCTCTATCGGTGTCTTTCACGAGCAGGTGAAGTCTTTTTTTGTTTCGTCTGGCATTCCCCCAATAATTGTTTTTGGCCCTCCTAGTGTTTTTTATGTGTTTTAAACTGGACTGTATATTTTAACTGTACTTTTATTTTTTAAATAGTTTAATGTTCACCAACTTGTGAATCCTGATTGGGTGGAAAGGTGGCATAAAAATGTTTTTAAAAAATAAATAGTAAATATAAATATAATAAATAAATTAGAAATTGCCTCTACATAACAGGCAAAATGGCCATGCATTAGAGCCTGTTGGTCAATGATGCTTGTTATATACTTGTACACACATGGACAATTAATTTGTTCAGAGGTAAATGATGTGAGAGTCCTGTGTTTTACACTGGGGAGAGTGAAAGCAGCGTGGATTTAGAAAAGTATTTCAAAAAGGACAATAAGTTTAGAAATAGGTCCCACTTCAAAAAGTTTGAGAACCATTACTTTAGGTGAGTAAAGCCTTGATCGATTCTCTAATCCTCTGGCAAGGATGTTCAGTCACATTTGGGAGAAAGGTTTCATTGTGGTATGTATGCAAATGGAAAGTTTCTGAAATTTATTTCTTTGCTTCCATGATGTTGGCTACCATGATGTTGGTCTTTATCAGTTAAAGCTTTCCCCATTATTGCTAAGAAAACTGTTAACTGTGTGATCTCATGCTATGATTAAAATCACAGAAAGCCTAAAAAAAAAAAGATTCAGTCAATCTCCAACCAGAGATGAAAAAATTATTTTGATTGCCAGTTAAATGACATTAACCAAGTAATTAATTCCTGATTAAATATGTGTATTTTAAAAACTGGAGCCGTCTCTTGCAAAAGAGTAAAAATGATAAATTAAAAACACTGGAGATGGTCACCCATCTGTGCCCAGTTGGTGTACATATTTGATTCAATAAATTAAAAATTAGATTTCAAACATTATGTGATTTGCCTACATTACAGTATTGAACATTTCAAAAACTTCCTTGAGGAACAAGATACGTTAAAAACAAAATGCTAAAAATAATCAAATTGCTGGATATCTTTAGGAACAAGGCTGTTTTCATTCTTTTTTTTACAGTGCAATTAAAAAAAAATACTTTCCATTTTCACACACTTACCTCCAGCCACAGTCCGGCCATGTACAGATGTATGGCTTTTCTCCAGTATGGCGTCGGAAGTGAGCCTTCAGATGAGAACTTTTGGTGTACATCTTGGTACAGCCAGGATGTGTGCACTTGTGGACTCGGATGACTGAAGAGGAGGCTTTGGGGACCTTGGCTTCCACGTTCCTTGTGCTTCCAATGACTCCTGGCCTCAATGTCACAGGCAAAGGAGCTATTCGTACATACTTCTGGTCTGTGCTTATCATAGGGCTCTGGATGACCTGAGGAAGAATGGTCACACTCTGGCCTTGCATTTTGATGACCAGTTGGGCCACTTTGATACTTCCAGTAAGGCCCTGAGTTGATGAACTACCTTCACTTGCTTGAATGGGCTGGATCTGAAGAACAGGAACATTTCCCATTGTTTCAGGGATGCTTGTACCTGCAGCAGCCACTCCAGATGAAACACGGCTTGAAAGGTCTTCATTTAGAGCAGTTCTAGAAATACACTGATTCCCAGGGCTGCTCAAATTGATCTCAGATTTTATCTCAAGCTGCCCTCCTACTGATTGCTTGCTGTTTGGCTCATCCTTAAGAAATGCTGTCTTCTCATTCAGGAACTCCTCAATCTCCTCCAGGGTAGGGATGAAATCCCTAGAGAGTTCTGTACAAAAATCAGGTAGCTTGAGATGGGCTTCATAGATGGTGCTCTGGGGTTTCTCTACTTCCTTCTTTATCTTAGGCAGTGAGACATCTATCTCCAAAGAGCTGGGAAGGTTGGAGAGAATTGCTGGATTTGATACTTGTTTTCCATCGCAACCCTCCAGTAGGTTTAATGGTGGCATATCAGGCTTAAGTGCATCTGCAGTGCTATCTAGTTGAAAAGGTGCTGACGTAGTCAACAGACCTGAAGCAGATACCAGTTTGCTATCATTTACTGAGACCATTAGTTGGTCTTCTTCCACAGAAACAGGCTTATCAGTGGCTGAAAATCACAAAGTCTAGTAAGCTACAGATCCACCTGCAAGAAAACAACCACAATGAAGTTTTTTGACGTAAGAAAAACCAACAGCATATGGAACAAAGAACAACTAAAGAGGGTCTCTGTTCTAACAGAAGATGAATCAAGAACAGGAGGATAGTAAAAAGCCCAGTAGCACCTTTAAGACTAACAAACTTTGTTGTAGCATAAGCTTTTGAGAAACACAGATGACGAAGAGAGCTGTGTTTCTCGAAAGCTTATGCTACAATAAAGTTTGTTAGTCTTAAAGGTGCTACTGGACTTTTTACTATTTTGCAGCAACAGATGAATACAGCTAAGTCCTCTGAACCAAGAACAGGAGGGTTATTAAGCCAAATCTAGCATTCAAATGGGAAAATGACGCTGGCCAGTGTGGTGTAGTGATAAAAGTGATAAATGTTCAAATCCCTACTCTGCCATGGACGCTTGCTGGGTGACCTTTAGCCTGTCATACACTCTCAGCCTAACCTAACTCACACCCAGCTGAATTATTTAGAATGATTTGATTCATTATTGCTCTGCCACAAGGCAGACCAAACGTCAGGGAATTGGATATTGGGTGTGAGGCTTTTACGAGCTACTTTGCAGATAAAGTCTTGTCGCTCCGCCATGATCTCCCCGCTACAGTTGATACAGTGAGCAAACTCAAGGCTCCATGCACATCTTCTAGTCAGGTTATGGATCATTTCAGTCTGCTCAGCCTAGAGGAAGTCAACAAATTGCTCCTAAGTGTACACCCTACTACTTGTTCCCTTGATCCATGTCCTTTGTGGCTAATTAAAGCTGGCCACAAGGGGTTTTGAGGTGCCCTACGGGAGACTGTTCCCTGAGGCATTTAAGGAAGCAGTGGTCCACCCTCTCCTGAAAAGCCATCCTTGGACCCGGCCGAATTGGCAAACTATTTGGGCAAGATAATAGAGGGGGCAGTGGCAATTCAGTTACACAGCTTTTTGGATGACGCTTCCATTTTACACCCCTTCCAGTCCGGTTTTCACCCGGGCCATGGGACGGAGATGGCACTGGTTGCCCTCATGTACGACCTCTAGAGGCATCTGGATCAGGGCAGATCAACAGCGCTGTTGTTGTTGGACCTGTCAGCTGCATTCAACACGGTCGACCATCAGCTACTGATCCACCACCTCACCAACACTGGAGTCCAGGGGCTGGCCTTGCAATGGTTTGCCTCCTTTCTCCAAGGTCAGGGACAAAGGGTGGCTCTGGGGGAACAGCTATCCTGAAAGCACCCACTAGGTTGTGGAGTGCCTCAAGGGGCAGTGCTGTCCCCGATGCTTTTTAATATCTATATGCACCCCCTTGCACAGATTACCTGGAAGCATGGGCTGGGATGTCACCAGTATGTGAATGACACCTACATCTATCTGCGGTAGGAGGCCAGTCTGGACCGGGCGTTACAAGCTGTGGCTGGTTGGCTTAGGCTGAGCCAATTGAAATTGAATCTGACGAAGACGGAGGTCCTGTGCTTGAGCCGGGCCGCCCGAGGGTAGGGATCCCGCTCCCAACCTTCGATGGGGCACTACTGGTGCCAGTGCCGAAGGTTAGGAGTCTGGGAGTGCTCCTAGATGCCTCTTTAACAATGGAGGCTCAGGTAGCAGCCACTGCCAACAATTAACAGCTAACAGCTGAAGGATAGAGAGCCCTGCCCCCCTGGAATTTTCCAACAACAGCCTGAGCCAGCCACCTATAGGACAACTAAAGGAAGGTCTAGGAGCCGACTGTGAGACGGGAGTATCAAACAATGGCTACCATAGCTAAACTAACAATAGTGACTACCAGCACTTTATTATGTCGGATGGTTTAGATGGTTTTAGAATTGTTTTAACTGTAATTTAGGTTTTAATGTAATTTATGTGTTTATTCCTATGTAAACCCCCCTGAGCCGGCTTTGGCTGGGAGGGTGAGGTAGAAATTTGATAAATAAATCAATACCTCACAGGGTTTGTTGTGAGAATAAAATGGAGGAGAGGAGAACAACGTAAGATGCTTTGGGGTCCATATTGGGGAAATAAAACAAATAAATGAAATCTCCCCCCCCCAAGCTTCTGTTAGAGCCCAAAGGGGAAAAGGAAGGTAAAAAGAAGAACCTAATAGGATAATTTCAGTTTTGTGAAATTGGTTTCTTTTAGGAAATGTCATGGGGGAAGCAATTAAACCCAGCCTCTCCCCAGCTCACCACATCTAAATTTCCCCCCCTATTCCATCCCAGTGGATGCTATTTTCAGGTAGTGGATCACCCACATAATGCACAGTTTGTCCCTCATTCCACCTGTGATAGTTACTGCCCGTATCCCCAGTTTAGTAGGTAATCTGGAGAGCAGGAAGTCTCCTGGGGAAAGGACCTCACCTACAGCAGGAAGCCAGCCAGCAGGCTGCACAGCCCACAGGCATCTAGAATTGTTCCTTGTCAGCCATGTGTGGACCAAGAACTAATTAGTTTTAAGAATACCGTTCTGTAATTTTGGTAATCCGTTTTCTTTTAGATGTTTATATGTCACCTGTCAAACCAGTACAAGGTCCCCAACGTTGCAAACATTTCAAACTTAAAACATTAAAACATTAAATACAGCATTTAAAATACACACACACATATATGTATGTGTATATATGTGTGTATATGTATGTGTGTATATGTGTGTATATATGTGTTTATATGTATATGTGTGTGTGTATTTGTGTGTGTGTCATTTTCTTTTAGATGTTTATATGTCACCTTTCAAACCAGTACAAGGTCCCCAACATTGCAAACATTGCAAACTTAAAACATGAAAACATTAAATACAGCATTTAAAATACACACACACACACATATGTATGTGTATATATCTGTGTATATGTATGTATGTATATGTGTGTATGTATATGTGTATATGTATATTTGTGTGTGTGTGTGTGTACACATAAGCATATATAACACACAAACATGGAAGAGGGCTAATAAGAGTTAGTGAAGGAATGTGGAACAAAACAAAATAAAAGACTTCACTGGCTGGCAGAAGCAGACTATAAATGATGTAAATAAATACATATAATGGAAACTTGGAGCATCCATTGCTCCTGTCTGTTACAGAAATGTGCTGATACTGGTGCAGAAATAAAATTTTGGACAGACTTGAAATCCATTAAAATTTTAGCATGTGACAGCTTGGAATTCAAGCTTCGCTTTTACAACGTGGCTTTCATTTCTAACTGATATAGCACACCAGATACATTAACAGTGTAGTCTTATGCAGAATTACTGAAAGCACAACTAGGGATTCAAATGTTTGTTGTCGAAGGCTTTCACAGCCGGACTTCATTAGTTGTTGTAGATTTTCCAGGATGTGTGGCCGTGGTCTTGGCATTGTAGTACCTGACATTTTGCCAGCAGCTGTGACTGGCATCCTCAGAGGTATAACACAGAAAGATGGAGAGACCACGGCCATGCAGCCTGAAAAATCTACAACAACTAATTCAAATGTTTATTTTTGATAATACACCCAGACCATAAATGAACAGTGTTTAAGTTATTTCATGACCTGCCCATGAGAAAATACAGGGCAAATGCCTGACATTTTGGAATGCACATTGTAACAACATTCACAACACTGGGACTGAATCTCTTGCTTCAATAGCTGCTTGGAGAATACATAAAGCAAGATATGAGATTGTGCTGAGCAGGTCTCATGCTTCTTTCTCCTCCCTTTTGTCAGCAGCTGCTGACATAAAGGCCAGAACATGTTAATGTCAGAGAATTCGACATTCCTTTTGGTTTTCAGATAAGTCTGTAGAAATCAACTTCAATTGTTTCTAGTTTTCATTACTAAAATAGTTTTGAGTTATATTCCTCTACCCCCTACCCATTTGTGTTTCTTAAGACTCGAAACTTTTCCAGATTTATATAATGGATTTTTTTTCTTTTCTCTTTTTTTTAAAAATAGATGTTATTAATGGACTACAGAAGAAAGAAAGAGACAGTGACTACAGATACAAAGAAACTAACACACAACAAACATGGAGCATGTACTCATTATGACTACTTAAATTTTACATAGGTGGAATCATTTATTTTATGCACCTAGACCACTTTAACCATTTAAAGTGTAGAGCTTATAACTTAATAATTATGTTGTACATTTTTTAAGATATTCCTCAATCCATCTATAAAATCTTGACCAGGTCTTCTCAAAACATGGGATGAAAAGCAAAATTAAAATAGAACAAGCTCTAGGTACACCTATACCATGGGTTTTTTATTTACAATTAAGCCACTGCATTCAATCTCTAAAGATACCGGATATGATGGCACGACCACTAACAGATCTAGAACGCATAATTCGAGATTCAGATGAACTGTACAAAGGACTCATATCAAAGATGTACACAATACTGCTCCAAAAACCCTCCAAAGCTCCAATGGCTTATCAATATGCATGGCAGAAAGATTGCACTACGACACTAGATGAGGAAACTTGGTCTAAATTCTGGAATTCTACTAGCTTTTCAACTAGCTCTATTGCAATACGTTTTCAAAATCTGAAAATAATGTCTAGATGGTACGCAACACCCCAGAAAATTTCACATATATCATCATCATTATCCCCAAACTGTTGGAAAGGCTGCCAACAAATTGGAGATTTTGCTCACTGTTGGTGGGAATGTGGAAAGATCAAAACATTCTGGCAGGAAGTTATTAAAATAATTAAAGAAGTTACTTCAATACAAGTTCCATTCACACCGGAAACACTGTTTTTAAATACCTGGCCATCAGAATTAATGAAGAGACCACATAAAGCAACTATCGAAATAATGCTAGACGCTGCCAAGACCACAATTGCTACTCTTTGGAAAGATATTAAAACTCCAACAACAGAAAATTGGTTCCGAAAATTATGGAATCACTATTTAATGGATTCTGTTTCAAGCAAACTACTTCTCAAAGCCCAAAACATCAAAGGTTTGTTGAAAAGTGGTACCCAATTTTAGATTATCTATCTCAACAACAATTTATCTCCTCTGAATGGTCCCAATTCTATAAGTGGATTTAACAAGGTTTTTTTTTCCTATTGAACCAAAGGCTCATGAATACATATCTTCTGTACACAAATATGGTAACATTATCCTTAATTCCTGTAGTGTGTTTTTCAAATGTATGTTGCACCGTTATTATTATTATTTATTTTCTTTGTTTAGCTACTTCACCGTATATATGTTTTAATATTATACTACTACTATTATTATTATTATTATTATTATTATTA
>NW_015171510.1:30445-38520 GCF_001447785.1 Gekko japonicus | reverse complement strand
TTTGGCTTCGCAGTAATGATCTGCCAGCACCCTCCAGGTAGTCCACTGCTCTCTATTCTCCCATGGGTGTGAAGCACAGAGGCCACGTTGAAGATAAACAGGTTGCTTACCTGTAACTGATGATCTTCGAGTGTTCATCTGTGCATTCACACCTCCTGCCCTCCTTCCCCACTGCTGTCAGCTTCTATGTTTTTTTATTGACTTTGATTTGCGGCGGTCTGAAGGAACTGGCGGGATGTCCATGCCCACCTCTCTGCGCATGCGTGGTTGGGGTTCCTGCGCATGCCTGAGGTCTGGGCACGAAAATCCGTTAGAGCTTGCTACAATACCGATTGATCCAGCGCAGGCGCACTGAATCTCATGGGTGTGAATGCACAGATGACCACTCGAAGATCATCAGTTGCTGGTAAGCAACCTGTTTTTTTGCTTTCATTTCCAACATACATTTGACATATTTGGATACCATTTTGCTAGATTTTCTGGAGTCATATGCCATCTATAAAACATTTTATATATATTTTCTTTATATGGTATAGCTTTTGTATATTTTATATTTGTTTTCCATACCTTAGTCCATTGGTCTAACTGTATGTTGTGCCCTATGTTTTGTGCCCATTTAATAATTGAAGATTTCACTGTTTCATCTTGCATTTCCATATCTAATAACAGAGTGTAAAATGACTTTATAAATTTTTCATCAATATACAATAAAGTTTTATCCAATTCTATAAGCTAATCATAAAAACCAGTTTGTTTGTCCTTTGCATATCTAGTCAAGTTGCACCCTTTCCCACCAGTTCAAACAAATACCATGTCTTTGGAGAGTATCTTGCGAGTACGTCAAGGCTGTTGCTTTGTAATAGAGATGCCAACCTGGTACTGCGAAACCTCCTCTTTCCTTTGTATCCTGTAGTACTTTCAGTTTTATTCTGGGTCTTTTACCTTGCCAAATAAATTGGCATATCAGTTTGTCTACTTCCTTGAAGCACTGTTAATATTTTAAAATTGGAATTGTTTGAAATAAAAAAGAAGTCTAGGTAACACATTCATCTTTACAATAACTATTCTTCCCATAAAAGATCATTGTAAATGTTTCCAGTTTTCCAAATCTTTTTTAATTATAGTCAAAAGGTTCATATAGTTATCTTTTAATAATGAACTGCACCTATTGGTTAGAGTTATCCCTAAATATTTTATTTTCTTCTGAACTTCAATACTAGAGCTGTCTTGTAATTGTTGTATCTGTTCTTTAGTACAGGTTTTTGTCAGTATTTTTGTCTTCTTGAAATTAATTTTCAACCCAGCTAACTGTCCATAATCTTTTAGGGAATTCAAAAGTTGAATGATAGATGATTGTGGTTCTTCCAAGATGAATACCAGATCATCTGCAAATGCTTGTAATTTGTAGTCTTCTCCTTTAATTTTAAGTCCTTTAATCTGAATGTTTTGTCTTACCATATCATTCAGTGTTTCAAGAGAAAAAATAAAAAGTAATGGACATAATGAGCAACCTTGTCTAGTTCCCTTTTGTATTTCAATATTTTGTGAAAGGTCCCCATTTATCATGACCTTAGCATATTGTTTTGTATAAATTGCTCTCACCATTGTAAAAAACGTTTTCGCCACAATGCCAGGTTGATAGCTGTTCTAGCATAAAAGACCAGCTAAGATTATCAAAGGCCTTCTCTGCATCAAGAAATACCAGTGCCATTTGCTTTTTCTGGGTGTGCTTCAAAGTATTCTAATACATTCAAAATAGTTCTCACATTATTTCTCATTTGTCTTTTAGGTAAAAATCCTGTTTGATCGTGATGTATTGTTTGGAGGAGGACTTTCTTCAATCTATAAGCCAAAATAGATGCAAGTATCTTGTAGTCCACATTCAGGAGTGAAATTGGCCTATCTATATATTTAATTCCCAAGGCGCCTCCTGTGTGCGGATATCTAAATCCACACATCGAGGGCACCTGGGAGGCAGGGAGATTTTCCTGTGCATGTGGGGCAATGCCCAGGTATGCAGAAAAATCTGAAAACTGTAAAAAAATATAGGGGGGATAATTAAATCCCCCCAAAATTAAAAGAGCATGACTTCGCCAGCACCAGAGAGGGGGAGGGGTGGGGGGAGAAGGCTTGGCTGGCCGGCAGCTGTAAGCCGCTCAGCCCTCGCCGCCACCCGGGGGAAAGGGAGAAAGTTTGGCGGGCCAGCGAGGCCTTGCTGCCACCACTAAGGGGGGAGGGAGAAAGCTTGGCGGGCCGGCAAAGCCTAGCTTCTGCTGCTGCTGCCATGAGGGGGGAGGGAGGGAGAAAGTTCGGTGGGCCAGCAAGGCCTTGTCGCCGCTGCCACCACCGCTAGAGGAGGGGGGAAGCTTGGAGGGGCACGGGCCTCACTGGGGGTGCCGGGGCTGGGGGGGACAGGTAACATCTTCGGGGAGCAGCCATCTATAGGGTATTTCATTTTCCCTTAAAAGGCTTGTAAGTCACATATAGCTTCTTCTTTTTTCTCTTACCCTCCATGGAATTTCTTTTAGAATTTTAATTCAGTCCCCTATACTTGAAGTGGTTTCTCATTTGAGTTCTTTAAAATGGCCTCTCTCATAACTCTCTTGAGAAATTTTACATGGATTTCCCTAGGTACCTTATTTCTTCTTGCATATGCTGAGTTCATTCTAAATGCCACATCTATCTCATCAGAAATTTCTTGTATATTTTCTTCCTCAAGATATTCTGCCAAAATTTATACCATGTCAGCTTTAATATCTTCACCCTTTTTTCAGGGATGTTCTGGAATCTCAGGATGTACGCTGCTCTTTCCATCTCCAATCTTGTAACCGTATCTTCTATAAGTTCTTGCTTAGCTTTTATGTCTTGTATTTGTTGATTCACCTTCTCAGATTTGTTTTCCAGTTGGGTTGTTGTCTTCACCAAGGTAGATATTTCTTGTTTATTTTTCGAGTATCTGTTGCTTAATTTCCTCAGTTTGGGAAGTCATCTGCAAGGCCAAGGGGTCCAATTTTGCTTGTAGGGGCTCAACAGCATTGCTGACAGCAAGGGGGACTGCATTGCTCACAGCAGTAGGGACGGCAATCTCAATTGCTTTATTAACAGCTGAAGAAACAGCCTCTTTTATCAGGGACTGTAGGTCCTGTGCAGATATTTGGGCCAAACTGGAAGCAACTGTCTTACTTAGACCAGGAGAGGTTAAAGAAGGTTTCCTTATTCCACTAGACATACTTCACATGTGCCAAATATATTCCCCCTCCCCCTCTTCCTTTATGAGCACTCAAAAAACTATAAAGACTCAAGCGAAGCCAGGCTGCTATATTATTTTTTTTTCTTTTCAACACATCTCATATAAATACACGGCTTATCTATTGTTGATGTTTCTAAAAGAACAGTTTGTGTTTAAACAAAGTCTTGCTGTCCAGTTTCCCTACTACTGTCTATCACAGCAAAAACATATGTTCTCACACAGCAGGCATGTTCTTGTCTTACTTCAGTTAACAGCTGTTGTTTCTTGAAGTCCAAATAAAATTCTGATAGCCCCAAATCTCTCACTCACAGACTACAACACTTTAAGTCTTCTCTTCTCTTGCAAAGCAACACGACACCAAATTTATAATCCACCAAGGTATTCTTATTCCCCAGGGCCAAAGATAGCAGCCCAAAATGCAATCATGAGTAATTGACTCCGGTTAAACTCTCACACATGTCTGTATCTTTTTCACCTTTATGCTGGAAGCTCTGTGGTGAGAATGCGACTTTCTATCACACATGGTGGTCCTGTAGACACATTGCCAAATTTTGGTCAGAAGTCCGTTCCCAGATTTTGGTACTTACTGGGTGTGACATCCCATTAGACTCAAGACTTATGTTATTAAATCTCTGGCCTGAGAGTGACATTTCCAATAATCAGAGAAAGCTGATAAGCCTGCTCTTAACGGCTGCAAAAAATGTCATTGCCAAGAAATGGAAAAATGAACATCCTCCTACGATAAATTTATGGTTATCTAAAGTTTGGGAATATTTTCTATTTGAAACTGTTTCGATTTTCAATACAGCTGATCAGAATGAATGTGAAATGCTTAATCCTACTGGAAAATGGTATCCTATTGTTGAGAAACTGACTTTTGAATCTTTTAACTGGGAAGCTATTAATAAGGCTAAATATACGATGTTGTTACTAGGTTAAGTGGATAGTGCTAGTATTTAAATGAATTAAAATGTTTAAGACAAGTTGGAAATTGATATACTTTTGGACTCAAATGTGTAAGTTCTCTTATTTTTTCTGGAAAACCTGTATATTGTAACTATGCTTTCTGAAGTAATCCAATAAAATATTTTGGTTAAAAAAAAATGACTCAACCAAAGGAAGAAGAGCAAAAAAAAGAAAAGAAAAGATGTACAATTAGTACACCTTACCACAACCCCCTATCCTTTTATTCCAGTATAGGAAATAGTCAGTAATCAAAGACAAAGAAAGGACCATCAGCAGAGGTAAATCCAGTTATAGATGTCCAGGAAGAAGACCCAATACAGCTTAAATTTCAGTAAACCATTATATTCCTTTAAAACACAGGTGGTCTATATATTAGAGATGATGAAGCCAATCTAGAAAGAAAATCCAATATTATATTCCAATTGAGTTCAGTAGCCCAAAAAAGAATTTAAAAAACAAGAAAAATAAAGCCCATTATACATATTCCAATGCAGGAAAAGAAAATAAGGTAATTAAGGAAAACAATTCTTAGTCTTACCAAATCCCAAAAGAGTTTACAAGTCCCAAAAAAGTAGGGAAAAAAGGAAAAATTCCACAAATAAGCAACCAAATTATAATCCACTTATAGGAAGATTTCTTTTAAAAGTAACAATCAAAGCAACCTTGCTGCTTGCCAAAATTCTCTATAGAAGCAAAAGTGGAAAGGGAGTAGGGAAGCTGCACTTTGAAAGGATCTTCACCAGTCCTTGAATCAACAATCAAATATCAAGCACGAAAAAAACCCCAATCTCTCCATAATTTGAGTGAAGTCTCAAGTCCCAAATTAGAATAAATCAACCAAACACAGTTTTTCAGGTCCTTTAGTAACTATCTCCAATAATAACAAATAATGTGAAGCCTGGGTTGCACTTCCAAGCCGCAGAGCCGGGAAGGGGGGGGGAACCTTCCACCCTTCCTTTCTTTCTCTTCGCCCAGAACTTTTAAACTTTAAATGGACCAGTTTTAACAATCCTAAACAGCAGAAATAGATTCACTGTTGCTCAACTACTCACAGTGCTCAGAGATAGAGCTTTAAGATGAGATTCTTTAGTTGGAGTATAGCTTCTGAAGCAGTCGATCGTGTCTCGACGCTCGATGGCTGTCCACAAGTTCTCCCTCTCAGGTCCCTGCTTTGGGGCGATCTAGGGTCTACTTGTGTACCGTTATACGTGAGAGCCATCGGGATCAAGCCCCCTGCCAAGAGTCTCCCTCCAGGAAGGCTCTGTGGGGGTCCAGGAACCCCGGATCCCCCACTGGGACCTGGAGGTTCGGTGGTTCCTCGGGAGCTCTCCCAGGAGCCTTCCAAAATCAATGGGTCACAAACCGGAAGTCCCGATTTTCCCTCCCTGATTTATATAATGGATAGGCATATATATAATGGATGAGACGACTACTTTATGTCGGGTACAAAAAAATTGTGAACTCTGTTAAATCAATTCCTACTTAAAATCAGGCAAATATGAAGGGCTTTTGCATGAATTTTTCCCATGTTCAACTGCAGCCTCTTGCATAAAGTTTAAAGTACATCATGGGACATAAAGCATGTGTGCCTACATTCTTCATACTTGATGCTCACCTGCATATCTGTTATGAATGTGAATATGCACCCCCCCCCCAATAAGTGGTAACTGGCCTCCAGTATGAACTGGATGCAGAAACAGGTCTCAGTAAAGCATCACAAAAGCAGCTCATGTGTAGCCTTGCCCACCTTCAGTAGCAACCACTAACCATATTGCAGGAATCAAATTAACAGAGCTAAAATCAAGCCCTCTATGGGCATGGCCTTATATCCATACTCCATTTCCTACAAACAACTGGAGGGATACTTTCGGACCTTTGTACTACTATAAATAAATAAATTTCATGCTTTGAAATCATTTAATCATCTGTGGATGTTAATGAGACCCCTACTTAATAATTCTTATGAAAGTCTATAGAGACCTCTTGCAGAAACCATGCAGAATATCTGTGCTTTCATATGTAGCTCTGAGAGACTCACATCAACTCCAAAAGAAGTGTTACCACAAAAACAAGCATTCATTGAAACCTGACATACATCAAGCAATGGGAAATCACAATGAGCAGGTACATGTGAGCCAGCCCACAAACTATGACCAGGAGTAACACAGTATTTTCACACACTGCATTAAAAGCACTTTGCACCTTTCTAGCGGTGCTCATGTGCATGTTGTTAACCTAGAAGACAAAGTGGAAGAAAGCCATTTATGAAGTGGATGTACAGTCTAGCTAATGTAGATTTATATCTGAATTACATGAGCAATGCATAAGACATCGTGTACACAAATGCCTTAAGCCTCCAGCAAGCAATCATGATGTAGATGCAGTAAAATAAATAGCAGCACTCCAAGGTCACTCATGCTACTTGTTTGAGAGGTGCCACTCTAAAAGATAGGGATAAATAAGGATTCCACCTGTTTGAAACCTGTACAACAAACAGATAGTGGGGTTGTGCTGACAAATTCTACCTCTGACGTATGGAGCAATCCTAAGCAGGCCTACTCAGAAGTACTTTTATACAAGGGTACGCACAGAGGGCTCTCTCTACAGAATCAGGATCCCTGCTTGCATACATATTGGTGCAACATATGAATGCATTAGTGTGGGGGTGGAGATTGCTGCTGGCTTCCTGATATCCCTTGGTGTGCATTTATTGTACATTGTCTGACCATGTGAAATTCCATAAGAAACTGCAGATGAGAACAGCATCACTTAAGATCATTATCTGCTTTAACATTCACCCACACACAAAAGACAGGCTCAGGTACAAAATTATGTCTATTCATTTTCTTTTGCCCTTGAGCATCCTAGGTTTTTATTAATCTGGGCCCAAACTCTGCCATTCAGCCTTTCTGTGCTTCAGTCCCCAAGCCTGTCAAAGGGGTATTTGAGATGTGCTCTAGACAGAGTAATTGAATTGCATGAAGGTTTTCAGTGTGCTGATGAAATGATACATATAAGGATGTTTCACAGCCTTGTACAGGGTTTATAAAATGTTTTGACAACACCAGGCACCAGAAGAACTACGACCTCTTTGCTGCAGCATCTCATATAAACCTGGGTGCATTCATTTGTTTAGAAGATTTATAGTTGCCTTTTCTCCAAGGGAATGATAACAATTTTGGCCATCTACCTAATACTAATGTTGCACTGTAAAGTTAAATCCCGGCAATCTTCCAAAACCCCATCAGACTGAGTTCCACTCCCCATATTGGTTTTAGCGATTTGAAACTTGGTGCCAAGGATAAATGAGCCCTACCCTTCCTCCCTGTGTCCTTGGTCAGTAACAGCAACGAGAATGGGGGTAGGGAGTGTGGGTGTGACATTTCTATACAATTTCCATTGCTGTGTTGTAGCAAATGAGAAAAAGTGCTATGAAGTTGTGTGTTTTTTTCTCCTTTTTCTGTCCATGAACAGCTTTAAGAGAGCAGGTGGTCTGCTGGCTCCTGTCTGCAGATGAGGCCAAGCTCGGCAGCTGGTTGTCCAAGGTGACGGACAGATAGGAAGAAGATAATAATAGCAGTATGGGAGGAGAAACGTGAGGGCAGGAGGAAGGCTGAGGCGAGGGTTTAAGAGCACAGTGGACTGCTTCCAGGAACAGCTGCGAGCAAGAACAGATCAAGTGGCTGGAGAGTTAGAAGGGGGTCTCAGCCCTCAGCAGGGGCTTGACTTGAGCCATTTCTAGCCCACCTTTCTACAAGGAAGGACTTGAGGCAGAATACAGGGGAACCCCAGCAGGGAGCATGGCTTGGTTGGACAGTGCAAAAATTCCATATGCTTGCTTGAGAAAAAGTTGAGGCGC
>NW_015171510.1:28079-29965 GCF_001447785.1 Gekko japonicus | reverse complement strand
CGCCCTTGCCCCCACCCCCCCCCCCCCCGTCCTCCACTCCACCAGCCCAGATCGATCTTCGCGTCCCTGGCACGCTGCCTCTCGGCGCGGTTGCGAAACCGCCGCCCGAGAAGCCGAGCTCGCTTGGCCGGATTCCTGCGTGGAAATCTCGACTGCCCTTATCAGCGCCAAGGCGCAACCGCGGGCTGAGTTTCCGGATTACGGAGCTCGGCTGAAACCCCCCTGCTGGTGGTTGGTGGGGCGCAAAACCCCGCGAGCGCTCCCAAGGCCAATGCGGCCGGGGGAGGCGTCGGCGCGCACTCCGAAACAGCAGTGGGCGGGGAGGGGAGCCCAGGCAGCGCTAAGGCAGGCAGCCTTAGTCAAAAAGGAGGTCCTACGGGACGGAATTCTGCGGGGCGTACCTTTAAGTCAGCGGGCGTAAAGCTGCAGCTCGGCTAGGCTCTTACGACATGTGCGAGAGATTTGGCAACGTGCGACTCTACCGTCAGCGCGCGCATCGGCCGGGCTAACAGGTGAACCCCGCCGTCCCTTCGCCCTCTCCGCCAGCCGAGAAGGAGATAACTTTTTTTTATTGGGGCGAAGATAGAGTTTAAAAGGATGGGACTGCATCGCGCGTCGTGCCTCCGGGGTACCAGTTCCCACTTCGGGTTTCCCTTATCTCGGCGACTCTTCATTCTGGGCAGGCGTGGGCACAGCCCGCCTGCCCAGAGAGATCCCCTCGGACTTGGGCACGGGAATACTCCGCCTTCCCAGCTACCATACAGTTCAGACCGCGTTCCCAGCTAGTAGTTCCTTCGGCATCAAACAAAGCCTTGTCCGATTTGCGCCCACCCACCCCCGCAGATGGGCTGCACCCGTTAACCCTTACCAGCGCCAGGCAGCCAAAAAGACGCTCGCCCTTCCCCGTCTGTCTCGATCGCTTTCTTTCTGCTCACATGACCTGGGAGAAAGTGCCAAACGGCGCTAGGGCCCCGCCCACTCGAAGGCTTGGCCCCTTTCCGGCAGTCTCATTGGACAGCTGGTCGCAGAGGCTCGTCTCGCCCGGTCTTCTGCTCGGCTCACAGCACCGCATGGCTTTCGCTTGCGTTGTGCCCAAATGGGTATAAGCTTTTGTGTGCATTACACCCAGAATTAAACTTTGTTGGTCTTAAAGGTGCTACTGGACTCAAACTTTGAAGAATTGTCACAGTCAGGTATTTTAGTGGTAGATGGTAATTCTGCAATTCGAGATCTACCCAAGTTCTTGGAAATTGCGGATGTATCTGCAAGATAATTTTTAAAAATAATTGTATTAGTTTGTATAAAGAAGAGGGGGAAGAGAGAAATAGGTAGAGAGAGAAAAGTATAAACGTATACAAAATTCCAATTTAGTATTCTGCATGCATATCTTATCATTACAATTTCACAGCTATTTTATCTATCATTGTTATTAGGTAAAGGTAAAGGTTTCCCTTGCTCAAAAGCCAGTCTGATGCCACTCTAGGGATGCGGTGCTCATCTCCATTTCCAAGCCAAAGAGCCAGCGCTGTCCAAAGACATTTCCGTGGTCATGTGGCCGACATGACTAGACGCTGAGGCTCACAGACTATTTATCTTAGTCTTCATATTTATCTTAGTCTTCATTTAATCTTGTTTTCTCAAAATGTGAGTTTTAATAAGTCTGCCTTGTATACTTCAGGTAGAAGCATCTCATTGCTTTTCTTGGTGTAGTCATTTGGTGCTTGTTTTACTTCTTCAGCTGCTTGCTTCACTTTCAGGAAACCTCGTCCACATAGTTTTCTTGATAAGTGAAGATGATCAACATCACTTCTGGGTGTAGTGGGTGATGCATTGTCATTATTTTGTGAGTTTTGCTATCTATTACTTTTAATTCTGCTTGTTTCCAA
>NW_015171510.1:18999-28069 GCF_001447785.1 Gekko japonicus | reverse complement strand
TCCTGCTGTGTACCTTAGAACTGGGACTGCCCACATGCTAATTGTCTTTATCTTGTTGCCTCCATTTAATTCTGTTCTCAATATCTTTTTAACTCAAGGGATACCAGAGTCATGACATGGAGACAGGTCATGGCAAACCACCACTGAACATCTCTTGCCTTGAAAACCCTGCAGGTTGCCATAAGTCAACTGTAACTTGATGGCACTTTCCACCAACAATACTCCTTGGTTGTATTTTTCTTAACAAAGGTATGTTTGATGTTGTCAGCTTCCAAAATTCCAAGATATTTGTAGTTTTCTTCAGAGCCCAGTGTTTTGATGTTCTTGTTTGGCATCTTCATTTCTTCTTGTTCAACAATCTATCCTCTGTTTAATGCTAATGCTGCACACTTGTCAAGGCAAAATTCTACTGCTATATCTTTGCTGAATATTCAAAATGTATTTAGTAAAGACTCAGTCTCTGATTATTACTTTCCATACATTTTCTCGAGCAAGGGAACCTTTACCTTTACCTATCCCAGCTTATGGTAGATTCTGAGCAACATACATGGGGGCATAATGCCATAAAAACATATGAGACACATTTCTCTTTAATGAAAGTGTTGTCAAGCAAGGATATGACCTATACAGAAAGCATTTATACAGCTGCCATCATGAGATTAACTGTTCCAAATTCTTTTCCATTCACTATCAACTTGGTGTTCCATTTACTCGTGGCAGTTCTAATAAACGTTATTGCATTTTTGCTGATGCCTATAATTTCTAGTGTTTTCAGCATCCATGTATGAGAGAGTGGATCAAATGCCATCTTAAAATCAATCCAAGCAACATTCACGTTGGTTTTTCGCCTTTTACAATTTTGTAAGACCATTTTATCAATCAGTAATTGATCTTCAGTGCCTTGGGATTTTTGGAAAAATCCTTTTTATTCATGTGGTAAAACTGAATTGAGCTGTAGATATTCTTGAATGGAGTTGGCTAGAATTTCAGCACTTCTCTGGTAAGACGAAAGCAATTGATCCCAGGCTTGATTCTCTTTGGAGAGCCTGGCTATATACTCCTTCAAGGCAGTCTGTGATACATTTAAAACACAATCTGATGAATCACTTTTGGGCTCTCAAAGCATTTTTGAAGAGTTCCATCTAGGCACCAATCATGAATGAAGACTTTTCAGCTTTTTAAACCAATAGTCATGGACTTTATCTCTTCCAGGCACTGTCCAGTTCTTCACTTTCTTACATTGTTTTCATTGTAAGATATTCTATTTGCTTTCCTTTCAGTTTGTTTTCCACATCTGTGATCCAGGTGGCTTTTTTATTGTATTCTTTTTAATCTTCCCAGAGTTCTTTCCAGAAGGTTGTTGTCTTTTCTTTGTCTAGTTTTTCATCTCCCTCTAGTGATTTGTAGAACTGTCTTTGGTTAGTTTGGAATTGGAAGTTTTGTCTTTATTGATGGATTTTACTGTTGTACATCTTGATCTGCTTAGATATTTGCAACAATTCTTTGTTTGATTTCTGCTGTAACTTGGGCTATGGTTTTAATATCTAACTGATATTTTTCCTGAGGTTTGCTTCTTTCATTAATTCTTTCTTATTTCGTAAATTCTTTTAAGGTGCTTAAGTCTAAATGGCATTTGTTGGGGTTTTTTCTCATCTTATTTGCCAGTTTGGGTTAGCCTCAAGATCCTCAGCTGACATTTTCTTAATGTCCATTCTCCAATGGTCCAGGAGTGGAGCAGTCCTTTGGACTCCAAACTCCTGGGTTAGCTCCTCCCTCCTCCGAAGGCAGGGCTGGCAGACTCTTGAGGCACGGAGAGGGAGGAGTGTCCCTCAGATTCCCAGTCTCTCCGGCCCTGCCTTTAGAGCAGGTTGTGGTGGACTGTGCTCTCTCAGAGCACCAGAATTGGAAAGAAAATTGAAGAGAAGAGAAGAAGAAGCACGGATATTGTGGAGGAGGACAGCATCAGGTAGCTTTTCAGCTTCCCTGTTTGCTGACGTCCCGGTTGTTCCCTCCGTGACAGAGCGTTTGTTCCTTTGTTGGGCTGTAGACCTGGGTAACCCCTGGGGAACAACAGACCAGACGAGTCCCACGATGTCGCACTGAAGACAAAGAGGTCTGGCAGAGCTGAGCGGCGGAGACGAGCGCACCGGCTCCGATCGAGGTTGGACGCTCCTTGCTGGCTCCTCGTCTCGGAACGGTGTGGGAGGCCAGGAGGACTACCCTAGAAACCACGGTAAATGAAAAGAAACCCCATGGTTCCTGGGTTATTGCAGGTGTCTGCTGCGCCCTTGCTTTTCCCCTTTGTTGATCCTTCCCTCTCTCTCCCCATGTATAACGCAGGAGGGAGATTAGTAGGGGCAGGGAAGACTAGCTTGATGCAATAAGAGCTATAGCATTTGACTATAAGAAGGAGATAGCTAAGAGGGTAAGAGAAGAGGGTGCCATAGGGCTTGTATTGCCTAGAGGCTTATTCATGGCAAAAGTGAAACTAGACCATGAGGAATTTTGGTGGGAAAGGAGGCCATTTTGAGGACTGTATCCTATTTTCACTTTCAGGTCTGGGTTCAAAATGGCTGACAAGGATACCTCTTCCCAAGCCGTGGACACAGAAACTTGCTCTTTTGACTTGCCTGAGTCTCCTTCTTCTCAGCCCACGCAGGCAATCCCATTAGGGGGAGTAGAGAACCCTGGGGCATTCCTTTCATGGATAAAAACCGAAATGAGGAAAGAGTTTAGAGTAATGAGTCAGGAGTCTCAGGACCAACGGCTAAAACACCAGGCCTGCAAGTTAAAGTCCAGGTCCTAAAATATCAGTCATATACAAAACCAGTAGAGCTTATTCTGTCCTTGAGATTGCATGAGGAAGAGAAATTCCTTGTAAAGAAGAGAGATAATTCTGTTCAGCACCCAACAGATTATTATTATTATTTTATTATTTATTACATGTATTAATCACCCTATCCCAGCTTATGGTAGATTCTGAGCAACCTACATGGGGGCATAATGCCATAAAAACATATGAGACACATTTCTCTTTAATGAAAGTGTTGTCAAGCAAGGGTATGACCCATAGTACAGAAAGCATTTATACAGCTGCCATCATGTAGATGCGGGGCAAAAGTGCCATCTCTCCAGACATTTCGTTCAAATGAGGCAGAAGAGAGACACACCCATGCAGCAGGAACAGTGTCAGAAGCCAATCAGGCTGCCAACTTGAAGTTTAAGGTGCAGATGGCAGTGCCTGGGGAAGCATGAGCAGTTTCCAGGCTGGAGAGTTTTCCAATCCCTGGAAAGTCCTTGATCCAAGATTTTCTGGTAGTCTGGTTTGGCTTATAGCATGTGGGCCTGTGATGATCCAAGATAGTTAACGGGCTCCTCTGGCACCAGCCTCAGCTTGCATTGCTGCAGTAGGCTTCATATTTCTTCAGCACTTCTCTGGTAAGACGAAAGCAATTGATCCCAGGCTTGATTCTCTTCGGAGAGCCTGGCTATATACTCCTTCAAGGTAGTCTGTGATACATTTAAAACACAATCTCATGAATCACTTTTGGGTTCTTCAAAGCATTTTTGAAGAGTTCCATCTAGGTCCAGCCTCTTAGTGTAGAACCTCAACTCTTCTGAAATCTCGTTCACTTTCTGTTCAGAACATAAGAACATAAGAGATGCCAATGTTGGATCAGGCCAAAGGCCCATCCAGTCCAACACTCTGTCACACAGTGGCCCAAAATACCAGGTGCCATCAGGAGGTCCACCAGTGCTTTACGCAGTTCAGTAACAGCTGCATGTAGAGGCAGCAGAGACTTCCAGTGATCCTATTTCATACTGCAGCAACACAAGGATGGATGTGAGACTCGCCAGCTGGGGAGCTGCCCCAATGGAACATCAAATGAAGCAGAAGCCTTCTGGACATCAGGATTGGGTCTCTGGGGAAATGTTCTCTTAGAGCTGGGAGGCCTACGTTGCTTTTCTCTTGCTAGTTCCAGAGGGACTGGTCCTACTGTCAGGTTGAGCATCACATCTGGAACTAGCCATTCGCTTTGGACTGGAAAAACTCACAGCTTCCATTTTCTCCTGGCTGGGGGGATCCTCTAATGCTTCAGAACCACGTGCTCCATCTTCAAAGCCCAGCTTCTTTTCCCGAGAGGAGTTTTGTTCAGTTTGCTCCTTTGGAAGGCTCACTTCTGCACCACCCCAATGAAGCTCCTCCGCTTCCATCCCGCAGCTTCCGCTCGGTTGTGGCTCAAAATTAAAGAAATCTTTTTTTTTCCTGTGCCTAAATGGATGTATGGTGACTGGTACCTGAGTTTGTACTGTCAGCCTTGGCCTTATTTTTTATCTTCTGGGACTGGTGCAGCTCTTTATTTTCTTGCCCAGTAGAAGAGCCTGTGTCCTGTAAGCCCATTTTTTGCTAAAGATCCAGGAACACCGATCTTTGATGCAGTCCTTGTTAACCTGGGCAACAACAAAGCTGGTGTATACTTCAAATCAGATTTTTTTTCACCATATTGAATGGGGTTTGGGGGATGCATTTAGTCTGACTCCTCAGCAGAGACCTATTAAGGGAGACCCTGCCAGCAAGCTATGCTGCCGATAGCACAGCCCTCAGTTTCACTGGAGCACACAAGTGCCACAAGATTGACAAGCTAGCATCCCATGCTCAGCATCTTGCTCATCCCATCATCATCAACAACAACTTCATTTCTTGGCTGCCTTTCTCTCTGAGGCTGGAGGTGGATTACAAAATATGAACAGCAATTCAGTCAGATGGCAAAGACCCCAATGAACAACATAGTAAGACTAGGATTACAGACCTGGACAACACCGTAAGCAAAAAGCTGTCTAATGCAACAGAAATTATCTGAGTCATGACATACCATAAGGAAGGAAAGGGGTTACAGAAGTAGTGAACAGTCACATTTTTATCTCACTCTTTCTCTGTGAACTCAGGGCACCTGCAAGTCACAGTTGACATTAAAAAAAAACCTGTAGGGTTTTCAAGGCAAGAGATGTTCATGCCTGGCTCCATGTAGTGATCCTGGTATTCCTTGGCGGTCTCCCATCCAAATATTGACCAGGGCCAACCCTACTTAGCTTCCAAGATCTGTTGAGATTAGGCTAGCCTGAGCTATCTAGTAGGGCAGCATGCATTTTCATCCTACCCTTGCTCCAAGCAGTTCCTCTTCTCCAGTATAGTCTCAAAACAACCCAATGAGGTAGTTTAGGCTGAGAGTAACTGACACAAGTTTGCCCAGTGAGCTCTATGATCCTAGTCTGTGACCACTATACCACACCAATTCTTATTGTTTTTCCTTCCTTTACTTGATCCTCACAACAATCCTGTGAAATAGATTGGCTGAGAGAATGACTGGATTGGCCAAGGTCACTCAATGCTTTTATGGCCACGTGTGGAAGTAAAATCAAGCCTCCCCCCATCCTAACTACTGTAACTGCTATACAACATTGTCTCCTTCATCACTTGCCTCCTTTTCCTCTGTCTCCTCTTCAGACATCTGAGAAGATGAGGCAATATTGTCTCCTTCATCACTTGCCTCCTTTTCCTCTGTCTCCTCTTCAGACATCTGAAGAAGATGAGTCAATATATAAAGATCAACATGTGGAACTTGCAAGAACTGAGTCTCTTTTTAAGGGGCAGCCCTTGTTGATACTTTTAACATATATATTTTATTAATTTTAGTACATACTTGCCAATCAACTAAATTAGTCTGAAATAACTTACCCTATAATAGGTTTCTTATTATTCCCACTTTACCTCCCCAACTTCCTCACCAATAATTCTTGTCATTTCAAATTCTCCAATTCCTTCTTCCATACATAAGGCAAATAGTCAGGAAAACCTTACCATGTGATGCAGGGTTACTCCAGTCAACATCTTGAAATCAGTGAACTTAAACTGGAGTAACTTTCAATAGGATTGCATTGTTAATGAGAAACAGAAAGGGGAAAGGAGAGAGATAGAGAGAACGTGTTTATTTTTTACAAAAAGGATAAATACATTGGTTCAGAAATGCCCATACTTCCGCACCTTGACTCTATATGCTACTTCTTCCTTCGTTGTTAGGCTGACTGAATCTAAAATCTAGGTATCTGTTTCTGGTTTAGTTTGTTCTCTCCATTTACACAGTATCTGTCACTGCTACTGTTTACTAAACTGCAGCTAAGGGCCCCTATGAAATAAATTTTTTAATCACCTATGTACTGTGTATACACACCGTGGTAACCCAGGGCTATTTCCTGCAGCATGGATGCATGGTGTCTATGCAGTTCAAAAAGATATGTGGTACTTGTGCATGGTGGAAGGTGTGCTCTTGTTGTACATCAGAACTTATGCACGCGGACAGGCTCAGGGCGGTTCACAACAGTTTCAATACAATACCATTAAAACAATAATTAAAATAACAATTAAAACAGTAAAACCATAATATACCGTGCAACAACTAATTCTGATCAGCAGTACTGATATTAAGATCCGGCCACCAATGTCAGTTCAGCAGTACCAATGTTACAATCCAGGCTGCTGAGGAAGAGGAAGCCAGGAAAAGAAAGGGATGCCCGCCGCCTCAACCAAAGGCCTGGCAGAAGAGCTTTGTCTTACAGGCCCTGTGGAACTGCAATAGATCCCGCAGGGCCCTAATCTCATATGGGAGCTCATTCCACCAGGCAGTGGCCGGTCCGAAAAAGCCCTGGCCCTGGTTGACACTAGTCAGACGTCCCTGGGGCCAGGGACTACTAGAAGATGTTGATTCATAGACCTCAGTGTCCTCCAGGGCTCATATGGGGAGAGGCGGTCTCGAAGGTATGCTGGCCCCTGGCCCTATAGGGCTTTAAAGGTAAGCACCAGCACCTTGAAATGGATCCGGAATTTGATAGGCAGCCAGTGCAGTTCACGCAGCACTGGGTGGATGCGAGCCTGCACAGGCGGTGGTGTCAACACCTGCGCTGCCATGTTCTGCACTAGCTGCAACTTCCTGAGCAGGATCAAGGGCAGCCCCGCGTAGGGAGAGTTATTAGAATAATACAGTCTGGAAGTGACCACTGCATGGGTCACTGTAGCTAGATTCCATGGGGTGGGATAAGAGGCCAACTGCCTGATCTGCCTCAGATGAAAAAAGGCTGACCTGGCAGTGGCCATGACTTGGACCCTCATAGAAAGGGAGGCATCCAGGAACACCCCCTGGCTCTTCAGTCTCAACATTGGCACCAATGGAGCCCCTTCGAAGGTTGGGAGCCTGATTCCCTGACTCAACCCCCAGCGGCCCAGGTACAGGACCTCCATCTTAGATGGATTTAACTTCAGTCAGCTCTGTTGCAACCATCCAGCCACAGCCTGTAATGCCCTGTCTAGATCACCTGGAGCCGTGGCTGGGCAGCCGTCCATCAGTAGATAGAGCTGGGTGTCATCTGCATACTGGTGACAACCCAGCCCATACCCTCGGATAATCTAGGCAAGGGGGTGCATATAGATATTGAACAACATGGGGGAGAGAATTGCTCACTGTGGCACACCACATTCCAGCGGGCACCTTTGGGATAACTCTCCCCCAAGTGTCATCCTCTTGTCCCCAACCCTGGAGGAAGGAGGTCAGCCACTGCAAGGTGTATCCCGGTGACAGCGAGGTGGTGGGTTAACACCTCATGGTCAACCATATCGAACGCTGCCAATAGATCAAGAAGAATCAACAACGCCGATCCACCTCAATCCAGATGTCTCCGAAGGTCAACCACAAGGGTGACCAGCACCATCTCAGTCCCGTGGGCAGGGTGAAAACCGGACTGGAAGGGATCCAGGATCTTAGTTTTATCCAGAAAGACCTGAAACTGTGATGCCATTGCCTTCTCTACCACCTTGCCCAGGAATGGTAGATTGGATACTGGGTGATAGTTATTAAGGGCCATTGGGTCCAATAAAGGTTTTTTGTAACCTGTGGAGGGGACTTTAGGATCAGGTCTTCATGATTTTTTTGTGTCTGAGTTCAGAGAAATTCATGCATACAGCATTGCGAGGAGCCTTCAGCACATTTAAATTTAATTTGAATTTGTCTTAGGTTGTTCACATCAGAGCTCACTCAGGATAAAATTTATATATACTGTACATAAGTTGCATTATGTCAACCAGCCACACGTGTGCACAATGCTTTAATATCATAAGTAACCAGATTTTAAATTGAATCACAAAATCTATTCTATATTATTTGGTCAGTGAAGTCAGATTAAATTGAATATGATTTCCTATTCCTCTTCCATCATTTTACATTACAAAACTAAACCAGTATTTAGTTAGTCTGACTGGCCCAAGAAAGTCTGGGAATTGTTGTGTAACAGTTCTAATGAATTGTTAATGAGAGTTCAGGAAGTCTCATAACTCCCTTTCCCATGGTTCCTTAAGGAGAGAAACTGATGACAGGACATAATGTGAGACTGAGACAGGCTTCACTGCGGTTTATGTCTGGAATGTGTAATCTAATGCAGAGTGGTCTTGAACACATGGAGAGTTTCTCTTTCTTCCTACAGCATAACATCATCTATGCTTTCTCTCCCTCCTATGACTGAGGAGCAGACTTCCTGGTCAAAGGATATGATTACTCTCAGCATTCCAGAAGTGCCATTACAACCATTTTAAGGTTGCCTTGAGCGTTGGCAACCATTATTATAGACACGAAAGCATCACCAGCTTATGTTAGAGTCAACTTGCCTTGGATTTCATTTGGTTGCAGACAGCAACAGGTGAAAAGTCCCTTGTTCATATGTTCCCTCCTCATGAGCCTGCATAGTGTAGTAGTTAGAGTGCTGGATTATGTCTGGGAGACCCAGGTTCAGATCTTCACTCTGCCAAGGAAGCTTGCTAGGTGACCTTGGGCTGGTCACACACATCCTATGAGGAAAGGTTAAAGCGCTTAGGGCTCTTTAGCTTGGAGAAACAACGACTGAGGGGAGACATGATTGAGGTTTATAAGATTATGCATGGGATAGAGCAGGCTGAGAAAGAAGTAACATAAGAACATAAGAACATAAGAGATGCCAATGTTGGATCAGGCCAAAGGCCCATCCAGTC
>NW_015171510.1:7182-18960 GCF_001447785.1 Gekko japonicus | reverse complement strand
GCTACAAGCATGGATGGCTTCAAAAGGGAATTAGATAAGCATATGGAGCAGAGGTCCATCAGTGGCTATTAGCCACAAGGTATAGATATGGGCTCTGGGGCAAGTGATGCTCTGTCTTCTTGGTGCTTGGGGGGGGGTCAACAGTGGGAGGGCTTCTAATGTCCTGGCCCCACTGGTGGACCTCCTGATGGCACCTGGTATTTCTGGCCACTGTGTGACACAGAGTGTTGGACTGGATGGGCCTTTGGCCTGATCCAACATTGGCCTCTCTTATGTTCTTATGTTCAGTCTAAACTGCCTTACAGGGCTGTTGTGAAATGATGGGCAGGAGAAACAAGCAAGCTGTCTTGGGTCCCCACTGGTGTAGATAAATGAATGAACTCAGCCAAGCCACCCTTCTTTCTGCCTTAGTCCCCCATCTGCAACAGGAGAATAGTACTGCCAATTTACCATATGGGGCATGCAATGCTTCCTCTAAGCTGTGGAATCTTGTGAGCAAAAATTCTACTTTGTGAGCTACTGGCATTAAAGTTGTGAGCAAGCGATTTGGCTACTGCATAAATTAGTTTGCTCTGGAGCCATCCTTCCTGAGCTAAGACAAAAATGTTTGAGCCAGAGGCTAAAAAAACTGTGAGCTAGCTCATACTAGCTCAGCTTAGAGGGAACACTGATTGTAAGCATTTTTTAAAAAAAATTTAATATAAAAACACTGATTGTAAGCATTATTAAGAGAATGTGTATTAAAGTGTTTTGAAGACTCAAAAACTATATAGAAGCAATAAATATTATTACGAAACCTGGAAACTCTTTGCCCAGGTGTAACAAGCCATTGCGCCACCCCCACCCCCATCAAATCTCCCAGTTCATGCCAACTGCACCCTCTTGCTTCTTGGGAGCATGAGCCAGCCTGATCACAACTGTTGCTGCTGTCTCTCAGGAGGCTTGAGGTGCTTGCATTAACTTGTAGCCAGGTTAATTAATGTACTAGGAATGGTAACAAAAAGGTGTCATCATTCACTTCTCTTGCACAGGCTGCCAGCATCCTTGTTCTTCCTTTACCTGGGGAATTGCCCAGTTTTTCTGCCACAGTTAAAACTGCGTGTTTTAACAGGCAGTGCCCCCAAGACAGAGAACAGCAATGGGCTGTGGGAGCCTGAAACTTTTAGTTTGTTTTCCAAGTAATCATAAAAGACAGAGGTGTTCCATTGTTGACATCCATGAAACTAAATTGGTTTAAGTGCGAGTCTTCTTCTGCTGTGCTGCTGCTGATACTCTACTTTCAGGCTAGGGCCCCACCGGTTTGTCAACTGTGTCACCCGTAGGGGCTCCGCCTTCCGCCCTGGCAGCTGGGGTCTCAGCAAGCAGGTGAGGGACCTTGGCCAGCTGGCAGCAGGCACCCTCTGCAGCCTGACTTCCCTCTCGCAAGGCCAACGTCAGTTTCCACTCCCCTGTTCTCCTCCTCGACCCCAGCTTCCATGCCTCCTTTTATACCTTCCAGCCCTCCTTCCTCACTCTCACCCCCTCTGGCCAATGGACCGCCTTCCTGTCCATCACTCCAGCCTCCCTACCTATTGGCTGAGGGTGCCTGTGTCAGTATATGAGATAGTACTGGCAAGCTGTCAGTCAGCCACGAGCAGCAATGTTAGATCTGTCTGATCTAGAAGTGACAGTCAGGGGTCAGGTGACTGGCAGATTGCATCAGACTCTGCCATAATCACCATGAGTCAGCTAAATGTAAATTGCTGCAACCTGATTGGTCTATGTACATATATATTGAGAACTGTACAGTACTGCACATCTCCTTTGTGGGATCGCTTGTCTGCGGAAGCACCTTGTCGGAGTGAACAGTGAGTTTGACTCAGAAAGGACTGGGTATATATATTCCAATGTAAATAAACTGTAAACACTCTGTACATACTTAAACAGAGTCTCTGCTACTTTTCGGCGTTTATAACTACCGTCAGCCTGCCCTTTAAAGTGCACCTTCCCACCGCCTCTCTCACCTATCGTGGGTGGGGTTGGCGTCTTGTGTCAGCTCTTGCTCACCTTGACCCTGCCCAGCGCCAAGGCAGCTGTCTCTGTGGCCTCCTCCTCGTCCCGCTGGCAGGACCCGTGGCTGCGTTGCCTGGCCCATCCTGCACACCAGATCCTGGCCTCCATCACTGCCTGACACCCATCCTGGTGCCCTGGCAGCTACACTCAGGGTCCTCTGCAGCAGCTGCCCAGCGGGTCCCCAGATGGCCAGGCACCATCCCCACCGGCACACCACACCAACCTGGAGCCCGCAACACCAGGTAAGCCTCCTTTCATGGCATTCCGAGGTGGTGTCACCCAGTCTTCCCTGACTCCCTGACAGGCCCACTGGTAAGTTTGGACCTAGACAAACTGTTACTTGAAATTGGTGGCTTTTTTTTAGCTGCACATATATGTGACAAAAAACCTAGGCCTGATTCTTATTTTACTTCCATTTTTTATCGTTTCAGAAGGTAGCCATGTTGGTTTGTAGTGGAACAGCTAGATTTGAGTCCAGTAGCACTTTAGAGACCAACAAGATTTTTGGGAGGTAAGCTTTTGAGAGTCAAACCCCCCCCCCCCTTTGTCATATACCTGATCAGGACTTTTTTTGTAGAAAAAGCCCAGCAGGAACTCATTAGCATAATAGGCCACACCCAACAGCAGAAACGCATTAGCCTATTAGGCCACAACCCTGACAGCACAGCTCATTAGCACATTAGGCCGCACCCCCATGTTACCAGAAGTGTGGTTATCCAGCCACACCCACCTTTTGCTTCTTATTCTGTTTATCTTGTTTGTTGTCAAAACCCAGGGCCTTTTTTTGTAGCAGGGACTCCTACCCAGGCAAGCCAGCCCTTGGACAGGCCAGGGAAGGCACAGGGAGGCATTTAAATGCCTCCCGATCGTTCCAGGAACCCCCGGCCCACCCACCTTTGAGTTGCCGGGGGGGGTCCACTCTCCAGGCCTTCCCTCTGTAGCCACGCACTCGGAGGTTTTGGCTGTAGTTGGCGTGGCCAACTCTGAAGCCAACCGGAACTCCGTTCCTGTGCGTTCCTGCCCCCAAATAGCCCTGTACCTGATGAAGGGAGCTTGACTCTTGAAAGCTTATACCTTGAAAATCTTGTTGGTCTCTAAGGGGCTCCTGGGTTCAAATCTAGCTGTTCTATTGGCATGTCATTGCTTTATATGACCAAATTTTACGAGAATAAAAAAGTCCAAGGTTGATGGTGCACTTAAAGTAAAAATATATTTTATTACTCAGCTAAAAATTCCCTATGTGTTTCACCAACAGGCTCCTTCAGGGGAATCTGTAATATAATATGCAAATACATACTGCGTTCTCATATACATATAGTAATGGGTATTTAGTTAGAATTATTTAAATGAATAAAGCATTGTGTTAAAAATCAGGTTACAGTTTGTACAGTGTAATATCAACCAGAAACAAAGCCATTAAGTATAACTGCTACAGTTTATTCTGTCCTTATTTTAGTATGAAGGAAAACAAGGGAGAGAGAAGAACTCCCTGTACGTAATAGAGATAACATACAGAAACTGTCCAATACCCAAAAGGTTTTGGCTCAGTTTTAAAAGAATTTTTCTTCTGCCTAGATGAATGTTAAAAACTGTTAGTCTTTTGGTGTTGCTTCAACAGGAGAACAAGATCAGTAGGACTGTTTGGCATATACTAGTTAAAAACATAAGAACATAAGAGAAGCCAATGTTGGATCAGGCCAATGGACCATCCAGTCCAACACTGTGTCACACAGTGCCCAAAAATACCAGGTGCCATCAGGAGGTCCACCAGTGAAGCCAGGACACTAGAAGCCCTCCCACTGTTGCCCCCCTCCCAAACCACCAAGAATACACTTGCCCCAGATGAAGAGTTCCTATCTATATCTTGTGGCTAATAGCCACTGATGGACCTCTGCTCCATATGTTTATCCAATTCCCTCTTGAAGCTGTCCATGCTTGTAGTTACCACCACCTCCTGTGGCAGTGAATTCCATGTGTTAATCACTCTTTGGGTGAAAAAGTACTTCCTTATATCTGTTCTAACCCAACTGTTCAGCAATTTCATTGAGTGCCCACGAGTTCTTGCATTGTGAGAAAGGGAGAAAAGTACTTCTTTCTCTACCTGATATATCCCATGCATAATCTTGTAAACCTCGATCATGTCACCCCTCAGCTGTCATTTCTCCAAGGTAAAGAGCCCCAAGTGCTTTAACCTTTTGTCATGGGGAAAGTGTTCCAACCCTTTTATCATTCTAGTTGCCCTTTTCTGCACTTTTTGTTTGTAGTTGACTTAGTGTTTCTCTATTTTACATAAGCTGATGTAACCCAGGGGTGTCAAACATATGGTCTGCAGGCTGGATCTGGCCCCTGCAGGGCTCCTATCTGGCCTGCGAGCAACTGGCTCTCTGCTTCCTGTTCCTGCTTCCTGTTCCCTGCGTTGCAGTTCCTTTTGCCTGGTCTCTCCTATTTCCTGCTTCACAGAGGAGAGAAAGAAAGCCAAGCCTTCCTTCCCTCATTTGGCTGAGGGTTCCTCCTCCTCCTCCTCTGGGGATGGAGGGAGATCAAAAGAGCCAGAGAGAGAGAGAGAAAATGGAGTCCCATGGCACTTTTTAGACCATCAACATTTTATTCCAGGTATAAGCTTTTGTATGCCTGAACACTTTTTGGAGGGGGGGGAAGCCAGAGAGCACTTCTTGGAGGGGGGGGGAAGCCAGAGAGATGGAGTCCCATGGCACTTTGAGAGATCCCCTTTCCAGTTCTAACAGATGGAGGGGGAAGAACCCTAACAGCACAGCTTGCATTCTTTATTAGTGGAAAGAAGCAAGAGTACAGTAGCAGCTTAAAGGCTAACAAAATTTGTGGCAGGGCATGAGCTTTCATGAGTTACTGCTCATTTCTTCAGATACAGCTAGAATGTGGGTCCATCTGTCCTTATATCTTTGAGAGTGAAGTGATTTCAGATGTCAAATGACAATAGCAGGCATTGGTAATGACGGAAGAAACCTAGGTCTTAATTCAGTCCAGGAGGATGCATTGTCATGAGCTTTATTATCAGTTGCAATTCAGCAGTCATCTCCTTTCCAAATTCCTTTGTAAGAGAACTGCTACTCTTAGGTCAGCAACTGAATGTCCTGGAAGGTTAAAATGTTCCCCCATTGGTTTTTGAATGTTGTGGTTTCTAATAGTAGTAGAAAGAGTAAGAGTCCAGTAGCACCTTAAAGACTAACAAAATTTGTGGTAGGGTATGTGCTTTTGTGAATCACTGCTCACTTCTTCAGACTTATTTCCATTTATTCTTTTTGCATTCTCCTACCTGGACTGAATCCTCTTGTACCAAATTGAGACCTAGGTTTCCTTTCTCATTATCACTGCTGATATGTCCATGCCTGCTACCCCTCTGTATATCACACCTAATACAATCAAGCCTGCTATTGCCATTTGGCACCTGAAATCATCTTTATAAAGTTTACATTTCCGGTACCTCATGTTACATTTTATGGCACACATGGTCTGGCCCGACAAAGTGACATTTATGTCAGATCCAGCCCTTGTAACAAATGAGTTCAATGCCTCTGATGTAATGTAACCCTTTGGGAGGCAGGGTCTGAAGCCTCATGATCCCATCTACTTCTTTTTTCAACAGCAGCCTCTCATTTTGACATTTAATTTTTGTACAGCCCAAAAGTCAGAGGGGCTATGATTGTTTTCAGTAAAGTGTTTGGCCAATGCGACAATTGTTCTTTTCAATTTAGTCTTCTATGTTTTGCTATGTGTTTTCCAAAATAAAGTTTATTACAGGGGCATTAGATGATACATATAAGTTGTGTAGAGTTACATGTTGTAAAATCCTTTAGTGTATATTTTTTCTTATCTAAAGGATTTATGAAATATTTCATATTGCATGTTAACTTACAACAGTTACAGTTTCCAGAGGCAAAATGTCCTTGGGGAGGACTAGTGCCTGGTGAAACTCTTTGATGACTAACACATTCATGAGTGTTACTATGAACTAGATATTCCCTCAGATTCTTAGTTCTCCTAAAAGCGATCTTTTTTCTTTCTTAACGCATAAAGGAACACAACAAGAACATAAGAGACGCCAATGTTGGATAAGGCCAAAGGCCCATCCAGTCCGTTCACACAGTGGCTAAAAATACCAGGTGCCATCAGGAGGTCCACCAGTGGGGCCTGGACACTAGTACCAAGAATACAGAGCATCACTTGCCCCAGACCAAGAGTTCCTATCTATACCTTGTGGCTAATAGCCACTGATGGAACTCTGCTCCAGATGCTTATCTAATTCCCTCTTGAAGTTGTCCATGCTTGTAGCAGCCACCACCTCCTGTGGCAGTGAATTCCATGTGTTAATCACTCTTTGGGTGAAGCACTTCCTTTTATCTGTTCTAACCCAACTGTTCAGCAATTTCATTGAGTGCCCACGAGTTCTTGTATTGTGAGAAAGGGAGAAAAGTACTTCTTTCTCTACCTGCTTTATCCCATGCATAATCTTATAAACCTCGATCATGTCACCCCTCAGCCGTTGTTTCTCCAAGCTAAAGAGCCCCAAGCGCTTTAACCTTTCCTCATAGGGAATGTGTTCCAACCCTTATAGCTTGCACTGTGCCAAGAATGCAGGGAACTCTTAATGGACTCTCTCAAACTTTTCTGGAGGGCTCATTGGACATTTCCCTGGAGGAGGGGTAGCAGGGACCACAGCAGCAGCAACCCTTGGCTGTTGCTAGAGCTCAGCCAAAGCATTTGTCAGCTGCTATACCTGCATTTGCCTTGTTCTCAGCAGCCAGGTCTGCCAGGGAGGAAGCTGCATCTTTCACACCGCTGTTAATTTGGGAGGACACAAACTGTACTGGCTTGCAGGCTCCATGTATCAGGTGCCAAAATTCTAGCAAGGCAAGGTTGTTTGGTCCAGGGCAGGGGCCAGTCATTCAGTCCAAGGGCAGAGGTCCAGAAGTCAGGCAAGGAAGAGTCGGGGGCTTAGCATCTATCATATGTGTTGCATCCACGCCTAACAGCCTTTCTTGGCTGATTTTGTAGCCCCACACCTAAGGGTCATGCTTGCAACCAGTGACTCAGAAGCAATCCTGTAACTACTCATCTTTGTTATCAATAAGC
This sequence comes from Gekko japonicus, assembly GCF_001447785.1. Taxonomy (NCBI): domain Eukaryota; kingdom Metazoa; phylum Chordata; class Lepidosauria; order Squamata; family Gekkonidae; genus Gekko; species Gekko japonicus. Next base: position 11,799 of record NW_015171510.1, on the reverse strand, counting down.
AGCTGGTGTTGGGCCAGGAGGCATGCACTTTGCAGTCTTGTATGTAGCTCTGTTCTCAGCTCCCATCTGTGGCGTTCTAAGGGTGTAGGTGATACTGGTAGGCTGGGAACATCCAACTGAGGGGTTCACCTGCTGAATCAGAGCTGCAGGGTGTTGGTGGCTCCGCACTAGTTGTTGACTGTGAATCCTGACAAGCCTGCATCTCATTTTCCTTCCAGTCAACTTCTGTTAGCTCAGGGCTGACTACATGAGTCTCCTCTTCTCCTGAGGAATCCTTGCTATAAGGCTGACCACATGAGTCTCCTCGTCTCCTGAGGAATCCTTGCTATTGCTCAGCCCTGGCTGACACATGACACAATGTGACTGTATGCCACTTGAGACTCCTTAAGGTAGAAAAAACAGGGGTATAAAAATCTACTCTTTCTCCTTCCGGCAAAGACTTCAGGATGGCCTACATGGCCCCCTTTTTCTCCTACAGCAACCACATGAGTCAGGTTAATCTGAGAAAGAAGTCCAGGATTACCCAGTGAGTTTCATTGCTATGTGGGAATTCAAATCTAAGTCTTCCACATCCTAGTCAAATATTCCAACCACTACCCTATGATGGCTCTAAAACTTAAACTGGAGTCTTCTGAATTTCTAAAGAAATCCACACAGCTTCTGTGGTAGTATGTAGGTTTCTATCATCTCAGCACCTAAAGAGTTCTAGACCAGAAGCTATGAAAAGAACAGAGCTTATCAGAAAAATTCCTGAGGCCTATTGTTGCAAGGACTAGGTTTTCTACTAGCCTACTAGCACACAATGGACTTCATCTATCAAGATTGGGGAAGAATGATAGGAACCTGGGGAGATTCATCAACAGGTTTTTAAACTGATGCCACAAAGGGAAGGAGATGACTAACACTGGACAGGGGATACACTTCTGGGTAGCAGTGTATGTCAACAAGATCTTGGGGTACAGGTGGACTGTAAGTTAAATATGAGCAGTCAGTGTGATGTGGTAACAAAATAGACTAATGCAATTTTGGGGTGCATCAATAGAGGCATAACATCCATATTGCAAGATGCCATAGTCCCACTGTACACTGCATTGGTGAGGCCACACCTGGAGTATTGTGTGCAGTTCTGGAGGCCTCACTTCAAAAAGGATGTGGATAGAATGGAGTGGACGCGATGAGGATGATCAGTGGCCTGGAGACCAAGCCCTATGAGGAAAGGCTGGGGGACTTGGGAATGTTTAGTCTGGAGAAGAGGAGGTTGAGGGGGGATATGATTGTTCTCTTGAAGTATTTGAAGGGCTGTCAGAGGAGGGCAGAGAACTGTTCCTGTTGGCAGTACAGGACAGGACTTGCAATAATGGAATAAAATTAAGGGTAGGAAGGTACCGGCTGGGTATTAGGAAAAACCTCTTTACAGTAAGAGTTATTCAACAGGGAATCAGCTGCCTAGGGAGGTGGTGAGCTCCCCCTCTTTAAGCAGCGGTTGAACAAACACTTGTCAGGGATGATCTAGGCTGGTTGGAGAACCATACCCAAGGAGTAGTTGTCAATGGCATTTCATTTGATTGGAGAATGGCTCAGGGCTCAGTTCTGGGCTTCATACTTTTCAGTATCTCTATCAGTGATCTGGATGAGGCAGTGGACTACTCATTAAATTTGCAGATGACACCAAATTGGGGGGAGTAGCAAACATACCAGTAGAGATAGAATTCAGTGAGATCTGAATACACTGGAAAAGTGGAGAGATGTGAACAAGATACAATTCAACAGGGATGTGCAGAGTTCTACGTCAAGGTAACAAAAAGGAGAAGCACACATAGTGTGGGGTACACTTCTTGGTAGCAGTGTGTATGAGAGAACAAGATCTTGGGGTACATGTGGACTGTAAGCTAAATATGAGCAGTCAGTGTGACGCAGCAGCAAAAAAGGCTAATACAGCCTTGGGGAATATCAACAGAGGTATAATATCCAAATCACAAGATCTCATAGTCCTGCTTTACACCTCATTGTTCAGGCCACACCTGGAGTACTGTGTGCAGTTCTGGAGGCCTCACTTCAAATAGTATGTGGATAAAAAGGAGTGGGTGCAGAAGAGAGGTACAAGGATGATCGGGGGTGTATCCGATTCCATTGTGAAACTACTCCTCTTGAATTTGTCCATACTCTGGAAAGTAAGACTTCTTTTCCTAATACAAGTCTTACATGCTTGGAGTAAACAGGAGCCTGTAGGCACTGCCTTTTACAGGGTCCAACCTTTCTCAAAGATTCTTTCCATGTCTTTGCAATTATATGTTTAAGGCTTGCCTTGCCATTTTAAATTTTAAGAATTCGCAGTTTATTTTCTGTTATGCTCTTCATTCTTACAGAGCAATAGTCATTGGGAGGCCTCAGCCCAACCAGAATTACTACAAGATCTCCTAAACTAACTGATGCTTTGGCTGTTCATATCTTATATTCTAATAGCAAAGTCAAGATATCTTTGGATACTTAAATCTGGTGACTGGAATTGTAAACGAGCAAGACAGATCTCTACTAATCTGAAAAGGGCCCTAGGTTTGCAGAAAAATGTGAAGTCTAAAAATATATATATTCACTGGGCAGCTTAAAAAATCCAAAAATGATAAAAGGAGCACCTGTAGCTTTTAGCAACGGATTCCCTCAGTGGCTGTTGTTAGGCAACCACAGTATGCAAGGCTTCAATTTCTGTGAGCAAAAAGGCAGGGGGAGGGGGCAGGGCTCTTTCCAGCCCTATTTTGGCCTTGGAGGGAGGACTGGTTGGAGAATTGCCAGCTTCATGTTGAAAGATTCCTGGAGATTTTGGAGTAGAGTCTGAGGGGGCAGGGTTTGGGTTGGGGAGAGGCTTCCACAGAGTATAATGCCATAGATTCCACCCTCCAAAGCAGTCATTTTCTCCAGGGGGACCAATCTCTGTTGTCTGGAATTCATGGGATGTTTCCAGGTCCCACATGGAGGTTGGCAACCCTAGGCCTGGAAGCAACTTTTGGGTGATTTGATACCACCTGACTTGCATGACTCAACTAGGCCTGGCTGCTTGCTACTATTCAACAGCAGTCACCCTGTGAAAGCCAGTGTGGTGTAGTTGTTAGAGCTTCAGAGTAGGGTCTGTGAGATCCAGGTTTGAATTCTCATCTTGCTGTGGAAGCTCACTGGGTGATTTTGGACCAGTCATATACTTTCAGCCTAACCTACTTCACAGGGTTGTTGTGTGGATAAAAAGCAGAAAAGAATAACGTAAGCTACTTTGGTCCCCAGTGCAGAGAAAGGTGGATTACCAATGAAGTGAGTAAAGAATAAATATAGTGGAAGATGGGAGGCAGATAAAAGGTAGGTTGGTGAATGGCTGAGAAGAAGAGAATGAGGCAGGGAGAGGATATGGAGATTGCCAAGAGGAGGCAAAGAGGTTAGGATAGAAATTTGGAAAGCCTGGGACGGGGAGGGTTTGAAGAGGGGAGGGACTTCAGAGGGGTATAATGCCATAGACTCCATCCTCCAAAGCAGCCATTTCCTCCAGGGTAACTAGGGTTGCTAATCTCTAGGTGCAGGATGGAGATCACCTGGAAGTACGACTGCTCTCCAGATGACAGAGATCAGTTCCCCTGGAAGAAAAGGCTGCTTTTGGAAAATGGACTTTATAGCATTATACCCTGCTGACGTTGCTTCCCTCCCCAAGACTCCATCCCCAAATCTCTAGGTATCTCCCAGCCTTGATCTGGCAATGCTAAGGGAACTGGTCTTTGTAGTTGGAAGATCCATTGTGATTCCAGAAGATCGCCATCCACCACCTGGCTGACCCAGCTGAGGTCTGAGAAGGAGCAGGAGATAGAGCTGCTAGAGGGGTGAGTGTTTTTTATTTACTTTCAGCTGAGGTGATTTAGCTGAGAGGGTACTGTGTGGGGGGCTGTGTTTGGGAGTGTGTGGCTGAGTTATGAGTTGTTGCAGAGCCCTGGCTGCCTGAGATAGGGTGTGAAAGGGTCATTGTTTGACTGTAATTGAGTGCCCGGGTAAATTTGAATAGCTGCTGGCCACACCCTCTGCTGGGGGAAGCTTCTATTTAAGGCAGCACCTTGCCAAAAGCAGAGCAGACTCAGCTGAGCTCTGAGGAGGAGCAGGAGATAGAACTGCTAGAGGGGTGATTGTTTTTTTATTTACTTTCAGCTGAGATGATTTAGCTGAGAGAGTACTGTGTGAGGGGACTGTGTCTGGGAGTGTGTGGGTGAGTTGTGAGTTGTTGCAGAGTCCTGGCTGCTTGAGATAGGGTGTGAAAGGGTCATTGTTTGACTGTAATTTAGTACCTGAGTGAATCTGAATAGCTGCTGGCCGCACCCTCTGCTGGGGGAAGCTTCTATTTAAGTGCCGCAAAGGGCAACTAGAATGATAAAAGGGTTGGAACACTTTCCCTATGAAGAAAGGTTAAAGCACTTGGGGCTCTTTAACTTGGAGAAACGACAACCGAGGGGTGAAATGATCGAGGTTTATAAGATTACAAGGGGTGGACCCGCGATAGTCACGGGAGAGGGGGAGCTCTACACCTGTGAGGAAGAGGAGGAAGCAGCAGGAGGAGGTAAGTTCCCCCCCTATCCCGCCGGTTCCCCCGTC
>NW_015171510.1:4176-6630 GCF_001447785.1 Gekko japonicus | reverse complement strand
TGGCCCCCCCCACACACACCGGCTCAGTAGCGAGGCCTTGGGATCCTCCAGCCGCCCGGGCCTCGCTTCCCCCCCCCCGCCGCCTGGCCCCGATCCGAGGCCCGGTAGGCTGGCTCCGAGGCGGCGGCGAGGCTGGCTGTGGAGCGCGGTCGTCCGCCAGGCTGGCTCCTTAGCAGTGGCGGCGGCGGGTTCCCCCCCTCACCCCCCGCTCTGAGGCGAGGGCCGAGTGGGGAGCCGCTCGGCTGTCGCTGCTTCCCCCCCCCCTCGCCGCTCGCTTCTTTTGTCACAATTTAGGATTTTTGTGCACATGTGGGGACTGCCCCACGTGTGCACAAACCTCTCCCTCCCCCCCAGGGGCCCCCGATGTCCGGATTTAAGGATCCGCACAGAGGGGGCCAGTTCAGTATTAGATATATAGATGCAGAATAAGCAGGTAGAGAAAGGTAGAGATAGAGCAGGTAGAGAAAGAAGTACTTTTCTCCCTTTCTCACAATGCAAGAACTCCTGGGCACTCAATGAAACTGCTGAGCAGTCAGGTTAGAATGGATAAAAGGAAGTACTTCTTCACCCAAAGAGTGATTAACACATGGAATTCACTGCCACAGGAAGTGGTAGTGGCTACAAGCATGGACAGCTTCAAGAGGGAATTAGATAAGCATATGGAGCAGAAGTCCATCAGTGGCTATTAGCCACAAGGTATAGACAGGAACTCTCAGGCTGGGGCAGGTGATGCACTGTATTCTTGGTGCTGGGGGGGGGGCAACAGTGGGAGGGCTTCTAGTGTCTTGGCTCCACTGCTAGACCTCCTGATGGCACCTGATATTTTTGGCCACGGTGTGACAGAGTATTGGACTAGATGGGCCATTGGCCTGATCCAACATTGGCTTCTCTTATGTTCTTATGTACTTATGAAGTTGGCAACCCTAGAATGAAGCAGGGGAAAGGGGAGAGACTACAGGGGCTTTCAGGAAAGGGGAAAAGGAAATAGTGGGAAAGAGAGAAGTGAGATGCCCCCTGCAAGTCTTTGCTGGTTCCTAGTTGTACCATTATATCATATAAATGCTCAAGGGGGGAAATGACCAGCTTGGTTGATAAAGTGCAGGTCACAGCAGTAAAAATCTGTCCACAGACTTGCTCCAGAGCAATGTTCCCTCTAAGCTGTGGAGTCTTGTGAGCAAAAATTCTACTTTGTGAGCTACTGGCATTAAAGTTGTGAGCGAGTGATTTGGATACTGCATACATTAATTTGCTTTGGAGTCATCCTTCCTGAGCTAAGACAAAAATGTGTGAGCCGGAGGCTAAAAAACTGTGAGCTGGCTCACACTAACTCGGCTTAGAGGGAACACTGCTCCAGAGAGATAATTCTGCTACTATTAGTCTGGGATTCATGTCCAAACGTCTAGGACTTCATATAGTAATTCTGAGAGCGAGTTAACGTTCACAAGATAGAATGGCTGCAGTAATGTAATAACCCCACCACAGTGTAGTGAAAAATCGGAAAGTGGCAGTGTTCCCTAGATTTAGAACTTCTAGCACCACCTACTGGAGGGAAGAGGCTTGAAAGAACTATGGCACCAACAGAGTTGTGGGTTTGTTTGTTTTTAAAGCAGCTGTTCCAGAAGGGAAGCCATGCTTACCTGTTGCAGCAAACTGGGAATTCTTATGGCAGTTTAAAGGCTACCTAGTTTTTATTCTTATCGAAATGAGAATAAGGTGTTCCACAAAAACGTATGCCAGAATATAAACACATGTTAAAGGAAATAAATAAAACTACATCATATTAGAAACACAATGCATTTTGCCGAACCATTTATGTGATATCATGTTCTGCATTATTTAATGTCACATTTAATCCTTATGCTTTGTTCAGATGACAGCTCCATTTAAAATTTTTGCAATCCTAGTCCTATTACAGTGTTTTCTAATGTATCATCCTATTGATTGCATTGATTTATATTGTGTTATCTGCCTTGAGTCTCAGTGAGAAAGGAAGATTATAAAGATTTTTGTTTCTGTTACATTATTTAAAGTGCCACTTAAATGCAAGGAAGCCACACCAACAAAGGACTAGAAGGTGCTCCAATCTGAACAATTATATTTTCTCCACTGTTTGGTTCAGTGAGGAAAGAATAGGAGCCCCTGCTCACCTACTTCCCATCAGTTAAAGAAATTTATAGAATCAAAGAGTTGGAAGGGACCATACACGCCATCTAGGCCAACCCCCTGCTCAATACATCCCTGACAATGTTCATCCAGTTGTTGCTTGAAGACTGCCAGTGAGGGGGAGCTCACCACCTCCCTAGGCAGCTAATTCCACTGCTAAACTACTCTTACTGTAAAAAAAAAATTTTTTTCTTAGAATCTATATATTTATTTGAGAAGACAGTGGGAGTACAGAAAAGAAAAGGGAAAGGGGGGGAAGAGGTTATACAACATAATTGCATTTGTCAAGGA
>NW_015171510.1:0-2119 GCF_001447785.1 Gekko japonicus | reverse complement strand
ACATTTGCAGTGACCACTGTTCCATGCTCAGAGGATGACAAAAAACCTCCAGGATCCCTGGCCAAACCAGCCTGGAGAAAAATTGCTTCCTGACCCCAAAGTGGTGATCAGCATTTTCCTGATCTGATTGCTGCAGGAGTCTGACAGTGAGCAAGAAAGGTCCACAAGAACTAAGCACTGAGGCAACCTTCATCATTAGTTTCATAATTACTACATATTCAATATTATGTATTTTCACCACTTCTACACATTCTTTAGAACCTTTAACAGATTTTTAAAAATCAAGGTGCAAAGGAAGGTCTATTATATATCTCATATCAAGAACTCATTTGTATTCAAGTGTCATAATACACACTCCATCTCTCCTCAAAGTTTGTAATAGGTCTGTTTCTCAAATAAGTTGTTAATTTCGCCATTGCTGCATATTCAGCAAGTTTATTTCCCCATTTTTCTAAACATGGACAGACATCTAATTTCCATTTTGCTGCATAAATAGTCCTAGTCACTGTCACCATATATTTGAATAGTTCTTCTAAAATTTTTGATAATTTGTTAGGCAGAACTCCTAATAGCATGCTCTTAGCTTCCATTGGGAATTTAAACTTTAATATGTTCTGCCGTTTTCAGTGTATTTCTTTCCAGAATCTTTTTGCTTTTTTACAAGCCCACCACATATGAAAGAAGGTTCCATCTATGTCTTGACATTTCCAGTATTCTCCTTTGTAGTTTTTATCTGCTTTCTCAATGTCCTTTGGAGTTATATTAACAATTGATTGGCACAGTAATGAGATAATACAGAGAACAAGAAAAACTGTGAAAAAGTGACGCTAAATATATGTCTTTAAAGAATCATAGAAAAGTGAACAAAATAATATACATCATCATAGAAAAATATATTGACGGTGATCTCCGGAATGTCTTGCCGTTTCGAAGGAAGATCTTCTTCTGAACAAAGATGTAGGACAAAAAATGTCTCTCAGAGATTCATATCCTCTGGTGACGTCTCACAATTATCAAGGAAGATTTTCAATATTCATAACAGCTGTAATGTGTAGTAGAACTCTGTGTGACAGATGCAAATGGAACAAATGTGTGTTTTCTCCTCTGCATACCCCCCCACTGTCTCCCCCACTTCAGCAGTGGTAGGGCACTACAGTGAGACAGGGAAGGCAGAATGTCTTCAGATTCATTCTATTCAAAGAAGGTTTGGGTCCAACCCCATACTGTCAAAAGAGGGACTGTACCTTAAAAAGTTTCCTTAATTGCAATGTTCAGGAACTGGGCTGTTGAATATAAAAGTCTCCATGGTTATATGTTTATCTCAGATGATACATTTCCCCTTTTAAATCTGAGTAGAATTTTATTATAGTTGTTCATGGATTGTATTGTTTTTTAATGTTTTTAATTATTCTGTGTATTGAATTAATATGCTGCGACCTGCCCCTGAGCCCACTTGCTGGGGAGGGCGGGATATAAATAAAATTTTAAAAAATATTGCTTAGGGCTGCCGATCCAGGTCGGGAAACTCCTGGAGATTTGGGAACTGAGTCTAGAGAGGACTCCAAAACATCCATTTTTTTCCCCAGGGGATATGATCTCAGTAGTCTGGAGGTAAATTGTAATTCCCTGGGGATCCCCAGGGCCCACCTGAAGACTGGCATCTCTATATATTGCTATAGGATAGAAGAAGTATCTTGAAAAAGTGCCATTTATAGTTTCATACTCTAGAAGAGTTAGGCCAGCATAGGCGAAATTTAAATTCACTTGGTAACTTCTCTATATTTTTCTAATCACAGCGCATGTTTGCAAAGACTATAGCCAGTCTTCAGTGAATGATCCAACCCTTTGTAAATGCTGAAGAATCCCTTTTCTGAAAAGTCAAATGCTTAGCTTCTGGAGCAATGTAGGCTTTGAGTAACCGTCTAACAATTTAAATACCTGCTTCTTGCCCCTTTTAATACTTTTTTAAAGCAAACATCCTCTTTCAGAAGTGAGAAGAGACTGATGAACCAAATCACAGAGGCAAACCAGCTTTCATGGATATGCCTACATTGTAGTGTAAACTGGATAGTTGCCTTTGTGCATTATTCATACTGTAACGATATGAGCTTGTGTTTGT
>NW_015171509.1:1432736-1433580 GCF_001447785.1 Gekko japonicus | reverse complement strand
GAGGTTGTTGCACTTTTGAAGAGGAGATTTGTCTGGTACAAATTACAATAGTCCTTCTGTTTAAGATTTGCGTTTCTATCTTGGTGGAAGAGTGCTCTTCCAATGCTACTGAGCCATCATAAATGGCCCTTTGATTTCCAGAGCGGTATGGGTTGGAACACGTTGCCAAGTGGAATTTTGAGACCTGGAATGAGCCCGACCACCATGACTTTGACAACGTGTCAGTGACAGCCAATGGTAGGTTGCTTTTGAGTCCTTCCTGTGTTTTATTATTTGAATGGAGTGGAAAGAAGTACACTCATAGGACAGGAGTGATGAGAACAAGCTTGATAAATGTCCCATTTAAGAATTTGTAAAAGACTACTTGCATTTCCCATGCCCCATAGATAATGGCCTTTGCCATACAAGCTCTTAAAAGATAAATCAACAAATGTCAAATACCAAACTGGGTACAAGGGTTAGGAGAGTCTCTTAACTGTAACTGCATAAACTAAAGAAAATGAAATAAACGTTTTATAACATTTGTAATCATGTGTATTTACATTGGTTTATACATCTTGCCTAACCCATGTTTAAAGGCCCCAGTCTTTTGACCTACTACGTAACTGGGGATAGGGATTTGGGCTTATCACGTAGGCTAAGAACAGGAGAAACTAAATGTATCCCAAACCCCTAAGGATCCAGGATCCCTCCAATCTTCCAAAATCCTTATAATTTGTACAGCAAAAAAAAATCAATTCTGTTGTAATTAGACCAGATCAATGATGCTGAAACTCACTCGTCTCTGACTTCCAAGGCCTAAACTGGATGAGATCTGTGACTGGATTGTCCCAGAGTTTTTAAA
>NW_015171509.1:1430260-1432334 GCF_001447785.1 Gekko japonicus | reverse complement strand
CTCTGCTTAAACAGAGGCTTATTGATATAGAGTTGCAAGAGCTCAGAGCCCTTGCCTCCGGAAGGTGCTCCTCAGTAAGGTGGGCCTATCCCCTTTCTGGTGCTCTACCATATTACTTTTTCTGCCTGACCTCACCGCAAATGTGTAGAGCTTATCTGTTGGCCCGTCTTAATGTTCTCCCCTCTGCTATTCTTGAGGGGAGATATAAGCAAATTCCTTATTCAGTCAGGTTCTGTGGATGTCATAGAAGATAAATAGAAACTGTTGAGCACATACTCTTACACTGTAAATTGTTAAATGACATTAGAGTGGAATTTATAGAAGCCCCCCTTAGGTTGGTAGCAGGCCAATCGGATAGAATCAAGGTACAATTTCTCCTTGCTTCACAAGATCCGGAGATCATTGAACTGACCGCTAAGTTTCTCCATGGTTTTATAAAACGGAAGAGTGACCCTGATCATATTAATGATTCTTAATTTATAAGTCTAAAAACTTACATTTAAAAGTTTAGAAGGCCAATTTATTTTATGATTCAGGCATCTTTTGTATGGTCAAATCTAGCTTGTGACAACTTGAGTTAGGCCTGACATAGACACTACTATCTATTTTATAATTTCTTTTGGATTGTATTATTGGTAAATGCTTCTAATATTGTATGCCAATAAAAGGTATTTGAATTGAATTGAATTGAATTACCAAGTTTCTATCTACTGTGTTCCAGACGGCAAGGCATTTTCCTCTCCTAAGAGCAAAACACTGCAGCTTAAACGACTATATTTCATTCCCAGGATTTCTCAACTACTACGATGCCTGCTCAGAAGGATTAAGAGAAATCAGTCCTCAGCTGAGACTGGGAGGCCCCGGAGACTCCTTCCACCCCTACCCCAAGTCCCCTCTGTGCTGGAGACTGCTCAGCCACTGCCACAATGGAACTAATTTCTTCACAGGAGAGACGGGCGTGCGGCTGGACTACATTGCCATGCATAAGAAGGTCTGGCGCTCTGTTTGCTCGCTGTGAAGCGCAGAACACGTAAAACCATTCATAGCCCTATTTCAATGCTCAGATTTATTGGCTTGCCTGCATTAAAACTTTGCTATGTGGCACAAAGGTTCCGGATTGAGTTCCGAGGAAAGCGGCAGGTGCATCGGTGGATTCAGATGTTTAAAACACTGAACACCATACTTAGTGTCTATGTGGTGCTTTACAGCAGTGATAACAAATATGGTGCCCAGGGACACCTGGGCTATGGGTTTCCCAGTGCCTATTTGCTTCTCCCCAAAACACCTCTTTCCAAACAAAAGAGCCAAATCCTGGCTTTCCCGCATCTCACTGGAGGGGGGTGGGGGAGAAGGTTGGAAGAATCCAGGAAGCATCACGTTTGGATCTGCCGGGGAAATAGCTACCCACATTATTAAAAAGATGCTTGGCTTGGAAACTTACAACAGTTTGAAATTTCCCACCTCCGATGGCAGCCATTTTTTGATGGTGCCCAGTAACCTTTCTCAGAATTCCACGAGTACCCACGGGGTATTTTTGAAGATACCTGCTTTATAGCATTCAGAGTGACATTCCTTCAGTAAGCTTTACAACAGCCCTGTAAGGCTGGCCAATACTATCTGCATATTGCTGAGGGGAGCCTGAGCCTGAGAGACAGTGGCTGGCCTAAGGGGAATATCCACCAGGCACTACAGTCCACGTGGTGGTTGTAACATGCCCATATTTATGAAAATCCTGCTATTCAGCAATACTTACAGACTCTATCTTGTTTTCTTTGGGTGGGACTCCCACAGTTCCCTTGCTGAGTCCAGCTGTACAGCAAAGAAATGGCCTTCAGTTTAATCAGGCACCTCCCCCCCCCCCCCTTCCACCCTCCCCCCCCCCCCATTCACCACTTCTGACACCATGTAATTTTTCTGGGTCCACAGAAAAAAATCCTACCACCCTATAAGGTATATAATCTTCCCCCTTGTTGCAAAGAGGAGTTTGAGGCCAAAAGGACGTCTGTAGTGGAAGCACAATTCCTGAGACATGCAATCACACACACTTCATTTTAAGTTTCAGAGTGGCTGAACA
>NW_015171509.1:1429789-1429924 GCF_001447785.1 Gekko japonicus | reverse complement strand
TGTGTGTGTGTGTGAAAGCAACTTGCCAGTGAGTCTGAACCAAAGAGACAGAGGAGGCTTGAAATCTAATGGATAATAATGTTCGAAACTACAGGGAGCTGGGAGTTCTCTTCACATCTTGGAGCAGGAGATGGA
>NW_015171509.1:1396917-1426545 GCF_001447785.1 Gekko japonicus | reverse complement strand
ATTAGCATAAAAGGCCACACCCAACAGCAGAAACTCATTAGGATTGGCTACATTAGGGGGTGTGGCCTAACATGCAAAGAAGTTCCTGCTACAAAAAAAGCTCTGGGTTTTGACAACAAACAAGGTAAACAGAATAACAAGCAAAAGGTGGGTGTCGCTGGATAACCACACTTCTGGTAACATGGGGGTGTGGCCTCATGTGCTAATGAGCTGTGCTGTCAGGGGTGTGGCCCAATATGCTAATGAGTTCCTGTTGTTGGGTGTGGCCTATTATGCTAATGAGTTCCTGCTGGGCTTTTTCTACAAAAAGAGCCCTGGAAAGGACACACATCCTATTGGTCTATGTCACCTCCCCCACTTCCTGGGCTGATAATAGCCCCAGAGATGGGTCGGTTTAGGTCAACAAAACTGCATGGGGAGCAAGAACCAGGATCAGGGTGCCAAAGCCACAATTTTATTTTCTAAAATGCTGGAGAGAGCCGATCACAGATTTTCCACGGCCTTGTTGATTCAGCCCACGTCCCTTAGTGAAAAGGGTCATTTATATGTATCTGTCTGGGTTTCTTGCAATTAAAGGGGCTAGAAACTTGCTCTTTGTATACGTAGAAGAAATGTATTTTGTCGTCACCCAGACTCCTAGCTCACAGTTGTTAGTCTGTTGGTGTTGGCAGAGGAAACACAATAAGGTATGCCACTCTTTACCAAGTTTGTAGCCAATCGGATAGAATCAAGGTACAATTTCTCCTTGCTTCACGAGATCCGGAGATCATTGAACTGACCACTAAGTTTCTCCATGGTTTTATAAAACGGAAGAGTGACCCTGATCATATTAATGATTCTTAATTTATAAGTCTAAAAACTTACGTTTAAAAGTTTAGAAGGCCAATTTATTTTATGATTCAGGCATCTTTTGTATGGTCAAATCTAGCTTGTGACAACTTGAGTTAGGCCTGACATAGACACTACTATCTATTTTATAATTTCTTTTGGATTGTATTATTGGTAAATGCTTCTAATATTGTATGCCAATAAAAGGTATTTGAATTGAATTGAATTGAATTACCAAGTTTCTATCTACTGTGTTCCAGACGGCAAGGCATTTTCCTCTCCTAAGAGCAAAACACTGCAGCTTAAACGACTATATTTCATTCCCAGGATTTCTCAACTACTACGATGCCTGCTCAGAAGGATTAAGAGAAATCAGTCCTCAGCTGAGACTGGGAGGCCCCGGAGACTCCTTCCACCCCTACCCCAAGTCCCCTCTGTGCTGGAGACTGCTCAGCCACTGCCACAATGGAACTAATTTCTTCACAGGAGAGACGGGCGTGCGGCTGGACTACATTGCCATGCATAAGAAGGTCTGGCGCTCTGTTTGCTCGCTGTGAAGCGCAGAACACGTAAAACCATTCATAGCCCTATTTCAGTGCTCTGATTTATTGGCTTTCCCGCATTAAAACTTTGCTATGTGGCACAAAGGTTCTGGATTGAGTTCCGAGGAAAGCGGCAGGTGCATCGGTGGATTCAGATGTTTAAAACACTGAACACCATACTTAGTGTCTATGTGGTGCTTTAAAGCAGTGATAACCAATATGGTGCCCAGGGACACCTGGGCTATGGGTTTCCCAGTGCCTATTTGCTTCTCCCCAAAACACCTCTTTCCAAACAAAAGAGCCAAATCCTGGCTTTCCCTCATCTCACTGGAGTGGGGGGGGGGATTTGGAAGGATCCAGGAAGCATCACGTTTGGGTCTGCCGAGGAACCCATTTGGAAATAACTGTCCACATTGTAAAAAAGATGCTTGGCTTGGAACCTTACAACAGTTTGAAATCTCCCCCCATGGCAGCCATTTTGTGATTGGTCCCGCCTCCGATGGCAGCCATTTTTTGATGGTGCCCAGTAACCTTTCTCAGAATTCCACGAGTACCCACGGGGTATTTTTGAAGATACCTGCTTTATAGCATTCAGAGTGACATTCCTTCAGTAAGCTTTACAACAGCCCTGTAAGGCCAATACTATCTGCATATTGCTGAGGGGAGCCTGAGCCTGAGAGACAGTGGCTGGCCTAAGGGGAATATCCACCAGGCACTACAGTCCACGTGGTGGTTGTAACATGCCCATATTTATGAAAATCCTGCTATTCAGCAATACTTACAGACTCTATCTTGTTTTCTTTGGGTGGGACTCCCACAGTTCCCTTGCTGAGTCCAGCTGTACAGCAAAGAAATGGCCTTCAGTTAAACAGGCCCCCCCCCCCCCCCCCATTCACCACTTCTGACACCATGTAATTTTTCTGGGTCCACAGAAAAAAATCCTACCACCCTATAAGGTATATAATCTTCCCCCTTGTTGCAAAGAGGAGTTTGAGGCCAAAAGGACGTCTGTAGTGGAAGCACAATTCCTGAGACATGCAATCACACACACTTCATTTTAAGTTTCAGAGTGGCTGAACAGCTGCTAAACAGAGTTTCCTGGCTGTCCTGTTGTTCCTCCTAGCATCATTGCCATTGTACCTAATCTCTTCCTGCCTCTCAGAATGTGTAATCTCCTTGGGGCAGGGACCTGTCTGAGGTGCTATGTGAAAAACTCCAAATACAGTGTTGTTAGTCCTGCATAAGCAATAAAATTTTGTACCAGTACAAGAAATGAATGCAAATAATCTGGACAAGATCAAGCTCCTTAACGTCTATCTCTCTATATCAAACTTTTTTTAAAAAAAATCTTGGTCTTCTTTTTATCTAAGCCCTTTCAGTACTGCAACAGAGGTATGTGGCAGAAGGGTGTGTGTGTGTGTGTGTGTGTGTGTGTGTGTGTGTGTGTGTGAAAGCAACTTGCCAGTGAGTCTGAACCAAAGAGACAGAGGAGGCTTGAAATCTAATGGATAATAATGTTCGAAACTACAGGGAGCTGGGAGTTCTCTTCACATCTTGGAGCAGGAGATGGAAGCGATGGGACAAATTCAGACGTTCTTTCCCCGTTTCACCTCCCTGCCTGTATACAATGACGAGGCGGATCCCTTGGTCGGATGGTCGGTTCCACAGCCATGGAGGGCAGATGTCACCTACGCAGCTCTGGTGGTGAAGGTAAGATTTGAGCTTTCAGTGCTAAAGGAGGAATAAAGCCCCATTTCTAGAGGATGAAACCTCATAGCAGAAATGGTCTTGGACTTTTTGCTCCATTTTCGAGGCAGTACCCATAGTGTTAAGGACAGAGAGGGCCAAGAGTTCCTTCATCTAGACCGGAGGATGCATTCTCCTGTTCAAAATGGCTTCCTCTGGAGAAATGGGAACTGAAAGCTGGAACGACCATGGCTCAGATGTGAACATAAGAACATAAGAGACGTCAATGTTGGATCAGGCCAAAGGCCCATCCAATTCAACACTCTGTGTCACACACTGGCCAGAAATACCAGGTGCCATCAGGAGGTCCACCAGTGGGGCCAGGACATTAGAAGCCCTCCCACTGTTGACCCCCCCCCAAGCACCAAGAAGACAGAGCATCACTTGCCCCAGAGCCCCTATCTATACCTTGTGGCTAATAGCCACTGATGGACCTCTGCTCCATATGCTTATCTAATTCCCTCTTGAAGCCGGCCATGCTTGTAGCTGCCACCACCTCCTGTGGCAGTGAATTCCATGTGTTAATCACTCTTTGGGTGAAGAAATAAATGAAGCATCTGCTTTGCATCTTGCATCTTTGCATCTTGCATCTGCTTTGCTTCTGCTTTGCATGCCAAAGGCCCCAGGTTCAATCTCTGACATCTCCAGTTAAGAAAAGGATTAGGTAGCAGCTGATGTGATAAACCTAAACCTGAGACCTTGAAGATCCACTGCCAGTTAAAGAAGACAATACCGACCTTGATGGACTCAGTGGAAGGCAGCTTCGTGAGTGTGTTCAAGTGCCTCAGGTGGCGCAGGCAAAAGGGCCATGACTGGCCAATCCAGAGGCTTCATATTGCCTGCCAATGGCAGAGGCCAGTGTTTGGCACACCTATCATCTGCTATGCCCAATAAAGAGTTTAAGACCTGAGCACACATCATTCCAGATAGTTCACTAGGCTCACTCCCTGCTGCCAGTTGTGCGTTTCAGCCCCAAAACCCCCAATATTGAGAAGCCCCTGACATATGCAACTGAAGACACATCAGATCTAACAGTATCCGGGGCAAGTTCGCCCCTCCGTCAACGGTCTTTGCCCTGTTTCCTGATTTACAAGCCTGTTACCTCTTAAACCTGCTTAGCTGTTTCTTTTTTTAATATGGCCCTTTGTTTAAACATATGTAGGATCTATTTACTGTAGCTACTCCGTTGTCATAGCCAGTCCATTCCTCCGCAACAGCCTGTGGGTTTCTGAATCCACCTTGACGCACTTAACTAGTCTGAAATAGCCCTGGGATGATCTCACAAAACACCAAGTAAACAGGGTTCATGCTGGGGAAACTTCTGGCCTGTGAAATCCAAGCTTCGGCAGTTTCTTTTTCTTGCACAGAGTGCTCTCCTCACCCTTCATTGCACTTGATGGGAATTGGCTCATGGAGCAAAGGGTAGGGCCAGTACTCTAAGCTGTGGAGTCTTGTGAGGAAAAATTCTACTTTGCGAGCTACTGGCATTAAAGCTATGAGCGAGCGATTTGGCTGCTGCATAAAGCAGTTTGCTCTGGAGCCCTCCTTCCTGAGCTAAGACAAAAATGTGTGAGCCAGAGCCTAAAGAAATGTGAGCTAGCTCACACTAACTCAGCTGAGGGAACCCGGGCCTTAACCTGTGGCTTCTCTTATACTCAGCTGCAGGATTTAGGACTTGTCCACCCTCAAGTGGAGGAAGGTTGTCATTGCAGCTTTTAATTTTCCCCCCAATTGTACTTTTATTTTGGGCACACGGTTTCTGTATTAGATTTAGATGGGTAGTGGGTGTTGGTCTGAAGCAAAAGAAGAAAGTTTTAGTCCAGTGGTACCTTTAAGACCAACAAAGTATAATTCTGGATAGAAGCGTTCGTGTGCGTGCACACTTCAGATATCCAAAGAATAAATAGATAAATGAAGTTCTTAACCTGAGAGACCTCAGTCTGAGGTGGCAAAAGCCTACGTTGCAGTCGCTTGACAGATGAATCCCACTACTTCTTAATGCAGCGTGCTTCACATTCCTTAAACTGTATTTACTTCAAGGAACCTGGGTTATTTATGAAAAAGGCAAACAAAGTTCAGCAACAAAACTGAAAATGGTCGGGGCCTGTCGGAGATGACTTTAAACAAAAGCCTGTGAGGTGGGCCTGTGGCATTTGAATGTTTAATTCTTCAGTACAAGAATGTTGGCAGTTATCTCCTCAGGGCTGCCCACACTTTATCTCCGGCTGTCCAATGTCGACATCTCTACCAAAGTTTCTGGTTTGCCATGAGTTTCAAGTGAAGATGTTGTAAAGGGTATGACTGACCAGGGCATAAGTCCACCCCCCTCCTCTGTCAGCAAGCAATGTCTGCTTTACTTCCTCAGGACCAATCCATATCATAAAACCTTCATGGTCACCAGCGTTCCCTCTAAGCTGAGTTAGTGTGAGCTAGCTCACAGTTTTTTAGCCTCCGGCTCACAGATTTTTGTCTTCACTCAGGAAGGACAGCTCCAGAGCAGACTAATTTATGCAGCGGCCAAATCTCTTGCTCGCAACTTTAATGCCAAGAGCTCACAAAGTAGAATTTTGGCTCACAAGACTCCACAGCTTAGAGGGAGCGTTGATAGTCACCACAAGAATTTCTGTCAGAGGTGCACCCAGAGTTCCCCAGTGGGAACTGAATTCTCAGGTTTACACAGGCCTGATTTGGATTGTGGCCACACTGTTTTCCTCCTGCACTGTTTTCTTGACCTGAAACAGCATCAGGGAGCTGTTGTATGACCTGTTGGAGGGACGTAATGTGTTCCAATGGTTACACTCAAGCTTCCCCGATAGCAGCTTTCCAGGGGCATTTCAAGTAGGGAAAATGGCACCAGTGGGGAAGGTTTTAAGGTGCCTTCTAACCATAAGCCACTGTCCTAATCTGAATCATGCCCATGCGTACCCAGCAGAGAACTCCCAGTACACATCTGACAGAGATGTGTGGCTACCACAAAGATTTTATAAGGTGTGAAGTGTCCCCTCAGTCACCATCTTGCCTGGCTCTTTTGTGCTGAGCTTTTAAGCCACTGAGTTACACGGAACCTGGCCTAGTCCGGATGTTTCCACAACACATATCTGTATTCCAAGGCGTGAGGGCTCAACTACATGCTACCGTTTCTTCTGTGTTTCGTCTACCACTGAGCCACAGCTTCTCTTAGAAACACAGAAGAAACTGTAGCATGTAAGTTGACTCAGGGGAGAATTTGTGAGTCTGAGGAACAAAGGGGCTGAAATGTCAGACTCCCAGAATATTCTCACACACACCCCTCCTCCACAACTCCATCCTTTCCTTTTCTTCCTGACCTAGGCTCCCATCGCCAATTGACCGGGACAATCCGCCTGACCTGCTCCTGGGCCTTCAACAGTAACTGGAATTACATCAGAGAGATCTTTTCACTAATTAAAACACAGCTGCTGACAGAGCAACTTCTAAAAAAAAATCAGCACAGCCTGTCTTCTCTCCAGTGGCCAATCAGAAGCCCTGCTGTGCAAAAAGCTTCCCCTGGCCCCACCCATTTTTTGAAAAGACTTGGTGGGCACCATGAAAGGGATCAGCAGGTGCTGTGATGCCCATGGGCGTTACATCGGGGTTCCCTGAGTCAGAATGAGTGGCAACTGCATGGGACAGAGATTCATAGGGGATAGGTCTCCTGTTGATAGTAAAGATAGCTGAGAAGGACGTCTGGATTCAGAAGCAAAATGCCTCTGACTGCCAGATGCTGAGGAGGAAGCCAGCAGGCTGAAAGAAGCTGCCATTTGGGCCCTGCTTGAGAGGAGGAGAAGAAGAAGAAGAAGAAGAGGAGGAAGAAGAAGAAGAGGAGGAGGAGGAGATTGGATTTATACCCTGCCCTTCACTTGGAGTCTCAGAGCGGCTTACAAACTCCTTTCCCTTCCCCTCCCCACAACAGACACCCTGTGAGGTGGGTGGGGCTGAGAGAACTCTGACACAAACGGCTCTTTTTCAAGGACAGCTGTGCCAGAGCTTGTGACTGACCCAAGGTCACATCAGCGGGTGCAAGCGGAGGAGTGGGGAATCAAACCCGGTTCTCCCAGATTAGAGTCCGCACACTTAACCACTACACCAAACTGGCTCTCATTGTGGCATCCAGCTGACCACTGTCGGAAACAAGATGCTGGACTAGATGGGCTGTTAGCCTGATCCAGCAGAGCTGCTCTTAATGTTCTTGCATCACACATTTTAGCCACTGCAGAAGACAACCGTAGGGCCTTGTTTAAAGGCAACAGTATAACAGCTAATCCGAGAGAGGGAAATAGTCAGCCTTCCTGGAGAGAGATTGGGTTTGCTGCTGCTTTGAAATTGGGGAGGGAGCGTATCTGAGTGGCTGGAGAGGTAGATCATACCGTATTTAAGAAGGAGAAGAAGGAGTGATTGGATTTATACCTTCACTCGGAGTCTCAGAGTGGCTTACAATCTCCTTCCCTTCCTCTCCCCACAACAGATGCCCTGTGAGGTAGGTGGGGGCTGAGAGAGCTCTGAGAGAACTGCTCTTGAGAGAACAGCTCTGAGAGAACTGTGACTGGCCCAAGGTCATCCAGCTGGCTGCATGTCGAGGGGTGGGGAATCAAACCCGGTTCTCCAGATTAGAGTCCACCGCTCTTAACCACTACACCAAACTGTGTCTCACCAGGAAGGTGACTTTTTAAAAATATTTTCTTCACTTTACAAAAAAGGGATGGGGTCGTTGCATTGTTGACTATTCCAACCTCTGTCCCCATCCGATATCACCTGAGCTTCTGGGTCTTGAAAAAACACGTTTATAGAACTCCGGTCTGCAAAGCAGGACATGCTTAAAAAACAGCCAGCTGTTCTGTGTATTTCAGCATGCACCGTTAATCCTTTTACATCTGATTAGCTGCCTCTCTGCAATCCTCCTCTTCGGGTCCTAATTTTAGCCAGGCTGGGGAATTAGGTCAACTTCCACTATTGGAAAGGCTCCTTAATGAATCCTCGTGCTAACTTATCATGGTGTACTTCTGGTACTCAGGATGTGCTCGGTACAGCTTTGCATCCAGCACGTTGATCGAAATTCTTCTATAGTTAAAGAATGGGGGGGGGGGGAGCTGAATCAACCCAAAAAGTTTAAAAAGGAACCTTTGAAGAATCTTAAAAATGTAACAACATAAGGATATCAAGACCAGTGGCCCCTCAAGACCAGCTCCTGTTTCACACAAGGGCCCAGCCAGTCCCTCTGGAGGGCCAACGACAGAGCACAGAGGCCAAGATCTTCCCCTGCTGCTGCTGCCTCCCAGCACTGATGTTCAGAGGTTCACTGCCTCTGGATAGGGAGGTTCTTTTTCAATCCCATGGCTAGTGGCCACTGATAGACCTCTCCTCCATGAATCTGCCTAATCTCTTTTAAAACTGTCTATGCCTGTGGTCTACACTACATCCTCTGGCAGTGAATTCCACTTCTTAATCCCTTGTTGAGTAAAGAAGCATTTCCCTTTGTCCACCCTAAATCTACT
Source organism: Gekko japonicus (assembly GCF_001447785.1). Lineage (NCBI taxonomy): Eukaryota > Metazoa > Chordata > Lepidosauria > Squamata > Gekkonidae > Gekko > Gekko japonicus. The sequence goes on along the minus strand of NW_015171509.1, from coordinate 1,417,919 downwards.
GCCCATTAACTTCATTGGATGCCTCTGAGTTCTAGTATTTTGGGAGAGGGAGAAGTTCTTTCTGTCCACTCTTTCCACCCTGTTCATAACTTTAGAAACCTCTTTCATGTCCCCCTTAATGGTCTCTTTCCTAAACTGAGAAGTCCCAGACTTTCAGTCTTTCTTCATAAGAAAGGTGCTTTAACTCTTTAATCATCTTGGTTGCCCTCTAATGCATCAGATATGAAAAGCTCCCTCTCACTGGCCGTCTTTAAGCAGTGTCTGGACAAACACTTGTCAGGGATGCTCTAGGCATTGAGGAGGGGGCTGGACTAGATGGCCTGTCTGGCCCCTTCCAACTCTGTGATTCTACGATTCTATGAAAAGGCCTAAAAGGTCTGTTGGTTTGAAACAAAGCACTGTGAACAATCTAGACAAAACAGGCATAATTTAATACGTGGGTGAAAAAGAAAACCCAAAATACCATATCATGTATGAAACAATCACAAACTACTAACAGAAGGGGAGACCCATTTTGGAACCAAAGGTTTCCTCAGCCATCTGCTGAATAGCAATAAGTTATGTAATACCAAAGTAAAACTGCCGCTAAATCTGTGCCCAATGTTTATCAACGATTTAGGGGGAATTTTCAAAATAGCTCACACATAATTTATTCACAGGACAGTCCAAAAATTAGCATGCAATAACTATAAATGCCTCGTTAAAACCATGCCCAGCTTGTGTTCCATCAGAAAGGAACATCAGTTTTCTTAAAAACCCATAATTTTGGCATTGCAAATGAGGTAAGAACTGGCAATCTGAAGTTCCTGTGTGATTTTTAAATGGCAGGTACAATATCCATAAGAACTGCTACATTCGGGTGTCATTCATTTTGTTTTAAAAAGAAGAAGATGATGATGAGTTGGATTTATACCCTGCCCTTCACTCTGAGTCTCAGAGTGGCTTCCCATTCTCTCCCTGTGAGGTAGGGTGGGACTGAGAGAGCTCTGAGAGAACTACTGTTGAGAGAACAGCTCCAAGAGAACTGTGACTGACCCAAGGTCATCCAGCTGACTGCATGTGGAAGAGTGGGGAATCAAACCTGGTTCTCCAGATTAGAGTCTGCATCTCTTAACCACTACACCAAACTGGCTCCCTTGCACCCAATCAGATCTAAAATCTACTCACTTTCTACACAACTAGCAAGTGGCCTCTCTGTTTTTCTTAATTAGATTTGATTTTTACATAAATACGTTGTACTTCCTCCATTTCATGGCCCTTTAACCTGTCTCTTCACTTGTTTTCATGTACCCGTGTAAAATGACTGCATAGCAATGACCCATTCGTCACATCTGAAGAAGTGACTGTCGTCTGATTCAGTATGAGGCAGCTTTGTGTGTGTGTGTGTTCATGAGTGTCAAGGGAAGCTTGTTTTAAAGTAGAGAATATGGAGTCCTGATCATGCTATACAATCCTGTAAAAAGACTGTTATTCTTTATCTGCAGTGAGCCTTTCGGAAAGAACATTGACCATTCCCCAATACCACCCTATTACAGCTATTGCATTATGTGAGACAGAACTAGTGTCAAGTGGCAACGATGGCTTTCCATTTCTTCACAGGTTATTGCCCAGCATCAAAACCTCCTGATTGCACAACCCAACAACACCATCAACTACACTTTGCTGAGCAACGACAACGCGTTTCTGAGCTACCATCCGTATCACTTCACCCAGAGGACGCTGACGGCACGTTTCCAGATGAACAACACCAAACCACCTCATGTCCAGATGGTGAGGAAGCCGGTGCTCACAGCGATGGGCTTGCTAGCACTGCTAGGTATGACCCACACAGGTTCTAAACATCACTGTTCCTTTCCTACAATCCCATAAATAAAAGGTTGCTCCTTGAATACAAAACAATGGCAGGTTTCTGGTAATTCCTAGAGCTACCCACTGTCAGTGTTCCCTCTAAGCTGAGTTAGTGTGAGCTGGCTCACAGTTTTTTAGCCTCCAGCTCACATATCTTTGTCTCAGCTCAGGAAGGACGGCTCCAGAGCAAACTAATTTATGCAGTGGCCCAATCACTCGCTCACAACTTTAATGCCAGGAGCTCACAAAGTAGGATTTTTGCTCACAAGACTCCACAGCTTAGAGGGAACATTGCCCAGTGCCACTGGTTTCCCCCAGAAGCAACATCGTCATGCAGATGACACTGCCCCCACCACCACGCCCCCCCCCAATCCCACTGGTTGGCTTGGCAACCCTGCTTAGAGCCAGTGCAGTTGGTGTAAGACAGGTGCTATATGCTCACTGCAGCAGGTGCCTGCCTTATTCTGGCTGCCACATTGTGTAGTAGTTGACATTTCTGGACTGTCTTCCAGGGCTGCCTCACATAAAGCACATTACAGTAGTCCAGCCATGAACCTCACAGGGTGATCTCATCCAGGACACTGCTGTCGGCCTGACATACCTCATCATATTGTCATGAGGGTCCAGGGCCACTTCAGACTTTTTTAATGCATGAGAAGAAGACCAACAAAACCATTTGTGCTCTGGGTAGCTGGCTCACCGGAAACCAGACGGGACTCAAACTCATTGACCTTGAAAGCTGTGATGGCGCTCCTGTACAAATAAACACTGCCTTGTACAGTTACACATTGATTTCATGAAAACAAGACAGTTTTTGATATGGTCTCGCTATACCCTTTGCGTAGGAGAGGAGCAAGTGTCGGTTGACATCTCCAGCGGTGAATCTGATGACCCGAACAGTATAGGAGTCCTGGCCAGCCTGCACAAACCTGCCGCCCCACAGTGGTCTGACAGCTGGCAGGCAGCCATATTGCTCTATTCCAGCAACGATAACCAGACGTCCACCAACGTCAGTGCCATGACAATAAATGTAACCAACTACCCCATCTGCAAAGGTAAGATTTCAACTATGGTTGTTGTAAGAGCTGGTCCACCTAAGGCAATTCTAGGCAAATGTACAGCTAGATCCAAGCCCAATAGCTCCTTCGAAACCATCACGATTTTAGGGGTTTAAGCTTTCAAGAGTCAGAGCTCAGGAGCAAATATGTTGTTGGTCTCTAAAGGCACTACTGGCCTTGAATCCAGTTGTTCTGCAGGCCAGACCAGACCAGCTGCCCTCTGGTCCAAAAGGCTCACTGCAGATAAAGAATAACAGTCTTTTTACAGGATTGTATAGCATGATCAGGACTCCATATTCTCTACTTTAAAACAAGCTTCCCTTGACACTCATGAACACACACACAAACGTGAGTCGCAGTGTTGCTCAAAGGATCAGAGAGCCATTGAGACACTCCTAAACGTATAAATACAACTGATCTCCAGTAGCCAGTTCAATCTGTTGAGCCACGATACCTCTTTGCTTGCTGATGCTGGCTCACCTTTCTGTGCAGGCCCAACTCGTTGGGGGCTCATGCAGCAAGACTCAAGCTGATTGGCTTGTCTCATGGTTTCTCACATCTTCTGAGAAAACTCCTTTTCTGGGAAAGCCACTGTGTTGTACTTTTCCGATGCAAGCAGTCAAGGAAACGGTGACGACAAAAACGGCTACAGGGGTAATAATACTGTTCTAGAAAGCATGCCCAGAGACAGTGAGTCATCCTCTCAAGCCACTGGAGTGTCTAGAACTCTTGAGGGTAGAGCAAACCCAGGCTAGGAATCCATGGAATGGTAAAAGCAGTGATCTTCAGCAAGAATTATCTAGCAGCAGCAAGGAGTAGGTAGTACTCCAGTTATAATCAATTGGAAACTTTTCTCCCCTCGGTTGGGATGTCGGGAGTCCTGGAGTAGAATGTCCTGTCCCTTTAACAGCAGCTTAATGTGTAGGTATCAACAGCTGCAGTTTTTCATGGAATGGAGGTAAATACCATTCCCATTAAGCCTCTGTTAAAGGTACAGGGCATTTTTTTCTCCAGACTGTTGGGTCTCCCTGCCTCTTGGTCTCCCCTCTCCTTCTGTGGCACGTTGGGCAACTGTCTGACCCCCCGTTTTCCCTATTTTTGCCCACGGAACAGACTTCCAGAAGTAGGTGAGCAGCTGCCTTTTCTTACTTGCTTTCTGATTGGAGCTTTGCACGTGTTTTATATTGCAATTGTGGTCATAATGGCCTTGTGGCCATATTTTTGTAAGACACCTTGGCCTAAATAGGAAAGGTGGGATATATAGATTTCTCAATAGATAGTTGTTTGGAAGAGCAGGGCCTACAGGAATTGGGGAAAATTTCCCAAGAGAATAATGTGAAGGTCAGTATCCAATAGCAACAAGAGCCCATGTTACCTCTTTGGTAATGGCACTGACTCTTTAAGCCCCACCCCCAAATAGCTGGGAACTAACAGAGGAGTGAGGGGCCAGGAGTGAATGAACAGAGGAGTGAGGCTGGCAGTGGATCTGCCAGTCCCAGGTGCTCATTGGAGGAGTTTCAACCCGCAGCCTGAATCACAGAGTCAAGGATTATGGTGCCTTCCTCAGGGTGGTCTGTGCTTCTTCAGAGCAAGCCTCATGCAGGTTTGGGGAGGAGGCAACATCTTCTGCTGACCCACATTTATACAGACACCCCTCCAACTAGATTCATTGTCCAAGAACTGGCACATGGCAGGAGTCTCTTGAGACTGACTCCAACAAGAATATTTGGAAATAACGGGCTGTTGCAAAATTAAAAACATGGCTTGCATCCTTTGAAATCCACGCACGGAACATAAATTTCCACTGTTCTCTCCTCCTTCAGACCATTGAAATCCCCAAATTTTGTTCACGGTGGTCATTGGACCCTCATGGACAGCTTTGGGGTTGGGGGTGGGGGTTGCAGAGTGAGGGAGGATTTGGTGTACCTCACCCTCATCTCCCCCCCCAAAAAAACCCCCCACAACAACAGAGGTGCTCTTCCATCGTCAGAAACAGATGGGAGAGCACAAACCACAAAGCCTGTGTTGGAAAGCCACAGTCTGACTTGATGCTGAATGAATGTCAGACAAGAAAGTTCACTGTTTACCTTCCCTCTGTCTCCCCAAAGACCTTGTGTATGTCACTTACTACATGGATAACAACCTGACCAATCCATATCTGCAGTGGAAGAAACTGGGAGCTCCAGCTTTTCCTTCACCAAAGCAATTCCAGAAAATCCGAGAAGCTGAGGTATAGTGCTTTGCGAAGCGACTGAACACACTAATTGATCTGACATACATTTACGCAAAAAGCAAGTCCTATTGCATTCAACTACGCTTTCTCCAAGAATATTAGCCATGCAATACAGTTCTATGTGGATGAGTTCAGAAGCAAGCCATATTAAATTCAAAGGACAAATGTGGATAAGAGGACATGGGATTTTGCTCACTGTAAGGCTGCCAAATCAGGGTCTCTGTTTCTCTTGCAGAAGTAATGTCCAGAGAAGTAACATTTCCAGAAATTTTGAAATGGAGGGAGGAATCCCCCCAAAACAGAAATGTTGAGAATAACATACAGTCCTTACTTTCCAATCAAACCCAAATCTGGTTTGCTGCTTTAAAAACATAAATGCATCATTTAGAACTTAGCATATAAAATTGTATTAATTGTTATGTTTCTGGAATTTAGAAGTATAAATGTCTTAGTTGTCAACAAGGAAAATCCTTCTGTACTCAGTACTAAATGTGAGAGAGCTGCAGACTCCGGCCCCCTCTGTAGTATATTTCATTCACTGTAAAAGAAAATATAGGAGCTGCGGTGGCTCAAGTGGTTAAGACGCTGAACTGCAGGCTGTGGAAGGTCAGTAGTTCAGCAGTTCGAGACCCGAGTTGCCGCATGACGGAGTGAGCTCCCGTCTCTAGTTCCAGCTCCTGCCAACCTAGCAGTTCGAAAGCAAGAAATTGCAAGTAGATAAATAGGTACCACTTCGGTGGGAAGGTAACAGCGTTCCGTGCGCCTTGGTGTTTAGTCATGCCGGCCACATGACCACGGAAACGTCTTCGAACAGCGCTGGCTCTTCGGCTTTGAAACAGAGATGAGCACCGCAACCCTAGAGTCGGACTCGACTGGGTTTTGAGCAAGGGAACCTTTATCTTTACTTTAAAAGGAAATATATATATTCCACAGGATATTTTTTACTGTTCCCCAAAATGTCCCAGTTTTTCTGTTGGAAAAATTGAGGGAAAAGTCCTTTGTCCTTTTCATGTCATCATTTTAATGAGTAACACCTTGTATTACACAGTATTTAACTTGTTTCAGAAGGGTGGGGGGAATCAAAGTGTGTTTTTTTATGGTTCCCCCTAGAATTCCACTGGACAAAGTGAAAATATCCTCAGACCTAAACAGTTTGAGTGAGTAAAATCTTTTCTCAACAAACAATTCACTCAGTCAAAAAATATTTCATGGGTGTTTTTCTTTTTCAGTGTTCTCCAAAAATCCCAGTTTTAAAAATCAGGAACACTGAGGAAAAAGTCCTTGTGTGGAAGAAACAGGAACACCAGTTTTCCATTTTTCCCACCTACCATCTGTAGTGATATCCCCTCAAAACGCTGTTTCTCCTTTAACATACCTTTCATTCATCCTGCAACAAACAGTGGAAGGCCACTTTCTCTCACACATTTCTCCACACCTCTCTAGGCAGTGTTGTATTACCCCTACCTACGGCTGCCAACTCTCATTGCTGGCTGGAGATCACCCAGAGTTACAAGCAGGGCTTTTTTTGTAGAAAAAGCCCAGCAGGAACTCATTAGCATAATAGGCCACACTCAACAGCAGGAACTCATTAACATATTAGGCCACACCCATGACAGTGCAGCTCATTAGCATATTAGGCCACAGCCCCATGTGTTCCCTTGAAGGGAAGGCAGTTTAAATTTCCTTCCCTTGGCTTGCCTGGGTGCCCCGTGGCGGCGGGGAGCCCGGGCAAGACAGCCCTTGGACAAATCCTTCCAGGGGCCCCCCTGGCCCACTCGCCTTGGAGTCGCCGGGGGGGGGGGCGTCGCTTTCCAGGCCTTCCCTATGTAGCCACACACAGAGAGATTTGGGCTGTAGCCCAAAAGTAGCCCTGGTTACAAGTGACCTCCAGGCGACAGAGATCAGTTCATCTGGAGAAAATGGCCGCTTTGGAAGGTGCTCTGTGGCATTATTCTCCACTGAAGTCCCTCCTCTCCCCAACCCCCCCCCTCTGGCTCCACCCTCCCCAAATCTCCAGGTATTCCCAGCTAGGGTTGCCAGGTCTGGGTTGGAAAATACCTGGATACTTTGGGGGTGGAGCCAGGAGAGGGCGGGGTTTGGGGAGGGGCCTCAGCATAGTACAATGCCATACAGTCCACCTTTCAAAGCAGCCATTTTCTCCAGGGGAGCTGAACTCTGTCAGCTGGAGAACAGTTGTAAAAGCGGGAGATCCCCAGGCCCCACCTGGAGGCTGGCAACCCTATTCCCAGCCCAGAGTTGGCAACCCTTCCCCAACCTAAAAAAAATTAGTTGCCATCCTTGCTGGACACAAGGTTCAGCATTCTGCACCCAAAAGCCACTTGGCCATCCTTCTGTTTGCCTCCAGTGCCCCATAATCAGAGGTATACTGCTCCTGTCAACAGAAGTTGCATTTAGCTGCCGAGGAATCCTTAATTTGCCTCTCCTTTCTCAAGCCACCTCAGCTCGTGGCCACCGGGATGTCTCATGGTTGGGGAAGTGGGTGAAACCTCCCCCCACAATCCTAAAAATTGGCTATGCGAGACCAGACTTTGCACTTAAAACAAATAATCTTGTGAGGCTACATTGTGAGATCTCAGCAGCCATTTGGGGTTTGCTGGGCAACCGTGAACAACATTAGAGTCTTCCATTGACTTGAACAATCTCAGCCGACAAGGTGGGGTGAGAGACCGGAAAAGGTGCAAGAGAGGAGAGAAGTGGGAAGGGATGGGAGGCAGGAAAGCAGAGAGGAGGGAGTGAAGCTGAAAACCTAGGTGGGTGGGAGATCAGGCTTCCCTGTTTGTACCTTTACAAACGTCTGTCCTGACTTTACCTTCTCTGTGTGTTAAGTGCCGTCAGGTCGCTTCTAGCAGCCTTCCGCTTTCTAGCCTTGTTGCCTTTCTCAGTGACTCTTGTCTTCTCGTAATGTGACCAAAGTATGATAGCCTCCGTTCAGTCTTCCCCTTAGTCATCTTATTTTCCTAAACTAAAAAGCCTCAGGTGGCCAAATGGTTTTGGTTGTCCTTGCAAGAAAGTGCTTGATTATTTTGTCCTCTCTCTATCCTGTTCCCCCAAAGGGAATAAAAGTAATTTGAACCCTCGAGGAAGCCAACATTCACGTGCTCTCTACCTCCAGCCCCTCCTCAGATGCTCACAAGCACTCCAGCTGCTGCCAACCTACTCTTATTCAATCTCTGATTGGTACATTAATGGGGGGGGGGATAGCTACAGTGGTTTTGGTCCACTGAATTATGGCAGGAATACACACAACCCTTTCGCAGGCAAAACACTATAATTTTTTATTCTTCTTCAGCTAAATCAGAATTAGTCACACCCAGGACTACACTGCAGTGCAGACTTATATCAATGCTCCCTTTCTTCAGGGAACCCTGCGAACTGCAGTTCTGCAAGTGGGGGGGGGGAGGACAAAGAATATTCACAGATAATTGACAGCGCCACCACCAAAGGTGAATTCCCAGGTTCCGGGGGGGCGGGGAGGGGGGGGAATATAACCATGACATCTGAAGTGGTGTAAGAGTGATCGGAGCTTCTAGTACAACTAAGGCCAGAAATAAGAAACCAGGACCTAAAATAAGAGAGACGGCTCCCTTTTCTCCTTTCCACTTACCCACCCTTCATGCTGCCAGGACGCAGTTCCGTACGAGCGCCTACCAAATGGGAGCTGGCCAAACACGCCACATCCCTTTTTATGAGATCCAGATGTTTGCTCCCTGTGGGGCTGACCTTTTCTGTCCACACTGAGAGTGGGGCATAAATATTTGCAGTAAGATTCTCCCAACAAAAACGAGACCGCTTTGTGTTCTCCTTTTCTTCTTTCCTCCGTCTTCCTTTATAAGCACGTGCTGGAACAGTAGGGACTCTGCACCCCACTGGTCACTTTGAAAGCTGACCCCTGCTTAGAATCATTTGGATTCAGGGAGGATTCGTAGTTGTCTTGGCAAACCAATGCTCCTAAAGCTGCATTTGCTGAAAATGCAAATGTAAGAGGGGGACACTTGTGGAAAGAATTAGCAGGCAGGTGGGGGGCGCTTCCTGGAGAAACTGATTTAACCTCTCTTGTACTTGCCCGGTTCTCTCTCATCCTTTCCCTTGGTCATTTACCCCTTCAGTTTCAGAGCCCAGCAATGTGCGATCCTAAGAACACTTTCCCGGGAGTAAAAGAGGATTCTAAATGGCTCAATTAGGACTGCTTTTGGCAGTTCGGGAAGATGAGCATCCAGGGGGGATGGAAGAATAGCTGTCTAACGAATAGACAGTAATATGAACCTCAAAAGGTGCTAGGGGAAAAGTTACTTATTTGTAGAAGCCCTCTAAATTATTATTATGCCCAAAATGTTTTCAAAAGTTTCTCTGCTAGTGATATTCACTAATCTTAATTATATTCATTAGTGGAGGACTAATTCTGCTACTGCTTCATCAAAAAGATGCATAACTTACCCGATTACTCTGGAAAAAAAATGTGGGATGTATCTTCTTATTCTTGTAAGTAAAGCAAAGACAATTTCCCATAATAACCTACAAATATTGCTATTACGGAAGAAGAATTTCAGGCAAACAAAAGACATGCCTATTCCTTAAGGATCTTTTTAAAAGTTTCACAAAGAGATCGTACTTACTAGTCACTGCTTGCCTCTTGCCTGTAGAAGTTTCTTTTCTTGTTGAAGGAACACTTACAAAAAAAAAGACTATGCAGGAAACATTCATAGAACTTCCGACAGGAGTTGACCCAAAAGATCGCACTGGATATGAACCCACTAAAACCTGTTAGATGCTGTTTCCCATGCAAAAACCTAACCTGGCAATGCTTCCCAAAACAATGTCTGGTTCTCAAACAAAGCTTCTTCTCAGGATCAGTATTTATACCAACTACCCAAGGCACTAAATGCCTGCCTTTGGAACGTACTTTCTGCCATATAAAGACAGATTGCATCTCTGCAGTAGAGTGGTCATTCAAACCCATACACAAAAACAGCGGAACTTCAATTAACACCTTTTTTTAAAAAATCCTCATGGAGATGCTTTATGTCCTTAATGTCTGACCAGTGGATAGATGGCATACAAAGTTAGCTAACCCCACACACCTACACTTTATTCGCACAACAACTCTGTGAGATAGGCTAGGCTACACACACATCAGATAATATTGATTCTGAGAACTATTTCTAGGTTAGGTTTTTTTGTGGTTATCATCTGTTAGGTTTCCGGGGATCAGACTCAAAAATGCATGTGCAAACCCCCCAAAGGAAAAGCAATAGGCATATAAGGGTGGGGGGGAAAGGTACCAGGACTCTTTTTGTAGCAGGAACTCCTTTGCATATTAGGCAACACACCCCTAATGTAGCCAATCCTACATCCCTAATGTAACCAATCCTCCAAAAGCTTACAGAGCTCTCCTTACAGGGGCTACTGTAAGCTCGGAGGATTGGTGCGTTGCCTAATATGCAAAGGAGTTCCTGCTACAAAAAGAGCCCTGGCGTATGTCATATAGCTTTTGTGGATCTTTTCAAACTCTTATTTCTTACTCTTATAGATGACTGAAAGCTTTTTTGTCCCTTTAAGAAAGGGAAATAATACTGGATGGTTACACATTGTATGTTTTTAGACTAATGAAACAGAGATGATGCATCTTCTCGATTCTACAATAACTGAAACAGAATAGGTCAATTTGGTAAGCAGTAGACCTTCAGCCCTCCCCCAAACATACTGGGTGGGGAAAATGGCACAGGGAGGAGGCCCTTGAGCTCTCCACGCCATGGTCCTGACCTGAATTGGGCCTCTATTGGGGAACACGGCTCCCTGCAGCTGCTCTCTGACCGAGGGGAATGCAAGTTGGGTTAGGAGAGCTAAGGCCAAAATTGTTAAAAAAAAAAAAAAGTAATGTCTAGTTTGGCCCCTTTGGAATTACACAACTTAAAGGTTGCTGATGAAGACATTGGAATTGTTAATTATTTTCTATTCCTTGGCTCCATCGTCAACCAAAAGGGAGGCTGCAACCAAGAGTTCAGGTGGAGATTGAGACTGGGGAGGGCAGCCGCAAAGGAGCTAGAGCAGATTCTCAAGTGTAAGGATGTATCACTGGCGACCAAGATCAAGATAATTCATACCATAGTATTGCCCAGTTACTATGTGTGGGTGTAAAAGCTGGACAGTGAAGAAAAGCTGACAGAAAGAATGTTAATTCAGTTGAAATGTGGTGTCGGAGGAGGGTTTTACGCATACCGTGTACTGCCAGAAAGACAAACGAGTGGGTTCTAGATCACATCCAGACTGACCTCTCCCTAGAAGCTAAAATGACTAAACTGAGGCTACTGTACTTTGCCCACAGTATGAGAAGACAAGAGTCACCGGAAAAGACAATCATGCTAGGAAAAGTTGAGGGCTGCAGGAAAAAAAGAGGAAAACCCAACATGAGATGGACTGATTTCAGTCAAGGAAACTACAGCCCTCAGTTTGCATAGGGTTGCCAGGTTCCACCTGCGATCTGCCAAGGGGCTCCCTTGTCCAGGCCAAGATCTTCCGCCATTCACGCATAGAGTCTGCCCAAAAGCTAGAGCGTCAATCCCCAACGCTGGCAACGTGATGATGTCCCTTCTGGAGGACATCCTTGCATTGGGGATGTCACCCAGCAGCGTCCGTCGGTGGGGCTTTCCCCACCGGGCAGCTGGCCAGCAGCGAATCTAAGCCCAAAAAATTGGGGGAACCTCTGCCCAGACCAGGGGTCTGGCAACCCTAAGTTTGCAAGGCCTGAGCAAGACTGCTAACGATAAGATGTTTTGGAGGTCATTAATGCATCGGTTCACCATAAGTCAAAACCGACTTGACGGCACTTAACACACTCACCGTTTGGCCCCTATTTGATATTGCATGGCACGATAGGCTTCTGAGAAGGTGATTCCCACCACCACCCCGGTCAGAACTTTTCATTCATTTTTTAAAAAATTATTTCAAAGGACCCTGTGGTGAAAGGACCATTTCCCCTTCCCGAAGGAGGCAGTTTGGTACTGAAACAAGAGCTCCCTGTTCCAGCTCTCTTCCTCATCCATATTTGTGCAAGACCTCATGCTGGTCCTGACCAGGTGAGTTGCCACATCCTGTCACCTGCTTTGGTACAGTTAAATGAGCTTTAATCAGAATCAGAACTCATCTGTTTTCTGTTCCTGGGATCCACTTAGGACCCCCGGGGTTAGAGAGGCTTGAAGGTCCTTGGAATCCGTTTTGCTTCTAGCAGTTTCAGCGTTGCTCCTGTTCCCATTAGTATGATTGCCAGCTGAGCGCTGGCCACTGGTGGGAGATGCTGGGGGTGGGTGGGGAGGGGACAGCACTGTGCTGGAGTTCCAGGTCAATCCTGTATATAGTACATACATACATACATACATACATATTTGATTTATATACCGCCCATGACCCCCACTGGGTCTCAGAGCGGTTTACACTGAACTACTTTTTCTGTAGTTTTTATTACCTGACTAGGGCCACAATTTCTCAGGGGGTGGGGTTGCCTAGCAGTACCCATGCGGCGTCTCTCCTCTGGTGGTTTCTGGCGTCGCTCCTGGTGTCTCGGGCAGGCTGGCGACCATCCCAGGCAGGCTCTGATGTTCCTCTTCCGGCGCGCTCTGCTTCAGACTGCAGCTTCCGACTGTGTGTCCCATTGGGCTCCTGCCGTGCTGCGTCGTCTCGCAGTTGCGTCACCTCGCCTCCACCTCCACTGCTCTGGTCGTCGCCTCCTCGGATCGCCAGATGCCGCCTTTCAGCCCCGCCTACTTCACAGGGTGTCTGTTGTGGGGAGGGGAAGAGAAAGGGATTGTAAGCCACTCTGAGACTCCTTTGGGTAGTGAAGTGTGGGGTATGAATCCAATCTCCTCCTCCTCCTCCTCCTTCTCCCGCTCCCACCAATGTGCCTATGCCTGCAGCCAATATAGCAGCCCATCACAAATGCTGTGGAGCCAAATGTCTATGCTCCATTCTGAAAGATGTATCCCGTCTGCCCTAAAGAGGGCCAATTGCCTGTGTTGGCACTTTGCGATAAATAAGTGGGTTTTGGGTCGCAGTTTGGGCACGCGGTCTCTAAAAGGTTCGCCATCACTGCTTTAAGCTGTGGAGTCTCGTGAGCAAAAATTCTACTTTGTGAGCTACAGGCATTAAAGCTGTGAGCCAGTGATTTGGCTACTGCATCAATTAGTCTGCTCTGGAGCCATCCTTCCTGAGCTAAGACAAAGATGTGTGAGCCGGAGGCTAAAAAACTGTGAGCTAGCTCACACTAACTCAGCTTAGAGGGAACACTGCTGGCCACCCTATCCGTGAGACAGTCTCGCCGTTAGCACCAATTCTAGCTTGCTGTGCAGTACCATGATCTTCTGACCAGCTGTTCACTAGATGCCTGTTCCCCCCCACATTCCCAAATATCATTCATTCATTCCAAGGACACGCACCAGCTAACCAGCCAGATTCACTTCCACTGAGGCAGGGAACATCTCCCGGTTTTACACCTTCAGACTACAGACAGGGGCCGGCATGGTGGAATACTCTCTTTAGCACACAAAACAAAGCGTTCTTCCCATTAGCATGCTAAGGGGGAGGGTTACGCTAGAAAGCTTATTCCCGACATGTTAGTTTTCTGTATACAGAGGTCCATTCTGTCGTGGGTATACGGTGCCTACAGTCTGAAGTGGTCCTGAAATTTGCCTTCCACTGCAAAACGTTGATCCCTCCCCTCTTTCTTGGCACAGTTAGTGCCAGGTTGAGCTGGGCCTTGGGCCTTTTAAAATGGCTGGGGTGTGGTGTCACTCGTTGGGGTGTGGGGTGCAGGGGTGCATGCGATGCAAAGACGACAGGACACAAGTCTGCAGGAAGCTGTCTCAATGAATGAATTCTCCTCTCACTCACCAGCTGTATTTATTGAAAATCCCTCCTTTCTTTTATACATTACATCATCCTATTCATGAGACATGAACTAAGGAATGTGTGTGTGCAGGCAAGTTCTCTGTTATCAGTTCCTCCCTCTCTCTCTCATGGCCACACCGGTGAGCAGTAAACAGATTCCATCTCAGGCTCTCATTACGTATAAGTATTTCAGTTCCCAATTTCCAGGCAGGAGAATCCATCTGCACTGCTTTCCTACACTGGGGTAGCTGTGTAGGCACAGCACTGTGTATACCAGCATCTTCCCTCTCTGATTGGCCAAGCAAAGGAACAAATGGTGCTCTTCATAGTTCCTGAGAGTTGCCTCTTTTTAAAATGACAGTTGCCTCCTCCTCTCTCTTAGCTCCACAGAGGTGGGGGGATGACTAAATGACTAAAGAGGAAGCACATGGATGTCCTGTGCAGTCTTTTGTACATGAGCATGTGAGATGGAGCCCTGGGTCTCTTTACTGCGCACATGTGAGCGATATAGTTCCAAGCACCCATGCGAGAGAAAAGGATAATGCTGACCTTCCCTCAACACATTCTGGTAAACAAATGCTAGCTTTTAGACCAAAAAAAAATGTTTCCAAAGGTCCAAAGCTTGGCTGAGCTGTATTGTTTCAGCTGGCTGAACACCCTACAATAATTGGCGTTCTTTGTTGTTTTGGTCCTCCTCATCCTGTGTGTGTTTTAAAGGACTCACTCAAATACGTAAAATAAGCTGAGCTAGACTTGAGTTTCTGCTTTCCACACTTTGCAATACTTACCCGGAATTTCTCTGTGTCTTGCCAGGTGAGTGGTGTTCGCCTCATCAGTCTCGCGAGGAGACAAGTTCTGGTCCTGTGGGATGACGGCTGTGTGAATTCAAAGTAGGTAGCTCTCCATGAAGAAGCAGAATTGTTTGTTTTTAAATGTATTCCTTTGACATTGTAAAAGGATACAGCTGACATCCTGGGAACAGTTATCCTCCAGAAAGCCTACCTAACCTGCACAAAGAGCAAAGGCTGGGTTTAAAAAACAACAACAACCCTTCTCTTGGAAGTTAATGCCATAACAGCCAACTTTGCAAATAAGGCAACATAAAAGACCCGTAACATGTTTTACTGGCCATGGATTTCTGTATTGGTCACACTGATAGCCTGAAAGGCAAAAACTCAACATCACATTACAATGGTGTTTTCCTGTTGCTGTATATGTTGTTTCCCTGTTGCTGCTGCAGTTGCCAATACAGCCCAGCGGCAATGGAGCTTCAACACAGCAGGTTTCCCCACAGCTTCCCTCCTTCAGGTCTCCAGCAGTTGTCATCCCCCCTGGCACCACCAGGGCCTTTTCATTTTAAAAAATCAGCAATTAGATATTGTTACAGCAATACAGAGTTATAATATGTGTAACAGGTGCTCTGAATTCCCAGCTTGCGCTTTTAGAAAAAGTAAGTCCTTTTCATTGCAGAGGTATGCCTTTCCCCTTATATCACCACAACAAAAAGATGATAGAAACTTTTTAAAAATAAAGTCTGGGAATTCAGAGAACCTGCTACACATATTGTTCTAACATTATATCACTATAACAATATTCAATTTCCAGTTAAAAGAAAACCAAAAAAAACCCACCTGGTATGTGTGTGTGTGTGGGGGGGAAGCTTACACACATTGTTCTAACATTATATCACTATAACAATATTCAATTTCCAGTTAAAAGAAAACCAAAAAAAACCTACCTGGTGTGTGTGTGGGGGGAGATGGCAGTTGTGGCAAAATGGCTGCTGAGAGGGCTGGACTGGGAAAATCCAAACAAAGCCACCTGGTCTTTGCTGCAAGGTTTTCCAAAATTTCAGAGCAAAGCAAGTTTGGGAAAGGTCAAGGAAAACCCAGGGTAACTCACAGCAGTGTATGATAATAATAATAATTATCATATGACATTGTGTGTAGTAGAGCCAGGAGATCCTAAAATTGTCTGGCAGCGAAAAGTTCTAGCCCTTTTAGCGCTATGCACCACTAGGTGGCGAGCTAGACTTGTTTTAGTGGCTGAAAGTTCTGAGGGAACTGTGAGTGACCCAGGGTCACCCAGCCAGCTTCACGTGGAGGAGTGGGGAATCAAACCCAGTCCACTGCTCTTAACCACTATACCAAGCTGGCTCTCAAAGGTACATGAATGCACCACGATGCTGTGAAGAAACAGAAAAAACAACATGGTCACAACAGCATTGAATCGGGGGGGAACGGGGAAACCCTGTGTGGAAGCGGCCACTGGCTCTTGGTTATAAGTACTCACAGCAGCCTGACAGTGTCCACCCAGGAAGCCCAACTGGCAGCCAGTACATTTGTACCGGCGCCACAGTCTTGGTAATCCAGAATGAATTAGCATTTGTCACTGTCACCGTTAAGTGCCTTGAGGCAGGTGCTCCCCTGATTTTGGAGAGACTGCTAGTCTTATTACAAGACAGGGACTCTGCTCTTACTGGTACGTATTAACCTGGATGGAAGCGTTGTCGAGTGTCGTCAGAGGAAATAAGAGCCTTTACGACGCTTCATTGCAAAAGTGTCCCAAACCATGAGCATAGTGTCACTGATGTCGTAAAAAGGCAGTCAGGCCTTTAAAGCAGGGGCCAGAAGCTGGAGGACGCCCCCCCCCCCAGTCTAAAATGGCTCCATAGGAATGGCACCCGCCTAATCTGGAAGTACAAGGAGGATGTGGGTGGAGCAGAATCAGTGGTCGCAGGACTAGTCGTCTGGGGAACAGGGCCAAGTACATCCAAAATCATCCTCCTCACAACCATCCTTCTCAGTGTCATCCCTCCTGAAGACTATTTGCTGATCAGGGGCTTTAAGAGGCTAGGTGAGAAGGCAGGAGTTTGCCGTTGCATGCCAGCCAGTGTCCACGCGCAAACTATCCTTACCGTCTTAGAATGGGGTATTGCATGGATGCACTGACCCGAGTGGCCCAGGCTACCCTGATCTCGTCAGATCTCAGAAGCTAAGCAGGGTCGACCCTGGTTAGTAACTGGATGGGAGACCACCCGGGAAGTCCAGGGTTGCTGTGCAGAGGCAGGCAATGGCAAACCGCCTCTGAATGTCTCGTGCCTTGAAACACCCTGTGGGTTTTCCGTAAGTAGGCTGCAATTTGAAGGCACTTTCCACCACACTGAATGGACATCGGAACTGGGATGAAATGGAGACACTTCTGACCAATGGCTGCAAGTCTGTTGGGCTTTGTTTAGCTCAGATATAACTGGGGTTGGAATGGCTGTTTTCTATCCCCCCCCCCCTCAAAAGAAAACACCCTTTCCTTTGCTGGTAAACAGTAAAGAGAACAGGTGAGCTTGCAAGCCCTTCTGCACGTGTTTTTTTGTCTTCTTCCCATAGGTGTCTGAAAACATTCGAAGTCGTCTTCTCACAGGATGGGAAAGCTTACCACCCGATCAGTGTAAAAGACAGTATATTTACAGTGCTGGTCTACAGCCCAGGTAAAGTCCGCCATCTGCTTTTCGGCGTCAACTGGGACAGCACAATTTAAGGCCGCTCCTATTAGCTGACAGCCTTCCCACTTTCAACCCGTTCAGTAATTCCTTCAGACACCTTTCACAGTGTCGGTTTTCTTCTAGAAGAAAAGCGTGAGCTTGAAAGGAATTGAAATGTTTTTGTTACTAAGGGCCTAGCTACAGACCACAAAGACCACAGGTTCCCTCTGTGTCCACCCCAGTCCTGTGGAGCAGACGTGTTGTGGGCGTTGGCTCACTTAATTTCCAGATGCAGGCAGGCCAGAGTTGGATTGGGACTGTGAGGAGAGGGCCTTAAGCCTTTGTAACCTCAGATGGCCCCGGGGCAAGGCTACCACTTAACTGATGGGAGCAACATGCGGGGACCAGTGTTCCCTCTGAGTTAGTGTGAGCTAGCTCACAGTTTTTTAGCCTCCGGCTCACACATTTTTGTCTTAGCCCAGGAAGGAGGGCTCCAGAGCAAACTAATTGATGCAGCAGCCAAATCGCTCGCTCACAACTTAAATGCCAGTCGCTCACACAGTAGAATTTTTGCTCACAAGACTCCACAGCTTAGAGGGAGCATTGGAGGGGACAGTAGGAGGACAGCTACAGCAGGGGAGGAGAATCCCCTTTCTCTTTCTCACAGGATCCAGAGCCCATTCCCTCTTCGAAACTCTTGTGCCAAACCCTCAGATGGCATTTGAAACTGGGAGGGAGTTTTTTTTTTAAGGGAAGTGTGTGTGCACACGAAAACTCATACCTTGAATAAAACTTTGTTGGTCTTAAAGGTGCCACCGGACTCTAACTTTGTTTTTGAAAAGCAGTTAGAGGTTTCTGTAGGGGCCTCTTTTAAAAAGCGGTCCCAAAGCCTGGGGGATCAAAATGGCTTCCTAAGGTCACTTTGGAAGCTCGTGCAGGGTAGATTTCCATGCAACATTTTTGCACTTCCAGGATTACTCGGTGAAACAACTTCTTGGGAAGTGCAGTGGTGGATCTAGGGAGTGAGATTCTAGATTCCTCTCTGCCTCTTGTTGACAGATTCAACTGCCGAAAAGCTGCACTGCTAATCTAACAGATTTATCAAATAGAGTTGGAAAGTTGGATCCGTCAATAGCAGTAGATCAGAATGAAGAATCCCAGTTCTTGAATCCTTAAGGGACCAGCCATGGGTCCTGCGATGCCTGGGAGGAAAGCAGGTATATAAATACTTCAGATTACTAAATCATGGAGTGTAGTTAGTGCCCCGCCCTACCCTGGATGGCCCAGGCTAGTCCCATCCCGACAGATCTGAGAAGCTAAGCAGGGTCGGCCCTGGTTAAGTACTTGGATGGGAGACCTCCAAGGAAGCCCAGAGTCGCTACACAGAGGCAGGCGATGACAAAATCCCCTCTATTGGTCTCTTACCTTGAAAACCCCGTGAGCTTGCCACGAGGTGGCTGCAACCTGACGGCACTTTCCACCACCACCTTCCCCCCTTTCTTGCTTGAAGATACAGAGTTCCAGGACCGGAAGGTGCAACATCATCATTGACACCGGAGGTTGTAAGTCAGGGGTCTGCAGAGTGGTGCCCGTGGGTGCCACGGGGCTCACTGACACCTTTTCTGGTGCCCACCAAGGATTTTTAGGAAGCAGGCGGGGCCTGGTAGGGCTTCTGCCCAGCAAGGCTTCTGATTGATTATTGGAGATTTGATTGGCTGTGCGGATTTTTTTTTAAAATGTTGCTTTGGCGGCAGCTAGCAGAAGCAAAAATCCCCACTGAGGTGAAGCTGTGGCAGCCATTTTGTGACGGGCTCTGCCACCTGCAGCAGCCATTTTGCGGCAGCCATTTTGTCACTGCACCCACCATGCCCTGTCAGAATTCTGAATGTGCCCGCAGGCTCAAAAAGATTGGGGGGGGGCATTGTAAATTACCCCCTAAAGATCAGCAGGCGGCAAAAGAGCCTGAATTTTTAAAAAAATCCAATTTTTATAATCTTCAAGGTATATAACAACCTTTCCCATAGGACCCTGAACCTTTTCAGCACATTATATTCACATACACACAATCAAGAATATATACAAAGTATAAATTCAATAAGGACCATAAAGTAAATTGTTCAAAAATAAAATCACCAGGCACAGGGTCAATATGCACATAAGGCCTTTAAAGTGCTATCACTAGCCCAGTGATTATAAAGTAGACTTGTGGTCCAAAAATTTCCTTCTTTGATTGTGTTGCCACAGTATTCACAAGTAAAAAGCAGTGCCACCGCGAGAGAAGCAGCCACACTGAAGTGAAGCTGTGGCAGCCATTTTGTGACTGGCTCTGCCTCCTGCAGCAGCCATTTTGTGGCAGCCATTTTGTCGCTGCACCCACCATGCCCTGTCAGAATTCTGAATGTGCCTGCAGGCTCAAAAGGATTGGGGGGACCCATTGTAAATTACCCCCTAAAGATCAACAGGCGGCAGAAGAGCCTGAATTTTTAAAAAATCCAATTTTTATAATCTCCAAGATGTATAACAACATTTCCCATAGGACCCTGAACCTTTTCAGCACATGCACGACTTTTAACCGCATGGCTTTGGCTTTGTTCACAGGAACAAGAGTGACGGGATTTTACAAAGTGCGTGCCATCGACTACTGGGACCGAAGAGGCCCATTTTCTCTGCCAGTGTACTACCGTGAAGAGTCTTAAAAGGAAAACACGCATGTCCTATACAGAGTCTTAAGTCTGCTAACCGACAGCTCGTTCAAAAGGCAAGCGACAACTCTTGCTGCAGTTTCTCTCGTTCCTCTTGAACATCCCCACCTCTTTGTTCTTAAGCCTCCTGTCTTGACAGATGAAGATTCTTGCTTCGGACGACTCCAGCCCCCCTTATCAGGAGGGTTCCCAGTACCAGCCCTGTCATTAAGTGTGGTGGGTGCCTCGTGTATCAGCTTTTGGATGCCATTTGAGTGGCAAAGCAGTTACTTATTATCAGGAGTGGACTGGGAGGTGAAAAACTGGCCCCGGAACAAGCCTAGCTGAGCAGCCCCTGTGGGGCGATAAGGCAGGAGTTCAGGGGCCACTGGACTCAGCGGTACCATTGGCTCGCCTTGTGCATCCTCTTACAAAACGGCAGAAGTGCCAGAGGAGACAGTTGTTGAGCTAACGCTGATTACCAATGGAGGATGTGAGCCAAGTGGCCTCCCCACAAGGCGCTGGCAGGTTGCTGGTGCCCTCGGACAGTAGCCCACTGGGAAATTTCCCGGTAAGGTAAACAGCCAGTCTGCCCCCCTTGTTGTATTTCTGTTCAGCATGCATGCGCATGGTAGTGGTTAAGAGCAGTGACTGTAATCTGAAGAACCGGGTTTGATTCCCTACTCCTACACATGAAGCCAGCCGGGTGACCTTGGGCCGGTCACAGCTCTCCCCGGAACTCTCTCAGCCCCACCTGCCTCACAAGGTGCCTGTTGTGGGGAGAGGAAGGGAAAGGAGTTTGTAAG
>NW_015171509.1:1394833-1396875 GCF_001447785.1 Gekko japonicus | reverse complement strand
AGGCCAGGGGTAATTAATGAGGGTCCCACTAGATAACATCCCCCCCCCCTGTCCATAGTCAGGGGAGAGAAGGTGCCGTCTGCCTCTTTCTGCAACTTCATGCCACATATATGTTTGATAGTCCAGGGGTCCATGGGGTCGCGAAGAGTCGGACTCGACTGTGCGACTGAACAACAACAACAATGTAACCTTAAGGGAGGCCCATCTCCACCATTTGATAACCTGAGCCTCAAGGCAAATCAAGCCTCCATTCTTGCTGGGATGAGAATGCAGAAACGGTGCAACTAAATATTTGTGCAAGGAGAAAAGCCGCTGGGAAGCCCTTGCTGAGTATTGATACTTCTGGCACGAGTGGTGCTTGTTCAGGTGGACAAATTGGGGAAGTGAAGGAAACCAGATATGTATAAAATATTTCCTTTCTCAAAACACCGGCATGCTCCACTAGAGAGCATGGCGTTCTAATGTACTATCGGGTGGGAGAAAGGCACCCCTCATTCCAGTGAAAAAGAGCTCGCAGAACCCATCCATTTAGCTATTAAAGGTATCTGTTTCTATTCTGGTGTCCTGCGGTTGCAATCACTTTCTTCCCTCCAGCTGACGTTCTCGAAGTGTGAAGGACAGGCCTCTCTAAGGAGGCATGTGGGCCAGGTTCTCAGGTGACAGACGGGCTGGAGGCAGGAGTCTGACTGAAGGCTGGTGGCATGGAGTGGGGAACCTCACCCCCCCCTGTAATCTTGTAAACCATCTCAAACTGGGCACCTCTAAAATGGAATATTGGCCTCTTTGCTCTGGACCTGTTGGGTGGTGAGAAGGCCAGCGTTCCAGGGACCATCCGGGCATGCCTCTGAGAGTTATAGACATGCATGTTCCCTCAGCAACCGCACCATCAAATGGTGACTTGTGTGTGTGAAATGGCCATTACGAGTCATGTGCCCCAGACCAAGTTTTCACATATTCCGACAATCACCTCAAAAACAAGTACCTTTCAGACAAGATAGTCCACATCTAGCTGTACCATTATTAAATAATGAGTTCACGTGTTGGTATGAATCAGCCCTCTATCACAGAGGTACTATTTAAATAAAATGGGGGGGGGGGCAGAAGGGAGAGGAATGGATTTGCTACAAAAATCAGGAGTTCTGTCTTCACATATAGGGATGGATCCTGTCTAAATTCTGTGCAGAGAAGTGCAACTTCCCTGCCTCCCCTCCACTGAAGCAACCCCAAACACCCCCTGAAATTCTGTTACTGGGTGATGGGGGACCCAAGTAATAGTAGGGGGGAGTTGGAGGCCTGCCCTCTCTTGTATGTGTGTGCGTCTTTTTGAGGAGATCCAACCCACAGTACATTAAATCGCCAAAGGCTGTTTCTAAAAGCAAGTATGATGTGATTTTTTTTTAAAAAAAATCTTCTTAATAAACCGGAAGTAAAGGTGATCCTGAGGAAGAATCGCATGTGCCCCAAAATGAGGGGAAAGGGACTGCTTTCCCCTGCCCCACTTAGAAGTTGCCCCTGCTGTAGGATCAACCATAAAATATACCATAGCAGCAGCTATCAAAGTTGTGGCAGAAAGGAGTTTTGGATAAAAATGAAGCCGTATGTGATTCAGGGTAGGCATTCTGAAGTGTAACAATTTGTTCACTGACCCTATTTCAACACACACACACCCCGCCCCAGACTCTATCATCTCTCGAAGACATGTTAAGATGTATTTCTCCTCTACGCGGTGTTTTACTGAAGACGATCCAATATGGGTGGAACGCTAATTGCTGCACCCAGGGCTTTTTTGTAGAAAAAGCCCAGCAGGAACTCATTAGCATAATAGGCCACACCCCTGATATCACAGCTCATTAACATATTAGACCACACCCCCATATTACCACACTCACCTTTTGCTTCTTAGTCTGTTTACTCTGTTTCTTGTCAAAACCCAGGGCTTTTTTTGTAGCAGGAACATCTTTGCATGTTAGGCCACACACCCCTAATGTAGCCAATCCTAATGAGTTTCTGCTTTTAGGTGTGGCCTATTATGCTAATGAATT
>NW_015171509.1:1373326-1394816 GCF_001447785.1 Gekko japonicus | reverse complement strand
CCTGCTGGGCGTGGCCAACTCGGGAGCCAGCCGGAACTCCGTTCCTGTGCGTTCCTGCCCAAAAATAGCCCTGGCTGCAACACACATGACGACACAGGGAACACTGGAGAAAGACAGGACAGTCCTCAAAATGGGGCCTCCTATCTTTGAGGCAGCCTGATGTTCTTTGTCAGCCAGCGTGGTGTGGTTTAAGTGCAGGGCTAGGATCAGAGATCCAGGTTCAAATCCCCCCACTCTGTCAGGGAAGTTCACTGGGTGACCTTGGCCTAGTCACTCTTCCCTCACCATTTGTGAACATAAAATAGCGTAGGGGAGAATGCTGCCATAAGCTACTTTAGGTCTCCATGGCTGAGAAAAGAGAAGAGTGATTAAATAAAAATAGATAGTTCTGGCCTCTGTATGGGAAAGAGCACATCAAATGAAAAAAAACAACAAAAAACTCCAAAATTCCCCAGTAGGGTTGCCAACCTCCAGGTGGTGCCTGGAGTTCTCCCAGAATTATAACAGAATCTCCAGACAACAGAGATCCCTTCCCCTGGAGAAAATGGCTGCTTTTGGGGGTGGAGTCTATGGCATTATATCATGTCGAGGCCCCTCCCCTCCTCAAGGGTCCACCCTCAAATCCCCCAGCCGTTCATTTATTCTTTATGACGATTATTTGATCAGTCATCATTTCCCAGCCTGGAGTTAGCAACCCTACTTCCCACAGAGGTAACACAGCTCAAGGAAGCACACTCAAAAGATTACTTAAAAACGTTTATTGACAAATATCAATATAGTCCTTTAAGAGTTTAACAATTGTGTCTTGCACCCAAGTGCAAAAAGAAAACCCAGCACTTAAATGTTTGAGAAGAAACACTAATCCAAACTATGGAAGTGAAGGGACAGTTTCAAGACACAGAGACTGGAAGTCGTGTGATTTTTTTTTTAACAGGCTCCTGTGGAAGAAAAGCAGAATAAACAAGCATTCAACATCATCAATGTGATACAATCAATGCATTACCTGCCTACCATTTGTCTTTTCACCTCGACACAGACAGTACTCCATCTTTCTGTGTTATACCTCTGAGGATGCCAGTTCCTGGACCTGGTGAAACGTCAGGTCCTACAATGCCAAGACCACGGCCATACAGCTCGGAAAATCTACAACAACTAATCAATGCATTGCTGTACCTCATTCAGATACCTTGGTTTGCCAACCTCCAGATGGCGATTGGAGAACTCTTGGGACTACAACTGATCTCCAGGTGACAGAGATCAGTTCACCTGGAGAAAATGGCTGCTTTGGAAGGTGGACTCTGTGGCATTATAACCTACTAAAGTCCCACCCCTCCCCCAATCGTGCCCTCAGAGTCCACCCTCAAAGTCCCCAGATATTTCCCAACTCTGAGCTGGCAACCCTACAAATATCAGATGCAGGGAAACTATGAACAGAGAAATCATCCCCCCCCCTCATAATTTCAGAACCTGGGGTCGTTCTCTGGCATTGACTGGCAATTGCTTCACACATGACTAACGAAGGAAAGTCTGGCTTCACACCAGAGGTCATTTCGTGAGGGATCGCAGTTACCGCGGGTGAGGTACAGGGGGTGGGGCACATGACGAAGCCCTGCCCCCCGCTTCCGGCCGCCCCGCTTCCAGCCCTCATTCAGCCAGGAGGAGGCAGGAGAAGAGGGAGGGTAAGTTGCTTCCTCCCTTCCTCTCCCCACCCCTGCCTGCCTGGGGCCAGGGAGGGCCTTCGCGGGGCTTCCTTGCACTCCCTCCGGCCTTGCAGGTCCACCGCCGGGCCCCTCATGGGGCTCGGCAGTGGAGCTGCAAGGCCGCCGGTGGCGGCCAGGACTGTTGGGGGTGGGGTGTGTGGCCTTATGATACACTTCTGGTGATGTCAGGGGGTGTGGCCTTATGACACACTTCCGGTGATGTCAGGGAGTGTGGCATATGTTAATGAGTTATGCTAATGAATCCCCCTAGCTCTTTTTCTACGAAACGACCCCTGCTTCACACTATGCAAATATGTAAGTAACAAATTCAACAGAGCAAGAGAGGGAGAGCTGATTTTTAGCTTTAAAAGCCGGTTGACAGCTATTTGCCATGCTAGCTGAATGTCATCTCCACATTTCGAGCCTTTAACTAAATAACGGTGCATCAAAAACGGTGGGCAATCAACAGGTAACAGCTGCCTATCTGTGAAGCTCCTAGGGGCATCTGGTTCCCCACTGCTGAGGAACAGAGTATGAGACTAGATGGACCCTTGGCCTAATCCAGCACAGGAAGCTTATATTCCTAAAACGCAGACGCAGTGACCAGAATGAGGTCAGTCCGCAAGGTAGATAAGCACTGCATGCCAGCAAAGTCGTTTTGAAGTTAGTCCTTCTTATGCTGGGTGATGCATCTTTATCATTCCTTCTCAGTATCTCAACTTACCTGATTGTAGCACTGGCTGGAACTGGCCTGACATGCAGATTTCTTCCTGTTTTAGACGCACAATCCGCTGAATGGCTGGGGGAAAACCCCGAGGATTGCGAGAGAAAATAATGGAGTAGCCATCGTCACAGGATCCATCCTCTTTCAGAGTCCGGCAGGCATAAGTGATGGCGTAGTTATCGTAGTCTGTGTCGATCACCCAGTAGTTGTCTCCTGAGAACATACCAAGAGTTCAAAAATCAGATGAAGGATCCTGTTGTATCTGGCAGTCTTTAAGCAGCAGCTGGACAAACACCTGTCAGGGATGCTCTGGGCTGATCCTGTATTGAGCAGGGGGTGGGACTAGATGGTCTGTATGGCCCCTTCCAACTCTGTGATTCTATGATTCTATTCTAAGTGTAGGGCTGCTTTCAGAAAGAGTGTTTAGCCTGCTGATCACATTATCAAATTTTTAAGTCACAAAAGAGCTGGGAGTTTCCTTCTTATCTAGGGATGCATGAACACCTGCCAGTTTGGCTCATGTCCTGTTCGCCAGTGACGAACAGGGAGCCAATTAATTGATGGACTGTTCGGCAGGTTGCAATCTGTTTGCGTGTATTTGCAAGAACAGGCTACTCACAGCCTCTAGACTTGCTCCCAACTGCCAAAGAAAGCAGGAGGGGCTTGAAAGCACCTGCCAGCCAACTGCTCGTCCTTCTTTGAAAATTAATGGACATATTGTGGGCTTCTCCCATGTGATCTGTGCCTTCTGACAACATTGTACACACTACAGCTGCTCCCACATTGCTACGATAATGTCTGAAGATGCCTTGGACACAAGCAAGAGTCGCATTGTTCGGCGTCGTTCCGCAGCTTTTGGCCATTTCTAGGCAGCTCTGCCAACTCCAACTTGGGAAATTCCTGGAGATTTGGGGGCAGCACTTGGGAAGGAAACTCAGTGGGATGTGATGCCACAGAGCCTGCCATCCAAAGCTGCTGTTCCTCCACAGGAGTCTGGGAATCAGCTGTAATTCCAGGGGAAACCCAGGCTGCACCTGGATACTAGCAACCCCATTTCTGAGTTGGAAGACCACACGCTCTACTGCTCTGTATTTGCAGCCATCGGCAAGTGATGTCTTTCTTACCTCCACTGGACAAATAACTTGCCAGGCCTTGATAATTCATGAACATTTTTGCTGGTGTGCTGGGGTCAGGCACTGAGTATTGGGCTGCCATGTCCGCACAGATCACCCAGAATCTGAAACCAGAGGAATACAAACACACAGGTAGCATATTGCAGAATATACCTAGTTTTTACATCGCTTGTTGATGTGACATTAAAGGTCCGACACAGCGCACTCTAGTGTAGGAAGCCAGCTCTGGCACACAGACCCATCAGCAATGCTGCTTGCATTTATGCAAGAATGCTCGAATTTAGAGCTAATGGCACACCGCAGAACTGGACTGCAAGGGCTGGTACATCTATGCGCAATGCTTGGGCCAACAGATGCATAGGAACACAGTGTGTCAGAGCCTGATGTAAACAGGAAACCAGGACCTGGGCTACGATCGTCGATCCACTTTCAATGTGCTTCTGGAATTGGATTCTGCTAGTCCACACAGTAAAATCCAGATGGAAAGTGCATTGAAAGTGGATTAATTAGTGTGTGTGATCGCAGCCCTGGACAGACAGAACAGAATGTGCCACTTCGAGGCTGTGAGGTGCAGGATCCAAATTTTCTGAATACACCCCAATTCCCTGTAAGTACAAAATAGCATAGCACGGACTGGCTAGGCTTTTGCTTGGATTTGCAAGGGAGCACTGGCATTCAAAAAAAAAAAATGACACGGCCCAGTACCCTACCACCTTCTCCTACATGTATAGACCAGGCTTCACTCTGCACAGTCAGCTCGGACATCAAGTGATGTACCTACATGGGGCTTTTCCATACGATGTGTACATTATACATCTCTGACATCCTCAGCCATTAATATTGAGACTGCCCCCGCCATTGGAAAAGGCTACCATGGTCACTTCTCACACTGGCATCACCCCGTTCACAGAACAGGTCAATACTGGCCATGGAAAATAGCCATGCCATCGATCTGTCTGCTCGATCTCAGTACTCTCACTGGAATGGGGTGGAAAGGAAACAGCCATCACACTACTCCCCATGCAACCAGGCCAATCCAAGAGAACAGCTCTGAATATCGGACTCCTGGGTTAATAATGCAATCTTGTGCAGAGTTAACTCTCTTTTTTTTCCTCTGTCAGGTTGCAACCAACTTAATGGTGACCCCGAAAGGTTTTCGAGGCAAGAGACATTCATAATCTGGTATTCCTTGGTGGTCTCCCGTCCAAAGACTGACCCTGCTTAGCTTTCATGATCTGAGAAATTGGGCTAGCCTGGGCTACCCAGGTCAGGGAAAGCTAACCCTATAAATCCATTGAAATCAATTGATTCAGAAATGACATAGGATTGCCCTGTAAGTCCCCTGCTTGATTCTCAACTTTCTTGCTTCCCCAAATGACCTCCTTGTGCTAATGTTGCTCAGCATCTCCACATGCATTCCAAGTCCTGCTTGCGTGGATGGACTGGCTTTAGAGACTATCTCATGACCTACTCACAAAGTGCTTTGGGGCTGGTTCTTTAGCCTGCTGTATGAATCGCCTTCCTTTTCCTTTGCTCTAACTGCTGCCCCCCCCCCCCCAGCCCTGACCTGGATAGCCCGGGCTAGCCCAATCTCATCAGATCTGGGAAGCTAAGCAGGGTCGACCTTGGCTGGTATTTGGAAGGGCCGACCTCCAGGGAATACCAGGGGTCTGACCCAGAGGCAGGCAATGGCAAACCACTTTCTGAAACGCCTCTTGCCCTTAAAAACAAGTCTAGCTCACCCCCTAGTGGTGCATAGCACTAAAAAGAGCGAGAACCTCTGGCTGCCAATTATAGAGTCTCCTACACACAATGCCAAATAATAATGATCAGGGCTATCTTGGGGCAGGAACGCACAGGAACGGAGTTCTGGCTGGCTTCAGAGTTGGCCACGCCCACTACAGCCAAAAGCTCTGTGTGTGTGGCTACAGAGGGAAGGCCTGGAGAGCGACACATACACACACCCGCCACTCCGAGGTCAGAAGGCCAGGGGGGCCCCTGGAAGGATCGGGAAAGCATTTAAATGCCTCCCCGTGCCTTCCCTGGCCTGTCCAAGGGCTGGCTTGCCTGGGCTCCCCGCAGCTGCAGGGCGCCTGGGCAAGCCAAGGGAAGGCAGTTTAAACTGCCTTCCCTACCTTCCAAGGGCTGGCTTGCCCGGGCAAGGGAAGGGAAGGCATGAGGATGTGGCCTAATATGCTAATGAGTTTCTGCTGTTGGGTGTGGCCTGTTATGCTCATGAGTTCCTGCTGGGCTTTTTCTACAAAAAAAAAGCCCTGATAATGATGATGATGACAATGATAATAATAATAACACTGCACCCCACCAGTTCCAGCTGCCAGGAGGCCAAATACACTGGACAGTGTAACCATGACAGAATTACATTCTTCTGAGCCCACTGACTTCAGTGGATTTAGAAGGGTGCTTAGGGTTCTAGGATCTGCTTGGGATTGCACTGCCATTCATGTATCCGTTGCTGATCTGTACCATTTCAGACTGCAGGTGGAGAGATATGAACACTCCATATTAAAACTAAAAAGGAAGATAGGGAGATTTGAGCTGATTCCCCACTCCTGCTGCAGACTCCTGCTTTATCCGCCCGCCCCCCCACACACACACGATTTCAGGGATCACAGAAGGCTGAAGTGAGAGGGGGAAGATGGAGAAGTTGGCTTCCTCTAGTGCAATGCTGCGTGCACCACTTAGGGTCCAAGTCTATGGCATATGAGCAGGTGGTGGCGCCTTACCCAAAAAGTTTCACTCTGCCTTTGGAAGATGCACTCATAGTGCCCTCCTCATCGATCGTGTACTCGGCTGAGATGTTATCTTGCAGAAAGAGACCTTCTGGGTCTTTCTTGGCCAGGGCATACCATTTACCTGCATACTAAAAAAAACGAGAAGATATTTGAAGTTATCCAGAAGGACATGACATCAAGCTGGATTACTACTAGTCCCGAGGGCTAAGCTAGCAGACAGATCACCTGAGGCTTAAGGTAAACCAAGTGCCCTAATCAAAATCCAAATGTTAGGACAGCCAATTAAGTGTTATTTGGAGCATAATTAATTAATTATCATACGGCATTGTGTGTGGTATAGCCAGGAGACCCTAGGATTGTCTGGAAGCCTGAAACGCTTGCTTCTTTTTAGCGTTATGCAGTGAGCTAGGCTTATTTGGGGGGGGGGGCTGGGAGAGCTGTGACTGACCCAAGGTCACCCAGCTTGGCTTCAAGTGGAGGAGGGTGGAATCGAACCCGGTTCTCCAGATTAGAGTCCATTGCTCTTAACCACTACACCACGCTGGCATAAAATCCAGTGGTGGCTGGGGTGCACCCCAGCACTTCCATAGGCAGAACAGTTTCCAGCCACAGAAAATGGCCTTCTTGTGTACCCCCTTCCTGCTACAGCTCGGAATGTTCCCCCAAAATGCTGTTCTCAAGGCTGCAGAGCAGAGCAGAATGCAGGAGAGGAGAAAGTCTCGTTCAATGGGCAGAAATCATTTCACACAAGGAGACATTCCAATGGATTCAAGCCACTGTCTCTCGGAATGCTTGCATGGAGATTAGAGTCACAGCTGATGACCAGTTTATACTGAATCAAGGGATACAAAAAGCTCCTGGATCGTACAGCTTCAGGATAGAATCCTTCCATGTGCATTAGAGTGTCCTGGATTGTACAGTTTCAGGATGGAATCCTTCTGTGTGTGTTGGAGGGTCCTGGACTGTACAGCTTCAGAACAGCAAGGACATCACCAGTCCCATGTCTGTGATGACCACCCCTCTAACGTTACCCACAAGTGGCTGGTATTTCCCAACCCAGAGCTGGCAACCCTGCTTATAAATGCAGACAACATTTCTAAATATTTGAGAAGCACTGCGGCATATCGAACAAATCAAAAGGGAAACTTTGGAAGCCGTATGTGCTAATACATCCACTGCAGATTTGCTTTCAACTACGTAGTATGGTATTCCCCTCCTCATTATAAAGCGTTCATAATTACCCTCTTGAGGTCAAAATTTTCCTTCACAGCGAAAGACTCTACTGCACACGAAGTCTGTGCCAAGCAGTCATCAATGACAGACAGTAGGATCACCAAGAACGTGCACCGGGAGTATTTCATTCTGGAATGTAGCACAGCGGTTCTGGAGGAAAGGAGGGGGGGGAATCACACCTCGTTAACTATTTTTGTTCTCAGTCTCTGACACTCCTTCTGTGATGATTGGCTAACACTTCCCCAAGCCCCAGCAAATGCATTTTTACTAAGGGAATCCACACATTTTTTGAAAGCTGAGAAATCTAATGATCTGTACCAAGAGATACCCCTCATGTGAGCGATGCTAGTTTTAAAAGAGGGGGAAATACACTGGACAGAGCCCCTTGTGGATCATAGGCAAGTATGTTTCCCAAAACAAAAGCTGGAGCCTTCAGATTATTACTTCTAAAGTCACTGCATACCATTGTTTCAAGAAATGCGAACAGCTAGTAGAGTGAAATCCATTTTTTACTAGGCTAGTCAGCAGTGAGACAGACAGACAGACAAGAGCCAGAGAAATGCTTGTATTCTGGCATTTTGTTTCTGGAATGGCATTACCACTACCTATGTAGCCCTTTCACACATACTGAATAATGCACTTACGATCCCCTTTAGTGATTGTTTGGAGACAGATTTCCATGTTGCACACAGTAAAATCCAGTTGCAAAGTGCACTGAAAGTGTTGCTGTAGATTTTCTGGGTTGTGTGGCCGTGGTCTTGTCATTGTAGAACCTGACATTTCGCCAGTAGCTGTGGCTTGCATCCTCAGGGGTATAACACAGAAAGAGGGAGTACTCTCTGTGTCAAGGTGAGAAGAAAAATGGTAGGCAGGTCATTTATATCTACTCCAGGAGGTGGGATATAATTTACCTGCCTACCATTTTTCTTCTTACCTTGACACAGAGAGTACTCCATCTTTCTGTGTTATACCTCTGAGGAGGCCAGCCACAGCTACTGGCGAAACGTCAGGTTCTACAATGCCAAGACCACGGCCACACAACCCGGAAAATCTACAGCAGCGAACGAACTCTGGCCATGAAAGTCTTCAACAACATATTGCACTGAAAGTGGATTGAAAGAAGGACAATCACACATATTATCTAGTTTGCATTTACCCAGCAGAGACAGCTGCTTGAATTCATCAGACATCAAGCTCATTCTCTTTCATTTGTGGTTTTGGACACCATTTATATTTTGCTGAGCCACAGCTAGTGACTCTCACGCTCTTTGGCCTCAATAGTGTAAACTCACTTTCCAGTTCCGCTACCAATTCTCTTCCATAAAGCACAGACCATTCTGAAACCTTTGCACCTCAATCTTTTGCATGCTTCCTCATAAATTGTATTGTAACTGTAAGTGCATCTTACGTATTTCTAACTTTGAAACCTTTTTAAGATTCGTAATTTTATCACTGCTGTACGACGCCCTGAGCCCTGTTTTTCAAGGGAAGGCGGCCAAAAAGTTGAAGCAGGCAATCGATCGATCAATAAGTGAGTGGGGCTAATACACAATCACTTATGTTGATAACTCTCCAGGGTCCCAATCCAGCTAGGACTGCATGCAAGGGGATGCAGTTTAAAGGCCTAGTTCACGCTGAGTAAACTGGAGTGTGGGCTGCAGATGGGCAAAAGCTTTTCCATACGTGGACTGGTAACTTACATTTCAATGTTGTCTGAAGAAGTGTGTGTGCACATGGAAGCTTATAATGTGAATAAAACTTTTGTGGGTGTGTCAAAGGTGCCACTGGATTTTGTTCTGTTGCTTCAGACCAATGCACCTGAATCTTTTGCCAACATAAAAAGGTAAAGGT
Organism: Gekko japonicus; assembly: GCF_001447785.1. NCBI lineage: Eukaryota > Metazoa > Chordata > Lepidosauria > Squamata > Gekkonidae > Gekko > Gekko japonicus. The sequence continues at coordinate 1,385,422 of NW_015171509.1, read as the reverse complement.
TCCCTTGCTCGAAAGCCAGTCGAATCCGACTCTAGGGTTGCGGTGCTCATCTCCATTTCCAAGCCGAAGAGCCAGCGCTGTCCGAAGACGTTTCCGTGGTCATGTGGCCGGCATGACTAAACACCAAGGCGCACGGAACGCGGCTACCTTCCCACTGAAGTGGTACCTATTTATCTCCTTGCAATGTCTTGCTTTCGAACTGCTAGGTTGGCAGGAGCTGGAACTAGAGACGGGAGCTCACTCCGTCATGCGGCACCCAGGTCTCGAACTGCTGAACTACCGACCTTCCACAGCCTGCAGTTCAGCGTCTTACAGTACCAATGATGCCTGCCTGGATTACATCTAGATTGAGACCCTCTTTGGACCCTCAATGGGCCTCCTTAGCCTGAAAGAGCATAGAATTCTCCCCACACCTCTTTCATCCTTCTGCAAAGTGAGAATCTTGACACTAAAGGGCAGGGGAGGGAGTCGGGAAGATCTTGCTAGCTCGCTACCAGCGGCTGAATATACCACTTGGACTAAGTCTGTCATCTCCTTTGCTTGCTGGTATCTAGCCTGGGCACAACCAGAGCTGCCAGCATGAGGAAGCCAACAATTAGCCTGTGGTAGGGATGCCAGCCTGGAACTACATCTCATCTGCGAAGTACAAAGATCAATTCCCCTGGAGAAAATGGATGCCTTGGAGGGTGGACTCTATGGCACTGTACCCCACTGAAATCCTGGTCCCCCCCCCCAGGCTCCATCCCCGAATCTCCAGGAGTTTCCCAACCTGGATCTGGCAACTCTACCACCCCATCCCCTGCTGGTGGCCAGGGCGGACCTGGCAACCCTAGCCTGTGGCTCACAACCTGGGGCCAACATCAGCCAGCCTGGTGAATCAGGATCTGCCCAGGGTGTGAGTTAGGGTTGCCAACCTCCAGGTGGTGGCTGGAGATCTCCTGGAACTACGACTGCTCTCCAAGCGATAGGGATCAGTTCACCTGGAGAAAATGGCTGCGTTGGATGGTGAGCTCTGTGGCATCCTACCCCACTGACATCCCTGCCGTCCCCAAACTCTGCCCTCCTCAGGCTCCATCCCCAAAATCTCCAGATATTTCCTGACTTGGACACCTGGCAACCCTCAAGTATGCACTTCTTTGTTTTATTTGTTATAGCTGTATTGCTTCAACTCATCCTATTTTAGAAATTTCTGCTAGTCACTTTGGGCCCCTTTGGGGGGGGGCAAAGGGGGCACGGACACCTCCTGATCAACTTAGAAAAAAAACAAAGGCGTGGTGATGGGGGCCCTCCCTGTTCTTGGGCCACTGTTTTCTCTCTCCCCACCATCTGGAACCGGCTGCAGACAGATTATGTATCTGCCTCTCTTCAAAGCTCCCTGACCTCCAATTCACCAGGGGACATCCGCATTCGGAATCCGACTAAAGGTGCGGGATCTGCCTTGCTTTAAGGTTATCAGAAAGGACAAGCCGTTCCAGGGCATCCAGCTATAGAGTATTAACTAGAACTGGGGAGGGAGGGAGGGAAGGGGGAAGTACAGTTAACAGACTGATCACATATAGTTCAAAGTAAACAGATTTCCGTAATCTGCTAGGGGTGCAGAATCCTGTGCTGACCCCTGGAGTCCTTCCAAAGGATTGATGCGGGCCTTGCTTGCGTCAGCAGAAGAATCCTATGAACACCCCCCAAGTCAGGCCATTGGTTTGTCTCTCCCGCTACTACCTACTCCTGATGATGGTTCTCCGGTGTCTTAGGGACGAACGGTGTGCAGTTGCTGGGGACTGAACCTGCAACCTTCTGTAGGCAAAGTATGCGCCCAGCTATGCTTCCTTCCCAAGTGGGGCAGCTTTTCCTAGACTACAACACAACTAGCTGCTAGCAGTGTGGCACCAATGTGGCGTAGTGGTTAGAGGGTTGGACTGAGACTTGGGACAACCAGGTTCGAATCCGTGCTCTGCCACGGAAGCTCATTGGGTGACCTTGGGCCTGTCACAATCTCTCAGCCCAACCGACATCACAGGGCTGTCGTTGAAAAGATAAAGTGGAAGAGGGGAGAACTATGTGATAAAATGGTTTTGGGGCCCCACTGGGGAGAAAAGTAAGGTATGGATAAAATATAAATAAATAAGCATTTACAGCCTTGCACAAGCCATGTCATAGTCATTCCCACTGGGCCTAATTTGCAAATGACTTTTAGACTTGCTAGCCGGTCTACCCTGTATCCCCAAACCTATGGACGACAATGAAAAAAAATGGCTCATACTATCTGTGTCACAAGAGCACACCAATTCCATTGCCATCAGGCCTATCAGATTTCAGTAAGGTTGCCAACCCCCAGGTGGTGGCTAGAGATCTTCTGGAATTACAATTGGTCTCCAGACAACAGAGATCACTTCCTCCGGAGAAAATGGCTGCTTTGGAAGAGGGACTGTATGGCATTATACCTGTCATGGGTCAGCCAGGGCTCAGCAATACTGAGGTCTCCTCAGAGGAAGAGGATCCCTGTGTAATCAGGCCAGAGTTGACAGAAGCTGACCAGCAGAAAAATGAGCTGGCAGGCCAGGACTTACAGCCAACAGCTGGGGCAGAACCACCTCCACCTTCCAGCCCAAATTTAGCAGGTGGGAGTCAGTTGACCGCTCCCAGCTCCCAGATCACTTGCACCTTTGGAACATCACAGATGAAGGCTGAGAGCTCACCTACAGGTCGGACAATGAAGTGCATGCCTCCTAGCTCACGGCCACTCACCTGCTGATAATGAAGATGAGTATTGGCAGGACTATTCCTGAGCAGCTGGCTGGAAGCATGACACTTGGGCATTTGGCTATAAAGACTCCTGAGAGAGGCTTTTTAGGAATGGATGCAACACTTACATTCAAGGCCGACAGTGCCTGATTGATTCCTGAAACTCTGACCTTGGACTGGAGGACACTGCTTCGATTATACCCCACTGATGTCCTTCCCCCAAAAGTCTTCACCCTCCCCAGACTCCACCGCCCAAAATCTCTAGGTATTTCCCAACCCAGAGCTGGCAATCCTAGACTTCACATTTAAAATGCTTGCAAAACATACTGGGAATGTTCTATCTAAAGAACTCCCAGGTAGCTAGACATCTCAGCAGACCAAGAGCACAGCAGCATAAAACTTAGAGTGCCTATAGCGATCAAGAAACCTACCTGATCAATCTGAGGAGCTTCAGCAATTTGAGTCTGGCTTTCCTTTGCCGCTCCAAAGAGGTCCAAATGTTATCGCCTTAGACTTGCAGCCTTTAAATAAGGGGGTCTTGAAAGGCACTAATTAGCTTTATTTTTTCCCTCCTGGGCTTGAATAAGATGCTTAACTGTGGCTAATCCATTATGTAAAAACCATCAGCAGTAATCCTCACACCAGAGAGTCTGTCTGCTATTATCAAACACACACATGGCTTTTATGTAATTAAAAAAACACACACAAGCACTCAGCCAGGAAGTTGTACTGCTGAAGTGCTCTGGTCATACATGTGGTTCTCTGGACTTCGCAAAACATGCGAGAAAGGAAGGGAAACATGGCCTGAAAAAAATCAGGATTTCAAGGATCCCAGGATAGCCAACATCAAAAGACCCATACGTGTGATGTAAAAGTTGGACCATTCCTAGCAGGGCTGGCTCAACATATTCTGCCACCCCCAGCATTCTCCTCTCTCCATTGCTGCCCTCCCCAGCTCCAAGGCAGGATGCAACATCTCTGCACTCACCTTTGGGCCTCTGGTGACAATGGCCTGGGTCCGCAAGGATGCCAGTCTCCAGGTGGGACCTGGGGATCCCCTGGAATGACAACCCATCTCCAGACTACAGAGATCAGGTTCCCTGGAGAAAATGGATGCTTTGGAGTGGTGGGTTCTATGGCAATGTACCCCACTGAGGTCCCTGTCCTCCCCCAGGAGTTTCCCAACCTGGAGCTGGCAACCCTATCCCTGTCCCCCAGTGGTGGCCAGCGGGTAACTGGTAACCCTAGTCTGGCCGGAACCTGTGACTGGCACAAGTTATACCATTTGCCTTCTCCCACGTCACACCGACCTTACCTGCCCATCTGGCATCACACTCAACTGCTTGTGCATTGAACTGGTTCTGCATGCCAGCCTTCCCCCACCAATTTATTTTTTAATTTTATTTATATTTACATTTATATCCCGCCCTCCCCGCCATTCGGCAGGCTCAGGGCGGCTAACAACATATATAAAAATACATTAAAATTCTAGTAAAACTGCCAATCAATATAAAATCATACATTAAAAGATGGCAAATCTTTTGATCTCGACTGTCAATTGAACACTGTCCTAGTGTAAAAACTCCACCCCCTACAGATGGATAACTCCAGAAGGACTTATCTTCAACTACAAAGAAAAGAAGCAAAAGATTGACTCTGTTACAAAAGCAAAGGCACAAGTACAAAACACCCTGTGCACCATTCTAAGGTGATCTGTCAGCCAGGCCCAGGTGAGGTCTAGCCCTCCCAAACCGACAAGTAACCTCCTGAAACCCTACGCTTCATGAACACCATAAAGCCTGATTAAAACACACATCTATATATCTAATAGCCAAGGGTCCCCTGTGTGTGCGGATACTTATTTCCGCAGATCTGGGGCACATGGAGGGTAAAGAGGTTTTTCTGCACACTTGGGGAAATCTCCAGGTGTGTAGAAAAATCTAAAATGTTTTTAAAAGTGTAGGGGGAATATTTAAATCCCCCCCCCAAAGTAAAACTGTGTTCTGTGTGCATGCGTGCTTACTGAGCCACGGGAAAAGCAGCTGTTTCTGTTGCTGTCCACTCCACCGCTAGGACTGCTGGGAAAAGTCATTGGAGTCACAAGGTAACCCACGGTGACAATATCCATCCCAGCTGCTGCTTGGCCTGCCACAGCAAGACCCGTCCATGTCGCCACAGGAACCATCCCCAGGACTGCCAGTAAACAGGAGGATGGTAGGGGGACTCCCGGGGCCACCATTCTTCCCCCCCAGCACAGCTGGAGTCCTGCGCCCGTCAGTGGCCGCCGCGTGCTTCTATTCAAAGGAGGAGCAGCACTGGAGGAGTGGCTAAGCTCAGTAGGCACGCAAAAAGAGCACTGAGTGGCCGCTAGGTGGGCTGCCCCACCAACTTTTTGCCTCATATGCTTCCCCCCCCTTTTTTGTTTTAAGCAGGAGCAGCGGCACACGGGAGGAGCGACCAAAGACAGCCAGCCAGCAGCTGCCCCACCTGCCTCAACCAGGCCAAAGAGGGCTCGGGCTCCAGCAACATTTTGTTGTGGGTCCCCTCTTGTAGGGAATATAATTTCTGATAGGCAGGAATTTGTCTGAAATAACAGTTCTAAATAATTCACAATATCCCTTTATATTAACAGGGGAATATCATCGCTTCAATTCAGAGCCAAACTAGACAACAGGCTGAGAGTCACCATTTGTCTTTTAAGAGTTCTATTACTAGCAGCCATGGGGAACCCCAAATTGGATAGGCAATGGGGGGAGGTCTAGCCCTTTCCTCTCCTGTTTTACTGATGCAATTCCTCATCTCAAAGCCGCTATTTCTTTGGGTACTGAAAACATATGGGGCAAATAGATGCCAAGGGGAGATTTTACTAGGGAAGACAATGACAGCATCAAGAAAAGGATATGATCCTTCTTACCCAGTGCCAATTCATAGCCAGCGTTCTCCAGGGCTGCTACAAATGTAAGAAGGGCTCGGGCTCCAGCAACATTTTGTTGTGGGTCCCCTCTTGTATAGCTCTATTTGTTTCTCCCTTTATGCCCCCCCCCCCATTGCTTCAATTTAGAGCCAAACTAGACAACAGGCTGAGAGTCACCATTTGTCTTTTAAGAGTTCTATTACTAGCAGCCATGGGGAACCCCAAATTGGATAGGCAATGGGGGGAGGTCTAGCCCTTTCCTCCTTTTACTGATGCAGTTCCTCATCTCAAAGCCACTATTTCTTTGGGTACTGAAAACATATAGGGCAAATAGATGCCAAGGGGAGATTTCACTAGGGAAGACAATGACAGCATCAAGAAAAGGATATGATCCTTCTTACCCAGTGCCAATTCATAGCCAGCGTTCTCCAGGGCTGCTACAAATGTAAGAAAGAGATTGGTCTTTTCACCAAGTGGTGTGCATTCATCTTCGCAAAGGTCTAAGTGCACTCATTAGCAACATTTGTACTAATAATAGAAGAAGAAGAGATTGGATTTACAGCCTTTCCTTCACTACCCGAGGGAGTCTCAGAGTGGCTTACAATCTCCTTTCTCTTCCCCTCCCCACAACAGACACCCTGCGAGGTAGGGGGGGCTGAGAGAGCTCTTTCAAGAACTGCTCATGAGAGAACAGCTCTGAGAGAACTTGTGACTGATCCAAGGTCACACAGCAGCTGCTTGGAGGAATGGGGAATCAAACCCGGTTCTCCCAGATTAGAGTCCATGCTCTCAACCAATATACCAAACTGGCTTCTGCTGATCTTAACCATTACACCAAACAGGCTAGTCTGATCTTGTCAGATCTCAAAAGCTAGCAGGGTTAGCCAAGGTAAGTATTTGAATGGGGGAATACCAGGGCCGCTATAAGAACATAAGAGAATCCATGTTGGATCAGGCCAATGGCCCATCTAGTCCAACACTCAGCATCACACAGCGGCCAAATCTAGGTGCCATCAGGAGGTCCACCAGCAGGGCCAGAACTCCAGAAGCCTTCCCACTGCTGCCCCCCCCAAGCACCAAGAATACAGAGCATCATTGCCCCAGACGTGCTATGCAGAGGCATGCAATGGCAAACCACCTTTGAAGGTCTCTTGCCTTGAAAACCCCGACAGGGACCAGGGTCATCATAAATCAGCTGTGACCTGACAGCAAAAATTACATGTACATAATTCAACATGTCCCATTTAATTATTTTGGCAGGCTGATTATGGAAATAACTGAAAAAATGGATTAAAAACAAACATTCTCTTAATCATGGAATAGAAGATCATGAGAACACTACAAGACATGCTGGCCGGGCCAACAGAGAGCCAGCAAAGCATAGCGGATAGAGTGCCAGATTAGGATTCGTGGAGGCCGAGACTGCATCCTCATTCTGCCCTGGAAGCTCACTGGGTGACTTTGGGCCAGTCACTCCATCTTGGCCTAACCTACTTTACAGGAATATTCTTGTGAGGATAAAATGGAGGAGCAAAAACAATGTTGTAAGTCGCATTGAGTCCACATTGAGGAAGAAAGTGGGGTATAAATAATCAAATATGCAGACAATCCTAGGTTCTGTTCCTGGGCCCATCTGCTTGTTGTACTCATAGGGAAGAGCTGCACAACAAAATCACCTCAGGTTTAGTTCTGCTTAATTGGCACGTATCTCCCGCCAAATAAATCCTGGATCTGGGGATACGAAAGAGTCCTATGTCACTGTTAAAGATCCCTTTCCCCTCACATGTATTTATTTATTTTATTGACTTAATTTATGCCCTACTTTTTTCCCCAATGGAGAGCCAGTTTGGTGTAGTGGTTAAACGCATGAACTCTAATCTGAAAGAACTGGGTTTGATTCCACACTCCTCCACTTGCAGCTGCTGGATGATCTCGGGCAAGTCATAGTATATTTATTTATTTATTTTATTGACTTAATTTGTGCCCTACTTTTCTCCCCAATGGAGAGCCGCTTTGGTGTAGTGGTTAAATGCATGAACCCTAATCTGAAAGAACTGGGTTTGATTCCCCACTCCTCCACTTGCAGCTGCTGGATGATCTCGGGCAAGTCATAGTTCTGTCCAGGGTCATTTCGTAGAAAAAGAGGTGCAGGAGCTCATTAGCATAACTCATTAGCATAACTTATTTGCATATGCCACACACCCCTGACATCATCAACGGAAGTGTGTCAGAAGGCAACACCCACCACTCAGGCTCCACTGGACTGTTTTGGATTGCTAGCTATTGGGGGGGGGGGGACCGCTCAGAGCAGTTTCTGCCAGAGCTCTCTCAGCCCCAGCTACCTCACAGGGTGTCTGTTGTGGGGAGGGGAAGGGAAAGGAGATCGTAAGCCGCTCTGAGACTCTGAGTGAAGGGCAGAGTTTAAATCCAATCTCTTCTTCTCTTCTTCTTATAACATTCTTCCCTTCTCCATCTGGGCTTACAACATTCTTCCCTTCTCTATTTTATCCTCATAAGCACCTTGTGAGGTAGGTCAGGCTGAGAGTTTGTGACTGGCCAAAGGTCACCCAGCGCAGTTGCGTGGCAGAGTGCGGATTCAAACCTGGGTCTCCTAGATACTAGTTTGAATCTCTAACCACTGCATCACACTGTCTCCCATGTGTTTCCTGGTCTCAGGGAATGACTATTAAACGAACCTAAATCTGCAGCGTAGACACATCCCATAGATCACGATCATATTTCTACATCTTGTTCCCTATACATTTTCATTTGTAACTGGAAATCACAGCTACGCTCTTTGAGAATCTCTTTTGAGCCAGGTCCAAGGAAACTAAGTGTCTGCCCCCAGGGTTAATCCATGATTGTCGTTAAAAGGTCGTGGACTTTGGAGATCAGCAGCCACTCTGCAAAGAAAGCACTTTGTTATTTCAGCCCTCTGAGACACACAGTGTCAAGATAACAAGCTCTCCTAGTTAAGGCAAAATGTATTATTATGTAAAGGCATTGCCAAACTCAGAAATTACTTCAAACTCCAGGTAAGGGAAATGCTCCTCTATTTGGATAGAGCCAGTTTGAGTGCAGTGGTTAAGTGTGCGGACTCTAATCTGGGAGAACCGAGTTTGATTCCCCACTCTTCCACTTGCACCTGCTGATGTGACCTTGGGTCAGTCACAAGCTCTGGCACAGCTGTCCTTGAAAAAGAGCAGTTTCTGTCAGAGCTCTCTCAGCCCCACCCACCTCACAGGGTGTCTGTTGTGGGGAGGGGAAGGGAAAGGAGTTTGTAAGCCGCTCCGAGACTCCAAGTGAAGGGCGGGGTATAAATCCAATCTCTTCTTCTTCTTCTTCTATTTAAAACGATTCCTTTCCCATTGCTATCCCCGCAAGTTTGGCACCCAAGTACTCGCTTGAGTCTCGTGGGTGGTGAACTGGCCCTATTTATTTATCTGGGAAATGTATATGCCTTCTCTCCAGATACCTCCTTGAGACAGCAAGCAATTAAAACAATGAAACAAGCTGACTAAAGCACAGCCAAGCCAGGGCATAGAAAACAAGCCCTACCTCGTGCCCCTCATCCTCAGAATCCTTTCTGCCCAAGGTGTACACTGACCTTATTCAGGAGAAGGTTAAAGAGCTCTCTGCTTGTGTCTTAACTCATATGAAATGCGGCAGTTCAGGCACAGAATAGCACGTCAAGATTAAAGGCCCCTGAGTGTGAAACTGAGATCCATCTCCCTATCTTTTCTTTAAAAAGAGCCAGCATGGTTTAGCAATCAGACTAGGGTCTGGGAGACTCAGGTTCGAATCCCTGCTCTGCCATAGAAATATCATTGTGTGACCGTGGACCGGTCACACACACTCAGCCTGACCTACCTCACAGGGTTGTTGTGAGGATAAAATGGAGGATGGGGGGAAAGATGCTGCAAGTCACTTCGGATCCTCATTAAGGGGAAAGGCGGGATATAAGTATCCAAATAAATAAAATCTGTTTTCTTTACAGATACCCACTGCCTACAGTGACAGAGTCCTTTGTGGGGGAATGGTGGCCACACCCGTATGCAATAGGGTACAATTCCAGATGAGAAATACAGGAAGCCCGCCTTGTTAGAAATGGGATAGAATGGCAGGCGTCCACGACTTCATTGAGAGAGATAGCTATTATGTTAAATGCCAGCAAAAACTGCAAGGAAACAATTCTTACCAGTAATATACCGGATTGTTATTCTGAAATACTAAATGAATCACCATTTAGAAGGTCGTGCTATGCACGGAGCGTCTTCCAGTAAATGGTCTTCTTCAAACTTGGTTCGGCTGCTTTTCATCAGAATTGATTAGATGACCGGCCCTGCCAGACGATGACTAATCCCATTCAGATTACAGACATGCTAATAATAGTTTAATACAGGTCAAGAGACTGTTACCACCGCATGGGTCACCAATGATTCCAGTACACAAAAGACAGCTGGCTCTGTGGTGCTGCTTAAGCACTAGCAGATGTAAGTTCCTCTCACCTGCTGCCCACCCCGGATATTTCTGAAAGCCCTAATCAGTGAAAAGTGGTAAGCGTCTGCCAAGCAGTGGGGAGAAACATTCCCACATTTAGGGCTGCCAGCATCCAGGCAGTGGCTGGAGATCTCCTCGGATTACAACTGGTTTCCAGGCAACAGAGATCAGTTCCCCTGGAGAAAATGGCCACTCAGGAAGGTGAACTCTATGGCATTATACCCCACTGTAGCCTCTCCCCTCCCCAAACCCTGCCCTCATCAGGCTCCGCCCCCCAAATCCCCAGGTATTTTCCAACTTGGAGCTGGCCACCCCTACCCACATTTTTTTGAATCCATACTGTGTGATCTCCCTTGAGTCGCAACAAAGAAGGTGGACTATAAATGAAGTGAATAATATTCCCCATACCTCTCTATTTCATCCTGTCAAGTTTGTAATTGCCCAAGATCTGCCTACGGCCAACTTTAGTCAGGTCCATGGTAGATTCTGCAAACTGGAAGAAGAAGAGTTGGTTTTCATACCCTGCTTTTCTCTACCCTAAGGAGTCTCAAAGCTTACAGTTGCCTTGCCTTTCCTCTCCCCACAACAGTCACCTTGTGAGGTGGGTTCTGAGAGAACTGTGACTGGCCCAAGGTCACCCAGCAGGCTTCATGTGGAGGAGAGGGGAATCAGACCCGGTTCTCCGGATTAGGGTCCACTGCTCTTAACCACTAAACCATGCTGGCTCTCAACTGGTACAATTAAGATTGCAGCTTTTTAGCCTGAAAAAGCATGAACAGCCATTCACAAAACGTCAGTAGCACCAAAAATGAGTAGGACATTAAAGGTTTATTGCAGCTATGGTCTAATGGACATTTAGAAGCACTTAGTTTTTTTAATACAGACAGATATTGCCTTAATGTGACATGAGATTGATAGAGATGCAGATTGCAGTGTAACAGAGGAACATTGGTCAATTCAGTCCATCAGAACTGATACACAAAATCATTCATCATTCATTAAAAGCTCACTGTTATCCACCAGGATGCTTTTTTGTATGAAAAGCAATTAAACTATTGCAAAATTTGAGCAACCTCTACCCATAACAAATACCCTATCTCCCATCTCCCTTATAAGGAGCTGCGGTGGCTCAAGTGGTTAAGACGCTGAACTGCAGGCTGTGGAAGGTCAGTAGTTCAGCAGTTCGAGACCCGGGTGCCGCATGATGGAGTGAGCTCCCGTCTCTAGTTCCAGCTCCTGCCAACCTAGCAGTTCGAAAGCAAGAAATTGCAAGTAGATAAATAGGTACCACTTCAGTGGGAGGGTAACAGCGTTCCGTGTGCCTTGGTGTTTAGGTGTTTATGGTCCGTCCCCCCCAACAATCTGGGCCACGCCCCCAACGGGCCTCCAAAGCGGGGGTTTCCCCGCCCCCCGCCACCACTTGGCAGCCCTAGCTCCTAACCACTACACCAATGGTTGATTCTGCTTCGAATTCTCCCTCCGTTGTTTTACCAAACCCATGTTGGAACAGAAATTCCCCTCTGCATTGCATGCTGCTTTCACTTTCTTTGATTATCAGATTTTATGGTACCCTCTACACTACATGCCACTTTCTTTTTCTTTGATCATAGGGTTCTATGGTACCTCCTGCATAGATTTATGGCAGTTCAGAGGTCACTTCTCATTCGGTACAGCGTTGCTCCAGGGTATTAGAATGTGGTTTTGAGCTGCACCTTTGGTAAAACAACGGAGGGAAAGCCCAATGCAGAATCACCCTATGTGGTGTTGGAGGAGAGTTTTAGGGACTGCCAAAAAGGCAAATAAGTTGGTTCTAGATCAAATCAAGCCTGAACTCTTCCTAGAAGCTAAAATGACAGGTATTGTACTTCGGTTACATGATGAGAAAACAGGAGTCACTGGAAAGTGGCATAATGCTTGGAAAAGTTGAAGGCAGCAGGGAA
>NW_015171509.1:1372376-1373310 GCF_001447785.1 Gekko japonicus | reverse complement strand
GAAAGAGGAAATTGAGCTGGCTTGCCTCGGTCAAGGAAGTCGAGCAAGACCCTGAGCAAGGCTGTTTACAATAGGACGTTTTGGAAGACATTCATTCATAGGGTCTTGATGGCACTTAACACACATGCAAGTAACATGGGAATAAGCCCCTGTTTTCATGGGAGTAAGCCCTATTGAATATCCCAGGGAAGGATTCTGAGTAGACCTGCTGAGGATGGTACAGTCAGCACAACACACACACACCATGTAGCCAGTTGCTGCTTTCCATCTAAAAATATACAGCTATTCACAACAGACAAGCAGGAACAGGATAAACACATCTGCCTAGGTTTTGTCCAGGATCTTGCAAATACACTGTTGCTTGCCAAGCACAGAGACATCTCAGGATGTATTTTGTCTGACCGGCAACAAAGTACTTGCAGATAGTCTGAATGTATGTCCTTGGGCAGAACATCATGTTTACCTTTCCACCTGAACATACTCATTGCCAAAGCTACATCAGCTTCTTTAGATTGGAATCATTGTGCTATGGTGCCACCAAAAGGTGCATCTCAAGAAGTGAAATCATGGCCCAGGACTGTTTTGACAAACATTCTTAAGCAAGCATTTCTCCTTATATATAAAAGACTTTTCGTGTAGCTCCTGGACACACTACCACAGCCTTTGCGCCGCTCAGCTGCCATTCTCACGGACTCATAAGAACATAAGAGACGCCAATGTTGGATCAGGCCAAAGGCCCATCCAGTCCTACTCTGTGTCACATAGTGGCCAGAAATACCAGGTGCCATCAGGAGGTCCACCAGTGGGGCCAGGACATTAGAAGCCCTCCCACTGTTGACCCCCCCAAGCACCAAGAAGACAGAGCATCACTTGCCCCAGAGCCCCTATCTATACCTTGTGGCTAATAGCCACTGATGGACCTCTGCTCCATATG
>NW_015171509.1:1356672-1372007 GCF_001447785.1 Gekko japonicus | reverse complement strand
CACTGAGAAAATTGCCCATTTATACTCTCTGTTTTCTATTAATTAGCCAGTTTTTGATCCATAAAAGGACTTGTCCATAAAAGGACTTTGATCCATGCAGGACTTGTCCTTTTATCCCATGATTTTTGAGCTTACTTAGGAGCCTTTAATGAGGCACTTTATCAAAAGCTTTCTGGAAGTCAAGGTAAACAATATCTATTGGGTCCCCCTTGTCCACATGTTTGTTCACCCCCTCAAAGAACACTAACAGGTTAGTGAGACAAGATTGCCTCGCTGCGTTGCCTCACTGGGCTGCATTGCCTCGCTGCGTTGCCTCGGCCCCCTCCCCCCACAGAGCCGGCAACCAGCGCCTTGCTCTCAGTCTGAAGGGAGCCAGCGAAGGGGATGGACGCTCCATCAAGGGAGCGGCAACCCCTCCACGGGGGAGAAGGAGGCAGACCTAGCGAGTGGCAGCAAGTGGGGGAAGCACTTACCTTCGCTGCCCCTTGTGGCTCTTCTCCCTCGGCCGCAAGGCTGGTGCTTCAGCAGGGTGATAGTTCAGCGGGCTGCACTGCAGAGAAGGCTGCCCAGGGCCTTCCAAAGGCTCCCCCGCCTTCCTTCAGCAGCAGCGCCAGGGGGGTCTGGCCTGGTGGAAACGAGCTGCAGCTCCTGGAAAGCCGGACTCTCTCCTGAGGAAGACACTTCTCTCTGCTCCTGTGTGGGCCTAACTGTGACTAACTGTCCCCTTGGTGGCTCTTGGTAGGCAACCAACTTCTGTCAGTAAAAAAAACAAAGGACTTTCAGCATAATTCCCTCCCCCGCCCACTGCCAGATTGGCCACTTTCCTGTCAGAATGGCTCTCTCTTCGTTTTGGCTCCACCATGGCTGGCTGGCTGGCTAACGAGGTGGGCCAGCAACCATCGAACCATTCTCTTCAACCCCACTGCTGTACGGCTGACTTTCCCCTAGGGTTGCCAGTCTCCAGGTGGGACCTGGAGATCTCCTGCTGTTAGAATTCATCTCCAGATGACTGAGGTCAGTTCCCCTGGAGAAAATGGCTGCTTTGGAGTGTGGACCCTATGGCATTATACCCTGCTGAGTCCTTCCATTCCACCCCCATGCTGCCCTCCATGGGATCCACACCCCCAATCTCCCAGGTATTTCCCTAATTAGAGCTGCCAATTGTGCTTTCTCCTCAGTACCTGTTGCTAGTGTTGTACACACTGCTTATGGAACCAGTACTCTGCCACTGGCTAACAGTCAGTGTAACTTAGTAGGTGCTCTTAACGCTTCCATGGTGCATATGTTAAGTGCCTTTGATGATTCTAATCACAGTGACTGAAATCAATCATGAACAAATATTCAGATATTCACTCTGGTTCATTGCTTAAAGGCATTCTGGGTAAAATACCAAATGCTGACCAACAGTAACTGACTGACCTTGCTTATAGTGGCCAGTTGTAACTGCGCATGCTTCTGATGTCAGTTTGCTTGCATTAGATGAAGAACACTGCATGATGTACTAATATTTGTTATAATTAGATACTTTTTAGAATCTCACAGAATGGGAAGAAGAAAGCCTATTGTTCAACTGAAGAAGGTATATTTTTGCCTGAGAAAATCCAACCCATAGACTCAGGCCCAATCAGAATGATGTGACGGATATGTGACTAACTTTGATGGAACCAGTAATTGTGATTTATTTCTAACTGTCATGGGGGGTATAAAACCCTATGTCTCCCATTGTAACCTTAGGGAGAGCTGTGGGGTCCAAAACCTTATTGGATCTGCACCTCCCTCCTTTGTTGATCAATAAAGTACAAGATCTGATTCTCCTCTACAAGACTGCCGTGTGCTTTCTCAAATTGGGCTGGGGGAGCACAACCTTTGACGGAGTGTCTGTCTTACACTAGGCAACCAGGTTCTGTCAGTAAAAGGCCCTTTCCACACCTATTTTGGCCCTTGGGTGAAAACTCAATGGGGCCAGTCCTGATAGAGTTGCCAACTCTAGGTGGGACATTCCTGGAGATTTGAAGGATGGAGCCTGTAAGAGTCCAGATTAAAAGACAGATGGCAAGCCAAAGATAGATGGCAAGCCAAAAATAATCCATTGTGCCACTTCTATCGAAGACCAGGTGGGCGGAGATATAATAGCAGCCCAATTACAATGGATGGTGACAACTGCCACCTGCACTGTAAGGTGATTTAAGGGTAGTTAGGGCAGGAGGGGCCAGAATGAACGGACGCCTGCTAGTTAGCCAAAGGCCTGGCGGAACAGTTCTGTTTTACAGGTTGTAGTAAGTCCCACAGGGCCCTCCTCTCCACTGGGAGCATGTTCGACCAGGTTGAGGCCAGGGTGGAGAAGACCCTGGCCCTAGTTGAGTCCAAGTAGATGTCTTTTGGTGCCGGGGACTGCCACTAGATGTTGTTCTGCCGAGCATAAAGCTCTACAGGGCACATGTGGGGAGAGGCTGTCCTGCAGATATGCTGCTCCCTGGCTGCATAGGTCCTTAGAGGTGAGCACCAGCACCTTGAACCGGATCCGGTACTCAGCTGGAAGCCAGTGCAATTGGCGCAGAACTGGCTGTATGCGCACCTGCACAGGCATCGCAGTCAGAAGGTGTGCTACCAGTTTGCACCAGCTGGAGTTTCTGGATCAGGTTCAAGGGCAGCCCCGCGTAGGGCTAGTTGTAGTAGTCTAACCTGGAATAACCATTGCATGGTCACTGTAACCTAGTCCCAGGAGGGGAGAGAGAGAACTAGATGCCGAACCAGTTGAAGATGGTAAAAGGCTGATTTGGAAACACTGGTGACCTGGGCTTCCTTAGTTAGCGAGGCATCCAGTATCACTCCTAAACTCCTGACCCTTGGCGTTGGCACTAACAGCTCCCCACCAAGGGTTGGGAGCCAGATTCATGTGCTCTGGGGACACACTGGGTCTGGGTGCTGAACAAGCCAAGACATCTGTGGAGGTAATTTGCTGCAAGGCAGGATCAGGCTCCCTGATGAAGGAATCGGGGAAGAGCTGATAGAGGAGTCATGGGGGAAATAGCCCTGTTGTGGAATTGGCAAAAGGGAATAAAATGCAGCCATCAAAGTAGTCTCTTCCCCCACCCTGCCAAGACTCCTACTGCAGCCACCCCAAAGATATCCTCCAGTGACTGATTACAGTGGATCCCCAAGTGGAAAAGGAATAGATTTCTGAGAGTGTGACTTGAGAAGGGCCCCGCCTGACCCTCCTTTTGCTTTGCTTCAGTCGGATGAGGACTTCTGGGATCAGCTGGAAGCCAATTGGGAGGAGACAGCCAATCGGTGCTTGACCAGTGATGAGGGTCTCACCAGCTCTGCTTATGACAAGCAGGTACCAGCACCCTGGGAATGCATGCTGGTCAGGTCCCTTCCTTGGGGGACCATGACGTAGCAGCTCCATGCTGCTTTCTGGTGGTAAGGATTCACAGTGGATGGAGACATGGGCCACCATCTCAGTCCTGCGGTAGTAGTGGCTTTTTCTGTGTGTATGTGGTGTTGGTGGGTGGGTCTGACCTCCTGGGCTTTGGAGGTTCTTCTGCAAAGATAGGGTACCATTTCCTCCACTGACAAGAGATCTTCTCCGGCCTTCCTCGATTCCCTTCCACCAATAGTTGGCAGACTTCAGCACGGACACAAATTAGACTGTTCAAAGGGAACTCCTTCCCCCCTTCTCTCCTGCTTGATGCCTTAGGAGGGAGCTTTGCTACGGAGAGTAGAGTTTGGATTTGAGAGACCTGGGGTGAAATCTCCACTGAGCCCCGGGGGTCTTGGACAAGCCCTTCTGAGCCTGACCTGCTTTACAAAGAGCTCTGTGAGTCTGATGCTCCAGAAATAACCCCATGGCACCTTAAAGATTGAGGTTTAATCTTGTTCTTGCTGAAATCACCAAGTAGAGCTGATCACTAGACTTGGGGTCTGCTCATCCATGGAACCCACCATTTAACAGGTTGCCAATTGGACAAAGTGTGCACTTTCAAGCTGAACTGCCCCGTGTCTCTGTGTGCATCCATGCAACCATAAATGCATGGAATCTCAAGGACGCTGAGAGGATGAAATGGGTCACCCAACGCCTGTCTTTCTGAGTGTCCCAGAGGAAGAAAGGCATAACAATGAAGTACATCTAGAAAAATAAAACCCGAATTGTAGCTTGCCTTCCCTGGCAGGGATATCAGTTTGAAAAGCACCACCTTGCCCAGGACCAACTGCATAAGGTGAAGTGCTTGGAGCAAAGGGACCTTCTGAACTCCATGCACTTCTTTTGAGGACGCCGTGCAGCAGAATCTGGATCCTAGGCAGGTAAGTCAAGGAGGTGAAGCAGCTCCTTACTTTCCTCCCTCCCGTTGAGTAGGAATGCGTCAAAGGGGCAAGTGGATCACCCCTGGAACACTGTAGAGAAGGCCACCAACCAATGCTTCCTCTAAGCTGTGGAGTCTTGTGAGCAAAAATTATACTTTGTGGCATTAAAGTTAAGAGCGGGCGATTTGGCTACTGCATAAATTAGTTTGCTCTGGAGCCCTCCTTCCTGAGCCAAGACAAAAGTGTGTGAGCCGGAGGCTAAAATACTGTGAGCTAGCTCACATTCACTCAGATTGGAGGGAACACTGCACCAACTCTGACCATGCACCATGTGAGGGACAGCTGGCAGAGGTCTCGGACCTTTTTAAATGGAAGTCCTGGTATCATTTCCATTTTGCAGAATACTCCCTGTTTGATCATAAGGAGCAAATAAATATGAAAACTCCCACTAGCAGATCCTACTTTCTCCAAGAATCTGGCTGCCTTACACGTTATAGAATCATGGAGTTGGAAGGGGCCATACGGACCACCTAGTCCAACCCCCTGCCTAATGCAGGACCAGCCTTTGACAACAGAATGTCAACAGTTCCCAGGCAGATGGCTTTTACCCAATCTGAGGCCATCCTGCCATACTGGCAGGAAGAGGGCAACTTACAATTCAGCTGTACAGCCCTGGATGAGTTGCTTCAGTTTAATTCCTCTTCACTGCCTGCCTTTCATTGCTCCTCATCACTAGACCTATTTTCATGTCATTCACTCCATCCTCCATGAGACTCTAAAGATCCTTTTTGGCTAAAGCTTTATCTAAATGCTCACAGGCAAAGAAGAGACATGGCAGATGGGGAGTGGAAGGGATACAGGAAGCAAACTGCATGGAGACCAATTATATATGTCGCACCCACACACAAGTGTTCTAGTTAACCAATAATTGCAATCTCAGAAGATGGGACTGCAGGGCAGATACTCAACAGACGGTCTGTTTTGTCTCTGAGGTCGGACACAATTTCTTAGCTGGGCTGTGTTCAATACAGGTACCTATGATAAGGTGAATAAACTGGAGAATCAAAAAGATATTGTACTGCATATGTTGCTCTACCACTGGAAATGGGAAAAGAATGAAATTCAAGGAACCCTGGTATGATTTTGAAAGCTTTAGCATTCCTGATATTCTGCAACAGCGCTCTTCATGTTTATAGGCATGGGCATTGATCCTTAAATTTTCTGTGTATCACCCACCACCTCAAGGTACCAGATTCTACAACATAGCTTCTCACTTCAAAGACTCAAAGAAGAACCAGAGAATAATGCCTGCATGGTATAGTTTTATTGTAAGGTTGAAGAAAAGGTTGTTTCCCTTGTGCTACAGAAGTTAATAAATTTTACAGTTACACTTAATTATGAATGGTTATGCTATTGGCTGCTGCCAGTATCATTAACCCAGTGTTCCTGCCCTAAGTGCTAGGGCATTTAAACATTTATGAATGAATACAAGGCAATTCCTTCAGTTCTCTAAATGCCAGTCTCTCAGGCCACCTATTATAATGCAACATACCCTATTCAGTATATGTTACAGCCATTCTGTGACAGAAGGATCAGTTTCCAGTAACAATACAAGGAAGCTAAACATCCTCACTGGATCCCACTTCAGTTTTCATTAATATTGCCATATGGCATTACTGAATGACATTTAACTGAGTGACATCTATATTCCTGCAACTAGATGAACATTTAGGAGCCAGTCTTATGTGGCATAGTTTTTAAATTTGTACTTTACAAATGAAGAAACCTGAAAAGCCTAGTTCACAAAATGTTTATTTATGCAAACAGAGTTCATAGCCAAGTCAAAATTATGTACTCCAGAAGTTCTAGACAATAAAGGTGAAGCCGACAACAGTTGGTTTTATTTCAGTATTGTATCTTCGCTAGCTGAAAAGGAAAGAAAAAGACATCTGAGTTCACCAGTGAGTGATTCAAATATGCTCCAAGTACATGGCTTCGACGAACCTGCACCAAATGTATTGCTTACAGCCACCGCCATAGTTAATTGATTTTTACAACCGCAGCTGCATCAAGGACACAGCTGTTGAATTCAAAGTGATCATATCTCACATGCCCATGATGGTACACATACGCACACACCACAAATAAAAACTAAAATCACACTTCATTCTTAGACCTGAAAGCGCTTTTGGGGCACCAGAACTGCCCACCCTCAGAGAAAGCCCACCTCCTGTGTCTCTCCTTGAGTCGCAGATCTGGGGGAACCCTCCTCTTTGCAACGAGTCAGCAGTGACTCATGCAGAGATGTCAGCCACTGGACAGCAAGCCATTCGGTTGCATCAGGAGTGACTGGAGTGCTCAGTCACTTCCAATGAAGATGCAGCAGAAAGGGCTCTTGTTGTAGCAGGAACTCCTTTGCATATTAGGCGACACCCCCCTAATGTAGCCAATCCTCCAAGAGCTTACAGAGCTCTTCTTACAGGGGCTACTGTACGCTCTTGGAGGGTTGGCTACATTAGGGGAGTGTCACCTAATATGCAAAGGAATTCCTGCTACAAAAAGAGCCCTGCAAAATTACCTGCCCCCGTACAGACTGACTGCCAAGGAGGGAGAGCTAGAGCAGAGAGTCACGCAGCAATAGAGCTGGCCGCCTCCTTTGGGAATGGGGGCCTGTCTCTCCCAGGGGATCAAAATTTCTTCCTGAAAGTATATTAGCGGTTCCATGACGGCACACTGTTTGGAAATTACAACCATATTAACATTATCACCTCACCCTGAACTCAAAGACTCTGGAAATTTAAGGTTAGTGACTGCCTTTTCTTAAACTGTACTAACATTTAAAATGCTTTTAATACATTTAAATATTTATATGCCCACCTTTCCCCTGAGCATCTCAGGACTCACTGGGCAGTGTACATATCTATAAGGAGGCTCAGCTTACCTACACTAGCTCAACTGAACTTACAGCTAAAAACATAAGAACAAGAGTCCAGGAGCACCTTAAAGACTGACAAAATATGTGGCAGGGTATGGGCTTTCATGAGTCACCGCTCACTTCTTCAGAAGTGACTCACAAAACAGCACACCCCTGCCACATACTTTGTTAGTCTTTTTTTTCCTCTCTTTTTTAAAATATATATTTGTTAGTCTTTTAGGTGCTACTGGACACTTGCTCTTTTCTACAGCTACAGACAGACTAACACGGCTACCCATCTTGATCTAAAAACATAAGACACTTCCCTGGAAGTAAGCCCCTCTTAATAGCATGAGCCTTACTTCTAAATAGACCTGCTTAGGATTGCTTGCTAAGTAACCCTGATGACCTCCCTAAACATGTATAATGGCACATGCAACTCCAAACTTTGTCCTGTACAAAATTCTTGGTATTTTTAGACAACTATCACATAGATGTAAATGAATCCCTCTGGTCTGAAATTGCATACAAAGAGATGAGTGCTATAATCCCCTTGCAAGGTTCCTATAGAGGAGTCACTGCCATCTGTGAATTCATGGGACCCTTGTGTACAGTGGAACACGTGACGATCACAAACCAGGTTTTTCAGGCTTGTGGAGAGTCACGATATAAGCTTCATAACATGTGTATGCAGACAGCATGTAAGTAGACTTCATTATTACCTTCATTATAATCCACCTTTCTCACTGGGGCTCAAGATAGCTTAGTAAAGCTACTGTGTAACATCCTTCTTTCCTGCCATTCCTCTGACAGCAATGCAAGTGAACTAGCCATTTCAAGTAACTCCTTGTAATTTTTGATAGCTACCTTTTAGAAGAGAAGATTGGATTTATACCCTGCCCTTCATTACCTGAAGGAGTCTCAGAGCGGTTTACAATCTCCTTTCCCTTCCCCTCCCCACAACAGACACCCTGTGAGGTAGGTGGGGCTGAGGGGGCTCTTTTGAGGACTGCTCATAAGAGAACAGCTCTGAGAGAACTTGTAACTGGCCCAAAGTCACACCAGCAGCTGCATGTGGAGAAGTGGGCAATCAAACCCAGTTCTCCCAGATTAGAGTCTGTGCTCCTAATCACTAAACCACGACACCCTTTACTGACTCTAGTTAGCCAGCTGGGATCTTTCACTAGCCTACATAACAGGAATCTTCCCAAAGCTGTATCCTTAGAATGCAAATATTTTGAGAATTTGGCTTTTTAAAAAATGGATTTCATCAGATTAGCATGCCATATGCGGGCTAGATAGTGCCCACTATCAAGAACTGGGCTTTAACTGAGTCGGGGAAGCGATTATCTCACAGCTAACAAAGCTAAACCAAGACTGACACAAAAAAGTTGGGATAACACAGTACTACAGAAGTTACAGAGCAGTACAGACATGATTCAGCTTTCTCAGGTAATTCTTGCATAACACTCAACATGTATGCTGCTGAATCCACAATTTAAACCCAACATTAATCCAGACACTGATTGCCAGTTGTTGGGGATGTACAAATGTCCACAAAGAGTGAACAAACGTTCACTGTAGTGTGTGTAGAGGGGTAGTGTGCTTTAAGCAAATATGCATGGCGTTTTCAAAAAAAGGATGAGTAGGTATAAGAAAAATACCTTCTGCCAGTGCTTTTGCAATGCGTTCCATTTCTTCACGTTTCTTCTTCTCTTCCTCTTCTATTCTCCGTTCCTCCGCAGCAATAGGCTTCAAGTAGTCTGTCATGAAAGCAATTCATTTTACTGTATACACAAATGTTTGGTCAACAGAAGGCTTCCTTACTAACGCACAATCCTATGCAGAGTTATTCCAGCCTAAGCTCATGGAAATCAGGGGCTCAGACTGGAATTCTACATAGGATAGTCCTGCCAGTCTTCAAGAAGCTTCATCATACACTAGCCAACAATAGAGTAATTTGCTTCCAGCTCAGTAAGATCATGCAACATCTTAAGGTATGTACAGAGATAGATCAGAGGAAGTCTCTGAGGAGGATCAGCTGTTTAGACAGGTTTATAGTTAACAATAAGAACTTCTGTTCTACATTTAGAACACGGGACAGTTAGCTGGAGCCCCATTAGATGATCAAATCACTAGGTGGCTGAGATTCTAGTAGCCCACAAAGAGCGTAACTAAATAAAAGACACATCTAAAACAAATACTGCCCAAATTTATTTACATACTGCATTTTACTCTCCTCGTGCCCACTCATTAGAGATACACACACCATCAAGAATACTACCAGCAATCACTTATGACTCTTATACAAATGTTTATACTTATGTATGTTTTATATCAAAAGACAAGCTGACATCCAGCAGCCAAGAATTTTTGACAATGACTTGTGCCAGAAGAGCTGATTGGTCTGTCACCAAATGCACTGATTCCCCCCCCCCCCAAACAAGTGATCTAGGTCTGTCACATCAGATTATTCACAAGACAAAGCTGCACATGAATATCTGCTGCAAGGTGAGAGAGGGAAAACCTGGCTGCATTTGCACGCTCAGAGACTGAGGAACTCCAATACATTATAGTTGTTTTTCACATAGTAGCTGTACAATTCAAAGACAGTCAAGGCAAAGCAAAAGCATCTGAAGATGAACTAAAGCTCCCTTCGAAGAAGTCCTTTGCATTAGACTTGTCCTTAGCCACTTACCATATCTTTTCTTTCCATAGATCATTCCGATTAGTAATGCCGAGTACCTGGTGAACTAGAAAACAAAGTATAGGCATATGAAACTGCTACGTCACCAAGCACACAAAGTATTTTGTTTTCCAGGCTTTAAGAGGTACAGAATTTAGAGGAGGGGCCTCGTAATCTAACAAGCTGCAAGTTCAAGTTTCTTAGATGGAAAAACCAAACTTTGAAGTGTGGGCCAGATTCACAACTGAATTGCAAACAGAAATATAATTCCATTTATGAGTTTAGAATCAGCGCCTCACAACACCGAAACCCTACTAAGAAACCCACTTAGGGACAAGAAGTTATCTCAAAGACATAATGCCCAGGCAGTGGCTATTGAGTGAAGACCTGCTGTTCAAGAGGGTCCACACCCAGATCCTATAGCTGTGGCTGCAGGATAAGAACACTGTGTGGGCCTCTCATACCCCTGCGTCACAAGGGAGTGAAATTAATACCCCACTTGCTTGGTGTCATAAGCGGAAGAAAAGGGGCATCACTGCTCGTATTATTTTTCACCAACATAGCAACTGAATTCAACTAAACCGGGGCAGGTAGATTAGCATTAAACACACAAAACTGGCTAGTCTGTTTCCAGTCCACAGAAAATCAACTCTAATGATATTAGTATAATCAGATTCCATCAGTTTCTGGCATCTGATCTTTTAAACCCACATTTCAACATTTACCTGCATTTGCTGGCTAGAAAAAAAAAACTTGTACCAGAGTACCTTCTAAGTATCACCTACACTGTGACTGGACACACACTATCGTGCATCTACTGCAGGATGCAAAATGTCAACTGTTTAAATTACCAAGTTTAACAAGCTCATAATCTAGCCCAGATACATTTTTTTTTTACAAACTATCAGCTCTGCTGATTTTTCTTAAGAGAAACTGACACATAAATGTGCTTTAGCAACAGCCCCCTGCACAGAAGATTAACAATAAGGTCAGCATTGGAAAACACACATTCCTGTGAACTCTTTGCCAGTTTCCCAAGGCTTGGGAAACATTTAAACCAGTATACAGATGGAAAACAAACCCTTTTTATTTAAAGATTTACTGGTTTATGTTCCAATTTATCCAGTTCTAACGATAAAAATTACAGTCGGGGAACCAAAATCTCCTGGACATTCCAGGCCCCAGAAACATCAAGTTTGTGGTTACCAGGGCTGGGGCATTTTCGGTGGCGGCTCCTACCTGGTGGAATGAGCTCCCAGAAGTACTTTTATAGTTAAATCATTTTAGAGCACCGAAAAGCAAATTTTAGTAAATTGTATTGTTGTATTTTATATTATTCTGTACTGTTTTAATGTTTTTAACTTGGGCATTTTTGCCCCTTGTGAGCCGCCCTGAGCCTTCAGGGAGGGAGAGGTATAAATTCAAAAATAAATTTTAAAAAAATTAAAAATATATATATAAAAAAACTGAGCTTTGCAGCACAGTTACGACAGAATGCACTTTCACAAGCCCACTTCACCAGATGCATCCAGCATGCCTTTTTGTTTTAGAGAGCCAGTGTGCTGTTAGTGGGTAGTGTCAGACTAGTATCCGGGAGACCCAGGTTCAAATCCCCACTCTGCCACGGAAACCCATTGGGTGACTGTGGGCCAGTCATACTCTCTCAGTCTAACCTACCTCCCAGGATTGTTGTGAGGATAAAATGGAGAGGAGAATGATGTGAGCTGCTCTGGGTCCCCACTGGGGTGAAAACCAGGGCACAAATGAAATACATACATAAATAAATAGGCTAGCAGGAAGATTCCGACCCACAGCTGGAACCAGCAGGGCAAAAGAAAGAACACTAATCTGGAGGAAAACCACAATCCACAATCCCCCAGAACAGTAATATAACCATTACTTATATGGGATGGGGGTTATAAGTAATGGTTGAGGAAATTCTATTCCACTGTATCTGAAGAAGTGTGCATGCACACGAAAGCTTATACTGTGAATAAAACTTCGTGTCACTCAAACTTGGTCCTGCTGCTTCAGAGCAACACGGCTACCTCCACCTGAATCTTACTGAATGCACTAATTTACACCGTGCAATCTGCCTTCGATCTCATATTATAAACAGCATAAATAAAATCACATTGCAGCACACCGGTAAATGTGCTTTGGCAACAGCCCCCTGCACAGAAGATTAACAATAAGGTCAGCATTGGAAAACACACATTCCTGTGAACTCTTTGCCAGTTTCCCAAGGCTTGGGAAACATTTATCCAGGCAAAAAGCACAGGTGACTGACCATTAACCCCTACCCTCGAGCCATTTGGATAGAAACAGCTGCTTGCCCCAGTGAAAGCCAAACGAGGCATTCGCGAGAGACCGGGGAGGAGCCAGGAAGCAGCAACCCTGCATCGTGAGCCGCTTCGAGCCCCGAAAAGCAGCCAAGGAGGCAGCCAGCCCCCCGCTTCTCCTTGACCTCCTCCACGGTCACCTTCCGGTAAAGGGCCCCGGGCCCGGTGGGGCTTCTCAAGCGCAACCCAAAGTAGGGGAGGGGGGAAAGCACGAAGCCCCGAAGAGACCAGGTAGGAGATATCCCCCCCACCCCCGGTCACCTTGATCAACGGAGAGACCTCCACCGGGGGAATCATCCTGCCCGCCTCGGCCTCTCTCCGGCACACGGAAACGGACGTGACGCACAGCAAAAGTAAGGCGGGGCTACAAGCAGAGGCTTGTGGGAGCGGCGGAGCGGCACGAAAGGTTTGTGACGTACGGCTTTATAGAATGAGTGTGTCTGCGCTTGCGCGGCGAAGGGGTTACTGCCGGGACTAATTTAAGGCACGGCGGAGAAGAAAGAGTTGGATCTGCCTATAGATATGTTGGTCCAAAAGTAATTTTACTTATTTATAAATTCGATTTTAGATCGCCCTCCCCCAATACGGGCTCAGGGCGGTGTATAACATTTAAATACAACTAAGAATAATACAATTATAATCGTTCAAAAAGGCGCCTAAAAACCAATTATTCTTAACCCAAAATTAGGGAGTGGACGGAAAAGGAGGCCGGACTGATTAAGACCATTGGTTAAAACTGGTTAATAACTTGCTGTCCTCAACCATAAGCCTGGTGGAACTCTCTGCCTTGCTAGGCCTGCAGAAGTGGACTAAGTCCCGCAGGGCATGGTTGTTGTTTGGCAGAGAGTTAAACCAGGTCGAAGCCACTCTGGTTGAAGACAGCGGATGTCTCTTGGGCCAGAGATCTCCAGATAAAGAAAGCTAACAACGCAGTTCATATCCACAATCCTTTTATTAAGACTGACCTAATATGACCTATAAAAGGAGCTGCGGTGGCTCAAGTGGTTAAGATGCTGTCGAAGGTCAGTAGTTCAGCAGTTCGAGACCTGAGTTGCCGCATGACGGAGTGAGCTCCCGTCTCTAGTTCCAGCTCCTGCCAACCTAGCAGTTCGAAAGCAAGAAATTGAAAGTAGATAAATAGGGACCGCTTCGGTGGGAAGGTAACAGCGTTCCATGCGCCTTGGGGTTTAGTCATGCCGGCCACATGACCACGGAAAACGTCTTCGGACAGCGCTGGCTCTTCGGCTTTGAAACGGAGATGAGCACCGCAACCCTAGAGTCGGACTCGACTGGCTTTCGAGCAAGGGAACCTTGACCTTTTTAATGACATATAAAAGTGTGCAAACTTCTGAGTTCCACAGAATGCTTGATTGCTGATAAATCACCACACTAGATGTAACAAAATACAAAAAGGGGGAACTTTTTCAGAGCATGGGATTGCTGGGATTCTGGGAGGCTCTGGCTTCAGGATGCTGCTGGCCCCAGGGCCATAAAAGCAAGAAGCAATAAAACAAACTCTTAGACTGGAGTAGCTCTCAATTGGATTGCACCATGTTGTTACCAATTATATTTCTGTCTCGCAGGGTGCCTTTAAACCTCTTTTTTATTGGAAGGGGGGAAGAACACAGTATATGCATATCCTTCTGATACACGCAGTGGCCATTTTTGTCTGAAATGGGCAACATGCAAATATTCCAACCAGAACACCATCCAGATTTTTCCAGGGTTCTGATATATGTGTACCAAGGCTGAAAATACACTGGTTGCTCCTTTCAGACAAAAATATTATTGCTCGTATCAGGAAGATAGGGCCTAACACATAACATCTGTCAAAGGCTGTAGTCTTGCCTTTAATTGTATAAACTACATCCGCAGAGAAAATAAATTTCCCCCAGAATTATTGAGTCATCCAGTTGCAAGTTTTGCTGTAGAACACAGTACACTATGGCCCTAATCCCATGAAATGTACAGTGCAATCCTGTGCAGAGTTACTCCACTGAAATGAATAGAATGAGAACTGGGGTAAGTCTGTATGGGACTGAACTGTTAGCCATGCTTAAGCCTTCATGAACATTAGGAGTCAATGTGCTGTCATGATTAAAGTACTGCACTGAGTTCCTTGAAGGAAATGTGAGATTTAAAATATAGTATTAAATAATAAAAAAGAACATCATACAGTCCCTGAGGGACCGCCTTTCCCCGTATGTTCCCCCAAGAGCACTACGGTCTGGGGCCCAAAATTTGCTAACTATTCCGGGCCCCAGAGATGCAAAACTGGTCGCTACGAGGGCCAGGGCCTTTTCGGTGGTGGCCCCTACCTGGTAGAATGAGCTCCCGGAGGAGATCTGGGCCCTGCGGGATTTGATGCAGTTCCGCAGGACCTGCAAGACAGAGCTCTTCCACCAGGCTTTCGAG
Organism: Gekko japonicus; assembly: GCF_001447785.1. NCBI lineage: Eukaryota > Metazoa > Chordata > Lepidosauria > Squamata > Gekkonidae > Gekko > Gekko japonicus. The sequence goes on along the minus strand of NW_015171509.1, from coordinate 1,357,345 downwards.
TAGGGGCCGCCCCCCCGCTATATTGTCATCATGGGGGGGGGGGTGGAAGAGGCCCTAGGAAGGAACATCTGAACTCCTTAACATCTGAACGTTGAAGCCACCGAATGTCTACTGGGAACTTCTCGGACTTGGTCCGTCATCTTTTGGGGTTTTGGAATTGAAGATCACTGAGCACTTTACATGTATTGGGATTGGTTTTTAAACTGTATAGTATGTTTTTAAATGAATAGGAATATTATGTTTTATAAATCTATAAATAAATAATAAATAAAATAAAGAAAATGACACAGATACTTCAAGTTGTAGGTGGGATCAGGAAGAGATATAAAAGATGATTTGCAATTCATTCCTATAAACAATCGGTGATTGTGCAGTGAAGTCTGGAAAGCTTATTGTTATGACAAAGAACAAGGCAATAAGGATTGAGGCTTTAACGTCTGAATACTATCTGAATAATCCATCTATAGTCTGAAAGGCTTTCCTGTGTAGTACACATTTTTAGTTGAATGGAACTTGTGTCCTAAATTGGATCCCAAAGAGCCACGGAATAGCAGATGCTAAAGATATGCACTCTGCCTAGCAAAAGCCCAGAGAGAATATTAGAATACAGAATAATGAGTGAATATTATTAGCATGAACAGCTGCAAGCAAAAGAAATGAATGACAAGAAGCA
>NW_015171509.1:1298152-1356621 GCF_001447785.1 Gekko japonicus | reverse complement strand
ATTATCTGATGCAGGATGCAGTTGTGTTCCATTTGGAATAAATGAGTTCTGGAAACGAACATTTGCAGATTGGTTTGGTACCTAAGCAGAACAGCCCTACTCAGAAGTAAGTCCCATTTGATTCAGTGGGGCGTACTACTCCCAGGAAAGATTTCTAGATTAATTCCTGCAGTGGGACTGATATGCTGCCCTTAACATTTGTGACTCCTACTTTATAAGATTAACAAAATTTGTGGCAGGGTATAAGCTTTTGGGAGTCACTGGTCTCTTCTTCAGATATCTGAAGAAGTGAGCAGTGACTCACAAAAGCTCCTACTCTGCCACAAATTTTGTTAGTCTCTAAGGTGCTACTGGACTCTTGGGTTTTTTTTCTGCTGCTACAGACAGACTAACACAGCTACCCATCTTGATCTACCTACTTCATATATTTGCCTTCCATCAGATTTACTGTAAATGAGAGATAGGACATAGGACCCAATATTTTTCTCTTCTGTAAAATTTTACATTAACATACGTAAGCAGGAGCTGCGGTGGCTCAAGTGGTTAAGACGCTGAACTGCAGGCTGTGGAAGGTCAGTAGTTCAGCAGTTTGAGACTCGGGTGCCGCATGATGGAGTGAGCTCCCATCTCTAGTTCCAGCTCCTGCCAACCTAGCGGTTCGAAAGCAAGACATTGCAAGTAGATAAATAGGTACCACTTTGGTGGGAAGGTAACAGCATTCCGTGCGTCTTGGTGTTTAGTCATGCTGGTCGCATGACCACGGAAACGTCTTCAGACAGTGCTGGCTCTTCGGCTTTGAAACGGAGATGAGCACCACAACCCTAGAGTCGGATTTGACTGGCTTTCGAGCAAGGGAACGTTTACCTTTACCTTTATATGTAAGCAGGCTTTCTATAGAATAAAACAGGTGTCAAATATTCTGTACTCATTTGTTGCCAGCAAGGGGGGAAAATAAGTGCTTCACTGAAACATGCATCTGTTCCACATGGCACCACTCTCCTGTGGTTTCCCCATTGTTGCTGCAGCTGCCAATGTAGCACAATAGCAATGGTGCTTCTACATGATGGGGTTCCTCCCAGTTTCCCCGGTCCGGGCTCCTCAGTGGCCATCCCCCCATGTGCCACTAGGGAGGCTCTTTGAGTGTTTTTTAAAATAGGTAATTGACATGTTGATAAAATGGTATATCAATATGTCAATTACTGCTTTTTAAACAACTCAAACAATCCTCCCAGAGGCATGAGAAGGTGAATGGCTGCTGCCAGGTATGGGGCAAGGAAATGGCATCACCTTGGGCAGGACTGGGAAAATCCGGACTTTCCCAGCCACATGGCAGCCATCCTGGCTTTGCTGCAGATTCCACCAAAACATCACAGCAAAACAGGTTTGGGTGAAGATTACAGGAAAGATGGGGGAAACTGAGGAAGTGCATGAAAGCTCCACAGAGCCGCAGGGAAGTAACATCCATGCTGGGACAAAGAAGTCGTCTGTGTAAACAAACATGTATTCATATCATTTTTTTCATTCCCTAGTAGCTTTTGGAGGTTGATGATTATTGGAAGTAATATAAGGACCATCAAGCTTGGTTTAGTGGGCGTAATAGAAGAAAGCCCTGTTGGTCGATCGGAGTGGGAAAGAATTGAGAGTATGATGCCTAACTCGCCCACCGAAATCAACAGGACTTGGTGTTTTTACCACTGGTTGGGTTGTGTGTCCATTGTGAGCTACTGGAGTTTTAAAAAGTCACCTACTTACTTCCAAAGAATAGTAATTTTTATAAAGGTTGAATGAACATAAGAACATAAGAGATGCCAATGTTGGATCAGGCCAAAGGCCCATCCAGTCCAACACTCTGTGTCACACAGTGGCCAGAAATACCAGTGCCATCAGGAGGTCCACCAGTGGGGCCAGGACATTAGAAGCCCTCCCACTGTTGACCCCCCCAAGCACCAAGATGACAGATCATCACTTGCCCCAGAGTGAATGAAGCATTCCACAGTGAGGTTTCCTGCTTAATACAGCATCTTAGATTCTAAAGTAATGCTCAGAAGACAAATTCACTTCACCCTGATCAAGTCTCTACTTACTTGATCTGAAAATGTAACCCATAAAAAGACGAATATCAGTGGGCATTTGTCCTTTTGTACATGAAGCTGCCTAATACTGAGTGAGAGCACTGGTCAGTCTTGTATACTCTGGCAGTGGCTCTCCAGGGTCTTAGGTAGAGGTCTTTCACATCACCTTTTACCTGGAGAAGCCAGGGGTTGAACCTGGGGCCTTCTGCATGCAAAGCAGATGCTCTGCCAATAAACCATGGCCCCTCCCTGTGACATCTTTCACAGCATCTAGCCTCTGCAATAACAAACAGTGATCTTATAGAGAGAGAGTGATAGGCACATACAGGGGTCATTTCATAGAAAAAGAGCTGCAGGAGCTCATTAGCATAACTTATTAGCATATGCCACACCCCCTGACATCACCGGAAGTGTGCGCCAGCCCCTCTGACAGGCAGAAGCACCTGGGATCCATTCTTTCCCCCCTCTCCCTTCCCTTTGCCTCCAAGTCGGGCGAAGGAAAAGGGGAGGGGGAGGATCTCAGGCGCTTCTGCCTGACAGAGGTGCTGGTGTGCCCACAGCCAGCCTGGGTGAATTATAGAATCATAGACTCATAGAGTGGGAAGGTACCTCCAGGGTCATCTAGTCCAACCCCCTGCACAATGCAGGAAGTTCACCAATACCACACACACACCCCAGTGACCCCTGTTCCACGCCCAGAATATGATTTAAAAAAACCTCCAGGATCACTGGGGGCCAAACTGGCCTGGAGAAAAATTGCTTCCTGGCCCCAAAGTGGCGATCAGCATTTCCCTGGGCATGTAAGAAAGGGCCACAAGAACTAAGCACTGATGCAACCCTTCCTGCTCTACCTCTCGTGATTTGCCTAAGTTCACACAATCAGCATTATGATCCTTTTAAAGTTGAAAGCATGATATAAATGCAAAGGACTATTTGTAAGATTATCTGTAAAACACAAGACCAGGACGCAGCTCACTTCTGGCAATCACTTAGAGAGACCCTATCACTCAGCTTCCATTGCCCCACACACACCCCACACTGGAATAAGAACATAATATCACGCCATACCACATTGCAATAAAGCCCCTACAACTGTATACAGAAATACTGAGCTTCCCTACCATTTGCCACAACTAGCCCACCACACAACCAGGATCAAGACTCCTAAGTGGACCAACAGACAGGCATACACTCGTTTGAGAAACTGAGTATTACATTACAACACCTCTGGAACATTACAGATCAGTAGAGGCAGCACTGCACAGTGGTCAGAGTTGCAGATTGATGTGGGGAGACCCAGGTTTGTATTCTCACTCTGCTGGCTGAGTGACCCCGGGCCAAATCTCCCCTTCTCTACCTAACCTACCCCACAGGGTTGTTGTGAGGATGAAATGGAGACTCATGGGCAGGGTCCCCAGCTTCCCTGGCAGGAACACTATGTTAAGAAATCTCTCACAATTATGCAGCCATAGCAGGCAGGAGGGAAGGAGGCGAATACCTCCAGCGCCAGAGACTTGTAGAGGAAGAGTCAAACTTTGGGGACTCACCCATGCACCAGAGGGCCAAGGCAGCAGGAGGCAAGAAGCCTGGGCGAGCTGGGCTCCTCCATGCCTGGCAGAAGATGAGGTGCAGAGGCGAGAGGTGGGCACGCAGAAGAGGCACTCAGCCAGCCGCACTAGCTGCGTGCAAAGAAACTCCCACCGCCCCAAGCTTCAGGGCTGCCTCGTTAAAGGACTGCGGAGGCCAGACTTGCAAAAGAGAAAAAGCAAGCTCAGGGTTCGTGGGTCGCATTTTGGGCTGTGGAAGAAGAACTGGCTCCATTCCTGGAGTTCTCTCGAGTTCCTGCGCTTTTGGTTTTGCTTTTTGCCAATCCGCCTCCCAAGACTGATCCAGGTGCTCCGCCTGAGGGCTGCCGGAGGCGGGGCTCGAGTGCTCATTACTTGTGGAGCTGAGGCTCAATGTATCCAGCTGCTCCGCCACCTTCCCTTCCCTTAGTTTCCTCTGGGAGCCCGAGCAAGCCGGCTGCTGGAGGGAAGGAGAGGCGGTTTAAACCACTTTCCCTTTTTTCCCACCATAGAGAACAATGGAGGGGATGGGGCAACCTGTTTGGGGGCACGTAGAATTGGACTCCCTGGTCCAATGTTCTTCAAACATGGTTGGTATCTTGGGGAGAGGCTCCAGCAGCTACCCTGCGAGTTTGGAGCCTCTCCCTCAAACTCCCTCCACCCCCCAGAATATAACCTATGTTTTCGCCATTGACTTCAATGGCCCATAGGATATAATGGGGCCGAAATTAACATTCGGCTGGCCCTTTTTCAGGCCCGACGTTCTAGCGTGGAGAGGTGGAGGTTCACACGTAGGCTTGCCAAGTCCCCTGCCCCAGAGGCCCGTTCCCCACCGCCGGCGGATCGGCCCCCGATGGGAACCCCACCCCCAAAGCACGTGACATGCACGTCCCCCGGAAGTGACGCGACCAAGCCGGGCACGCTGGGGGCGGGGCCACGGTCATCCGAGGGAAAACTCGATGGTTTTCCCTCGGATGGGCGTGGCCCCGCGCGCGCGCACTCCCGGAGCAGCGCTAGAGTCCCCCACTCCAGCGCTGCTTAGGACTTGGCAATCCTATTCACACGCGAGAGATGGAATTTGCCCCTACGAGTCCAAGGCAACCACCCCAGGACTCAGGGAGGCAGGAGAACGTTTTGCCCTGCCCCTGCCCCCCCCCAGCGGGCGTCGCAGCTGCCGCCAAGAACAGCGGTGGCCATAAGTTTTTAAAGAGCCCCTAAGGAGAGCTGGGGGAGCCAGAATGACCTCTCACGCGAGAAGTGGAATTTGCCCCTACGAGTCCAAGGCCACCACCACGGGGCTCAGGGAGGTGGGGGAATGTTTTCCCCCCCACCGTGTCCCAACTGATGGCTGGTGGAGTACGGGGCTGGGCTTATGTGCCCTCTCCCTTGGCGGAGCGGTGCTGGCAGAGCGGTGCTCCGGTGCGCTCCGGCAGGAACTGAGGCCTGGGCACATATAATAGGAAAAATAGTTTATGTATTAGAAGTGTCGCATTTTAAGCCACCATCTAATGGTTTAGATACCATAAATGTAACCTGAAGTATAAAATATTGTCCATCATATCTGCAAAGCCAAGTGACCAATCATGAAATCTCCAGGTAGCTTTCTTTTTTGGTCCTGCAACTGAAAGATTGCTGCCATTCATGGAACTGCAAAATCAAATTTGTCCTCTGCTGCTCAAATTGTGGCCAATATGCTCTCATAGTGCATATTGTCTGTGACAGCCCAGGGGATAGATATGAGGTTCCCATCTTGTTGGATTGCAAGACTGTTCTAGCATATTAAAATGATGAGTTTGATCCTACAGCTCCTTTCTGCTACATTGGGGGGTTCCGTCTGTTAGATCACGAGCTGTTACCTACCAGAAGAAAACTGTAGGATCCAACCCAATAATTCTGTCTTGTGCAAAATAACGAGCAACTTCAGATCAAAATTTTAAAAACACGCTGGGTGATGTTGTTCTGCTAGCACTATGAATACTATCACCATGTTCCCTCGTACATATCATGATTAGGGGCAAAAAGCTGGGTAGACAATTTCAAGCGTAAGCAACCTGTGTTTAGTCCCTGGGGAACAGAAGGTATCTTGCAGTGCTGACCATGTAAGGAGGAGATCTTGTGAGCTCAGGGTTCTCAAGAAGTTTGAGATCTCCTTTGAGACATGCCAGCTGTAAAGACAAGACACTCCCCTTCGTATAAGAGGCATAGGATAAGGATAGATTTCCAGAGAGACAGAGAGAGGCAGAGTAGCATTTTCCAGGAAAGATGGTGAGTGCAAACTGTACAGGGAGACGGGCTAGGCGATTTTCATTACCACATTCTGGTGGTGTTTTGATTGAATACATTTCCTTTGAATAATCATTGAAGCCTTGAAGCCTGTGTGTCTTTCACTCAAAAGAGGAGTCATGGGCCCTCCATGACAGGGCCATATATATATTACCTAATATTGGAATATTGTAGCTGGAACTGGCTGTGGGTATGTGAGGTTTTCCTAGGTGGGTTCATATTGTCTTCATTTCAGGCCAGCAGAAAAACCAAGAAGAAGGAAGGTGGTGCTAAGCGTGCTGCGAGAGCTTCCTCCAATGTTTTCTCTAACTTTGAACAGACACAGATTCAAGAATTTAAGGAAGTAAGAAAATGTCTCCTTTTCCAGAAATGTATAGGTTGGAAATTTTAGATTACGATGATCTGTTTAAGATGGGTAGCCATGTTAGTCTGTAGTAGTGGAACAAAATTTGAGTCTGGTAGCCCTTTAAAGACCAATATTTCCCGCGGTATTAGCTTTCGTGAGTCTAAGGTCCTTTAGATACAGCTGTGTTAAAGTCTGTTTCAGATACAAAACTGATTGCATGTGCATAGCTGAAGTAAGACTGGAGTTTTTGACAGTGTTGTAGCAGAGGTCAATGTTTTGTTAATAGAACTGGGCAGTACGTAGGTAGGTGGCCTTTGACTTCCTCTATAATGTAGACAGGATCTCAAGAGTTGACCAGTGATGCTTACTTGGTACATGTATTTGAAACTGGGACTTCAAAATGCTTAACTTTGCCTGAACTGTGCTTTTGCCCTGGCAAATTTGAACTGGAATCTAGAGAATCATGACAGAAGAATAAACTGCACTCAGGTCAAATTGTCCATACAAATTGTGTGGAATAATGTGCTATTGGCCCATGTTATTCAGTAGGGGTTACTCCTGCGGTCACAAACACTAAATAATCTGCTTTTAGTTCACACAGTAAAATCTAGTTGGAAAGTGCACTGAAAGTGGATTATTAAGTGTGTGTGACCCCAGCCTTAAAATTGCAGTCAAAACCTCATAAGAACCAAGTCCTACGATAATTTCTATAGATGATAAGTACTGTTAAGATGAAAGTGAATGTGGTTAGCTAAGGGATACAAATATTGTTGTAATCAGAAAGAGCTAGTATTTTACAATTTTAAACTTTTAATATAAATTTTCCTGTAGGCTTTCACATTAATTGACCAGAATAGAGATGGCTTCATTGATAAAGAAGACTTAAAAGACACCTATGCTTCTCTAGGCAAGTACTGTGAAATAATCATATCCTCTTTGAACTCATTCGTTGTTACCCTTCATTATTCTTATGTCTTTTTAATTTCAAATTATTTAAATTCTGTACATTAGAAAATGTCCATTATATCTGTCCCAAGTGTTCATATCCTATTAATTCACACAGCAAGAATAAATTGGATCTGAAGCTTATTTTCACATTTTGCTACTGTTAATACAAATGGTTTAATCTCCCTGTATGCTTGCAAATCACATAGTATTACAAAGGAAATAAGAAAGCAGAGGACACTTTTATATGCCATACAGTTAAATTTTGCTTCTGTTTAAGGACTAAGTTTTGGAGAAAGAGCCTCTTTAGCACAGATATGTTAATTTTATATACATATTCCAATGGATAACTGACTTTCTTTTTGCTCTTAGGTAAAACAAATGTCAAAGATGAGGAGTTAGAATCCATGCTTAAAGAAGCCACTGGACCGATTAATTTTACAATGTTTTTGAACCTATTTGGGGAAAAGTTAAGTGGTAAGTCAACCTACATCTTTCCCTCTATATCTTTGCAATGAAAAGGGTTAGAGACTTCCTTTCCTTTAAAAAGATGAGGTTGAGAATTCAGAACTAGTAGATTGTGGCAATAGATTATAATAGTGTTATTTCATTACAGCACAATAGCAATTTATTGATTTTTTAAAAAAAGTTCCCCCAAAGCCCCCTAGTTATCAGAAAGAAAACGGTAACTGTGAGAGGCTGCTGAGGGGAAAACATCACCTGTGTAGACATGTCCTTCAGAAATGCACACCTTTTGTGCAGATGGCTTGCGAATGCATGTGGACTGCATTCTTTCTGGAAAGATTGTTCCGAACGAGGTTTGAGAAGGAATATACCAAACATAGGGAAAGCCCAGGAGGTGGATAATTAGAGGACAAAGTCATGTCAATACTTTAAAGCCAATGAAGAGAAAAACCTGTATCTCCCTGTGGATGCAGCTAAAGACAATTGTGTTGCAGAGGAATCAAGATAAAAGGTTGGCAGCCAGGTTTGACTAGATATTTCTGTCATTTTATTGGACTTTTCTTGCTAGCTGTATGGTGGTCCAGAACGCTAAGAAAAAGATAGCTCCTCTTGATTGAACATGCACACTGGGGGGCGGGGAAGAGAGAGCTAATTCTACGAAGCAGGTCACAATGGAATCAATGGGACTGATTCCCAGGTAAACTCTTTAGCTTTGTTGTATTAGATACCAACTGAAGAACTTATTCTTGGAAGTAGGTTCCAATGGAATCGATGAGACTGGCTCCCAGATAAACTGTTTAGCATTGTGGCATTAATTGGTAGACTTAGTATATGCGAACACTGCAGTCATAACATTGATAGGCGTATTTAATAATGGATACTTAATTGTTGTTTTTCTATGCTGGAGTGCTCTTGGAGGCCTTCCTCAATTCCTGCTGTGGCCCTTCTCCACATTCTTTTTCTACACCAAGCCTACTGCTTTCTCCTGTTGGCTTAATTACCACCAATCCAGCACAGTAGCACTGACAATGTTACGGCATTCTGGACTTTGGAACTAGTATTTCCTCTCTTTCTCTCTCACATACCCATTCTTACATGCCTCTGGCTCCTCCATGCTTTCCAACGTCAAAGCCATTCGGGGATGTAGTTCCAAGTTTCTGTGTAGGCTATAGCAATGTCGACACACGCTGTCTTGGTTGTGGTTCTCTTGCACTCCTTGCCAGGAAATAAGGCAGGGTATAAATATTTTAAATAGAATAGATAGGTAAGTTGGGTAGCAACCTGTTCCTTTATCCCAGTATTCATCCAGAGTCCACATTTTGCTTAAAACCTTTGAGCTCTCCTAAGGAAGGACTTGCTTCTAAGAGACGTAATTCTGCTAGGCGGCTCAGCCAAAGCAAATTCTAGAAGGGAACTGCAGCAACTAAAAATGAATGATGCATCTTCCCAGCAGATGAACGGGGGCTTCGCATTACTGATCCCGCATCACTTTCCTTCCATTGTTTTCTACAGGTACGGACACTGAAGAAACCATACTAACGGCATTTAAAATGTTTGACCCAGAAGCAAAAGGAAATATTAACAAGGATTAGTAAGTATGAGCCGCCCGCGCACAATCTCAAATTTGATTGGCAAGCTTGTGTTTGTTAACCTTGGCTTCCGAGGGCATGAGAGTTATAGACGTATCCTTAAATGTGCATCTCTCCCAGACACAAGTGGGTGAGAGGTGTGATTGCTGTCATGTTTAAAACTGGCCTCTGTCCTGACCTCAGTGAGAATATAACATATAGACTATGGGGTACAGCAAATAGAGTATAGTAAATACAAAATAAATTGCTGAAAAAGTTCACAAAAATATAAAGATGTAATACATTTCAAATATCAAAGATGTAATTTAATATTTGTTTTCCAGCAGGTGCTAGCAGGTATACAGCACAGGAACAAGTTTTGCTAGTTATGCGACCCCCGAGCAAAACTTGTTCCTGTGCTGTATACCTGCTAGCACCTGCTGGAAAACAAATATTAAATTACATCTTTGATATTTGAAATGTATTACATCTTTATATTTTTGTGAACTTTTTCAGCAATTTATTTTGTATTTACTCTGTCCTGACCTCATCAGATCTCAGAAGCTAAGCAGGGTCGGCCCTGGTTAGCATTTGGATGGGAGACCACGAAGGAATACCAGGGTCGCAACACAGAGGCAATGGCAAACCCCCTCTGAGTGCCTCTTGCCTTGAAAACCCTATAGGGTCGCCATAAGTCAGCTGTAACTTGATGGCAACCCCCCCCCACAACCTCAGACCAACACCTCCACTGATTAGTCTATACATTTGATTTCTCCTCTACCGTTCTGTTTCGTTGACGTTCACAAGGCAGAAGAAACTCAACTACATTTTTTCCATGTCACATGCAAAAATAAGTCTTGGGCCCAGATTCCTATGTTACTAGTTGCAGTATGGCTGCCGATGCATCGTCTGTGATGCAGGATCAGTACCTATATCAAAGTGATTGGGTATGGAAGCACAGCTCGCGCTGGTTTCCCACTCTGCATCCCTTATTTGCCTGTACTGCCTCGGGATGTGATCCCGCAAATCAAGTCACCCTGGGAATGTTGTTTAGATCAACTGCAGACTTGCCACCCCATTGCTACTGCTACAGGAGTTAGCACTCAAATTAGGCCACAGACAGAGTTTAGGGGACTGTGGGGGGAATTTGGCTCAAGTATAGGCGTGGGTGACAAATTGCCCTGCACTGAATTAGGGCTACTTTTCGCACGGCATTTTAAAATAGCTTTGATAATAGTCATTAACCATCCCTTTCTCTCTGTTCCTTAAACAGTATCAAACGCTTAATGATGTCACAGGGCGACAAGTTTACTGCTGAAGAGGTTGGTGTACTCTTTGCCGTCATTTAAGAGTGTAATTCTTTTTAGGATGAGCACGTTTCAAAATAACCCAACACTTTCTGAATTGCCACCAGGGTCATATTCTTCTGAAAACGGCTACGACTTCTGGTCGTGGTAGAGGGAGGAGGTGTGTGTCTATGAGGTGAACTGGCTCCCCTCCAGTTTGAACTGTGTGGCTGAACTAAAAGGATTTTTTTCCTCCAGTCCAAGATCCACAGTCTTAAACTTCTTTTCAAGCAAACTCTGATGTGCCCAAAGAACTCCCCACTCCTAAATCCCAGGTGTACACTTAGGAACCTGCCTTGTACCCAGTAAAATGTCTAAAATGTCAGCTGAACTTGAGATCTGCTACAAGGAAATGAACCAAAAGCAACTCCATTTTGTGTGCCTTAAAACTTAAAAATCTTTGTATGTCTGAATTCCTGAACTCTGCCTGAATTCTGCTAATGTCATAAATGGTAACATCATTTAGGAGATGTTATGTTAAGAATGTATGTGCCTGCTTCAGGTAGATTTAGAGACAGAGAGAGAGAAGAGATTGACTTTATACCGTGCCCTTCACTACCCAAAGGAGTCTCAGAGTGGTTTACAATGTCCTTTCCCTTCCCCTCCCCACAACAGACACCATGTGAGGTAGATGGGGCTGAGAGAGCTCTTTTGAAAACCGCTCGTGAGAGAACAGCTCTGAAATAACTTGTGACTGACCCAAGGTCACTCAGCTGGCTGCATGTGGAGTAGTGGGGCATCAAACCCTGTTCTCCCGGATTAGAGTCTGCATTCCTAACCACTACTCCCAACTGGCTCTCTCTTAGTGCTCTAGTCAGTAAGCTAAACAAGTGTCTGGTGCAATGCTTCCTCTAAGCTATAGAGTCTTGTGAGCACGAATTCTACTTTGTGAGCGACTGGCGTTAAAGTTGTGAGCAGAGGTCATTTCGGGGGGGAACGCGGGGGAACACAGTTCCCCCAGGTGAGGTGCAGGGGGCGGGGCACATGATGAAGCCCCGCCCCCTGCTTCCGGCCGCCCTGCTTCCAGCCCTCATTCAGCCAGGAGGAGCCAGGAGAAGAGGGAGGGGAAGTTGCTTCCTCCCCGCCTCTCCCCACCCCTGCCTGCCTGGGGCCAGGGAGGGCCTTGGCGGGGCTTCCTCGCACTCCCGCCGGCCTTTCAGGGCCACCGCCGGGCACCTGATGTCAGGGGGTGTGGCATATGCTAATGAGTTATGCTAATGAGTTCCCCTAGCTCTTTTTCTACGAAATAACCCCTGGTTGTGACTGAGCGATTTGCCTACTGCATAGTTTGTCCTGGAGCCATCCTTCCTGAGCGAAGACAAAAATGTGTGAGCCAGAGGCTAAAAAACTGTGAGCTGGCTCACACTATCTCAGCTTAAAGGGAACACTGGTGAGGTCTGTTCTGAGCCTAGCCTCAGAACTAAGACATGGAGGTTAGAAGATGAAGACATAAACCAGGAACAGTTGTCTGCTATGAGTAATTGCCTGTTATCTACAGGTTATCTCAGCTCAAGATCTTTCACATCATCTACTTAGTGACTGCCTGATCCTTTTAATTGGTGGTGCCCGGGATTGAACCTGGCACCTTCTGCCCCCAAAGCGATTGCCGTGCCACTGAGTCGGCACCTTTCCCAAGTGGCCTTTGTGAGGCACCTGGAAGAACTAAAGGGCAGAAGAACTTTTTTAATGTTTCTTTTGGAGCTGTTAGATGTTCTGTAGTGGATTGCATTTGTGTCTTGAGTCTGACGTTGGCTTTTTTGTTTGATAAGCTGCAAAGTGGCTCCCAGTCTTCCAAATCCTTCTGCTGTTGTCTCCTGAAGCCCAGTTGCTAAACTTTGCTCTTCACCATGCTTTTTTTTTTAATGTACAGATAGACCAGATGTTCCAGAGCTCTCCTATTGATGCAGCCGGAAACCTGGATTACAAAGCTCTCTGCTATACCATCACACATGGAGAAGAAAAAGAGTAAAACCTGACAAACGTTTGGCTGTTGCATCAACATCTCTCTATCCATGCATAAAGAACTAAAATAAAACTGGAGTTCATTTTTTTGTTTGCCTTTTCAAGAGGCATGAGCATTGTGTGTCTTAATTTGAACACGTGCTGAGAGTGGAAATGCTGATGTTAAAGTTAATAGCAGCAGCAGAGTATCACATTTTTTTTTATCACTTCCTTCATGCCCAGCTGAAAGATGAAAGAAAAATCTTAGGGACACTGTACTTATATTCTGAAGGCACTTCCAAATAGGCCCCCGCCGCCGCCGCCCGCCGCCGCCCCGGGCTCTTTTTGTAGCAGGAACTCCTTTGCATATTAGGCCACACACCCCTAATGTAGCCAATCCTCCAAGAGCTTACAGAGCTCTTCTTACAGGAGCTACTGTAAGCTCTTGGAGGATTGGCTACATTAGGGGTGTGTCGCTTAATATGCAAATGAGTACCTGCTACAAAAAGAGCCCTTCAAGATGAAGCACTTTTTTTGTGACAGGCTTGTAGAATCAAGAGGGGCTTCCTCCACTGATGACGATCCATATGGACTAGTGCGATCGTTGTAGCTGGCCCAGCAATAGCTGTACCTGTATGAAGCTTATGGTAACAAACACCTGGTGTGTTCCACTGCCGGATGGGTTTGCGTGGTTTCTTGGCACTTTCCCTGCCTAGTCCCCCACAAGTGGCCATTTCCCTTGCCACAGAGGGCTTTAAAAAAAATTGGCCATTGACGTTTCATTATAGCAATCTGTCTACCAGGATTTATGAATTCCCAGTTTTTTAAATAAAAGTCTATAGCCCTTTTCATTGTAGAGTTACAGGGGTCATTTCCTGCAGGAGCGCACAGGAGTGGAGCTCCGGCAGTAAAGATCCCAAGGGGCGGGCACATCCAACAAGCCCCACCCCCTGCTCCCAGCAGACTTCAGTCAGAGCAAGAAGCAGCCAGGTAAGATGCAGAGCTCCCCCCGGCCCCCCGGTTCAAAACAGTCCAGTGGCACCTTTAAGACCAAGTTTTATTCAGGTACAAGCTCTCCCTCCTCTGCGAGGACAGATCTGCATGCCCCCCCCAATAGCTAGCAATCCAAAACAGTCCAGTGGAGCCTGAGCGGTGGGTGTTGCCTTCTGACACACTTCCGGTGATGTCAGGGGGTGTGGCATATGCAAATAAGTTATGCTAATGAGCTCCTGCACATCTTTTTCTACGAAATGACCCCTGTAGAGTTATAAAGGCATATCTATGCAACAAAAGGGGATAGAGAGTTATTTTTAAACTGAAAGCTGGGAATTCGGAGAACATCAAGGACAGATTGTTATAGTGTTACACAGATATGCCTGTTGCTGATTTAAAAGAGAAGAAATGGAGCCCTCTAGCAGCAGGCAGAGAAATGGCTGCTACAGGGGATTGACACAGGGAGAACGGCACTGACGTGGGCAGGACTGTGAAGATCTGGACTTTCCTGTCCACGTGGAAGCCAGCCTGGTTTTGCTGTGATCTTTCCCAAAACATCAGCACAAAACAGATTTGGGAAAGACTGCAGAAAAGATGGGGGAAACTTGGGAGATGCGTTGAAGCACCCGGGTGCTGTGGGGAAGCAGGAGGAAAAAAGCATCCGTACCAGTAGCATCCAAGCTGGGACAAACAACTTGTGCAAAAGCGAGAGTAGCTTTTCTGTGAGCTCCTTTTTCCTCTGCATTCCACGTTCATGCTCTATTAAGCACGGAGTTATTTATTTTTTTTTGCCTTTTTCAAGAGGCCTGAGCAAGAGTGAACAGCCACATGGTCCTGCTGCCCATGTAAACAAATTAGGCTGACTGTGCCACCATCATTTGCCACTGAGCACTGAAAACTACCCTTTTCATCCAAGGGAACCAAATAAAATGAAATCTGGCCCTGGTCACACGGGAGGTTTTGGCCCGCAAGAGGGACGGATCGGGGCAGCAGCAAACGGGTGCGATCACACCGCAACATCTAGGAAGTGGCGCGCACCTGTCCCCGATCAGGCCGAAAACGCGCATTAAAAAAAACCCCTAGGAAATGCTAGCACCAACCTGAAACGCCGCAGCAAGTGCGGCTGTGGGATCGCCGGCGCGCATGTCTTCAGAAGCATTTGAGGCTCTCGGCCAAACTGCGCATGTGCACACATGTACAGCCGGCTGCCTCGCCCTCCCGTCCGTGGCTCCCCCCCCCAGCATCTGATCGTGCCGGGGAGCAACTGCGTGGCGGTTCAGGGGATCTGTCTGATCCCGCTGCTGCGTGTCTCTTTTGGTGCGGCTCTAAAAAGCCGCACTTTGGCCGCGTCAATTTCCCCCGTGTGACCGGGGCCTCTATTGTCCCTCTTTCCAAGGGCCACCAGGGCCTCTATTGTCCCTCTGTCCAAAGGTGTACTTTTAAAGCAGCTGTGTCCGTGCCTCTGATTCCTTTGCGAACTGTGTCCTCCTGACACCCTCTCAAGTCTGTATCTGCCTCTAGGCCCTCCCTGGTCTCTCTCTGCCTTGTTCACATACATTTTCTGGACCTCACACAAACCGATTTCCTCAGCCTCCTTGTTCAGCAATGGTGCCCATTTCCCAGATTTCCTTTTCTGTTCATAGAAACAGTCTCTAAAATTATACATCCTCTGTATATGCTCATTAAAAAGGGAAAATTTCTAGTTCTGGAGAGTGGTTGAAATGAGACAAGAGACCAAGTCTTGATGGTGTAATTGTAATTGCCCCTCCCCCCTTTAATTTAAAAAAAGGTTTAATTTAATCAAAAAGTATTCAGCTCATTTTAAATCAACACATGTATAAGAGAATTAAGGAGGCATCTGTCAGATTTGAGAGTGAATTTCAATATACAATACCATATACACTATAGTTCATAACAATACAGGTAGCATCATAAGCCACTTGAAACACAAATGTCACTTTATATCCATAGTAAAGTGCAGTGAACGGGACAGCAGAGAAACTTTGTAAACTAGCTCATGTAGTGCTTTTCAAGAAGGGTCTCTGCACTGTTTGCCTAAGATATAGAATGCTGAGCTTTTCTTGGGGAAATTGCATCGAACTTTAGGCACAGCTCTTACTTCTAGCTAATAAAAATATCCATGAAAAAGAGGCAGCTTTGCAGCCTAGACGACTGCACATCCCAACTGGACACAAAAGCTCTGGGAGAAAAACCACTATCTTGATAAAAGGCAAAGCTAGCAAATTATTAGACAATTGGCTAACTCATTGTCTGCTGGAATCCATTTCCTGACCTATCTTTAGTCTCAGAAGAAAACTCCTGGTGCTGTATGAAGCCGTGCTGGGGAAATACTGAACACCCATTGGCACCAGCTTCACTTTGGGTTGGAACCAGCACAAGATCTAGATGAAGCTGATTAAAATCTTCACATGTCTAAGCCCTAGTAGCAAATTTCTAGGCACCTGGATTCACTTTTTAAAAATTTCTCCTTAGCAGCATTGGCTTCACAATCTGATAGTTGCATTTTTAGTCTTAGCTTTGAGTGCCAGACCGCCCCTTACCATACAGAATGACTTCCTGGGGGAGGGGTTGTTGTTGTTCAGTCACACAGTCGAGTTCGACTCTTTGCGACCCCATGGGTCATCTCCCACCAGGCCCTCCTGTCTTCTGCCATCCTCTGACGTTGGCTCAATTTCATGTTCGTTGCATCGATGACACTGTCTAACCGGGGTACATCTGTTGATATTAATGCATCCTATCATACATGCCCATTTTACGGCCTGATACATGTCTTCCTGGTCATACGGAGCCAATGGGTTTATGCATATCAGTTCACTGCTTTTACTACTCCTTGACATTATTGAATCCCCTCACAGAGAGGTAAAGCCACAGTCTCAGACTTCCTGCTCTTCCTCCATAACCATTCCCAGCAAGAAGACTTAGACCATCAAATTGATAAGGTCCTGTTAAACACATCCACCAACCCGCACGCTATTCTGTACGCAAAGCAAAGGCAGAGGGGCTCAGGTATACATTTAAAATGCTATAAGCCTACCTTCCTCCCAGAAATCTGGGACCCAAGGTGGGTAGAAACCACTGAATTAAAAACCAGAACTTGCAGCAGATGTCAGGCACAGAATTCCTAACGCACTTTGCCACCTAAGCTTTGCCACGCTGCTGCCTCACTGTGAGGCCTTCAGCGCCCTTCTAAAAAGCTCAGCCTCTTCCGAAAGCCATCGACATGAAGGCCTTCCTGACGAGTTCGGGACCGGTGCTCCAAAAAATGGAGGCGACTGAAGATGCTCGCCACTGAGCTGCAGCCGATCGTGCCCAGCTATAAGAGGAGACAGAGAGAAACCAACAATGAGATGCCTTTCAGTGCCTGGGAATTTGCATTGGCCGTCGTCACACCGGAAGCATTTTTGTTGCTTGAACCAAGGGACCTAAGTTATAAGCTGAATACACCCAGTTGCGGCTTGGACCCACAAAGTCAGACGTGCTCAAGGCATATCAATTCCACATAGCTATCCCAGTAAAAGCACAGCAAAGGCCCTAGGACAACGTTTCAGGAGGAGACAGACATGCTTCCTCTTCTTCTAATACATCCTCCCGTGGCCTGGACAGCGACATGATGTGCTTGATTGTCACCAGTGCTACTCGGACGAGGATACGCAACACAAGGAAGGCAAACGGGATGATTATCTGCATGAGGTGAAAGATGGTGGCACTCAGTTCACTGAGGACGCAAGTCAGGAAGAAGGCAAGCAGGCTGACGCAAGGATAGAGCGCGAGCTTTGCAAACATAAAGGCGTGTTCTTTCCCGCCATACCTGGCGTAAGGATGCAACGTCTCTCTTTCGTAGAACAGAGCGGCCGTCCATATGCCGAACTGGAAGATGCTGCCGAAAAAAATGGTAACGCAGCTGACCTGGATGGCTTCAATTTCATTGTGGGACTTCTTGGCGAACTTGCTGGTCAGCTGGTAAGCGAGAGGGAGCCCTCCGATGAAAGCCAGGGAAAGGTTATTGAGGAGGCCCATCAGTTGAGTGGTTTTCGTCACATGGAGGAATAGCGAGTGGTGGACAAACCAGAGAAGGCCGACAGTGACGAACGAGCCAAAGTAGGCAAGGAAATTCGGACCGTATTCGCCCAAAGCACTGATGAGGTGTCCGTGGTATTTCTCTCGAACTACTTTAGCATCAGGAACGTTATCTTCGCTGTTGGGGATGAGAATATCATTACACTGGGTAGACAGGCATCGAGCTAAATTTTATAAGGACACTTTGGTTACATTTTAATTTTTTATAAATATATGCTAAGCCATTTTACATTCTGCCTCCAGCACAATCTAATATGCAGTGGCATTCTGAACAGTCATACCCATCTAAGCCTTTTGATGTCAGTGGACCCAGAAGGGTGTAACTCTGGCAAATTATATTTATGGGGAAACCCCTCCCCCCCAAAAAAAAAATCCCTAAAACCAAAAGCCAGGTAATATCATTCTTTATATTTATGGGGAACCCCCCCCCCAGCAAAAAAAAATCCCTAAAACCAAAAGCCAGGTAATATCATTCTTTCATGACTAACCAAACTATCAGAACACAGTGTGTTCTGCAAAACTCTTCATCAGATTGGATGCTTTTTTAAAAAGTGGAAGTAGGGGAAAATGACACTTCATGCCATAACATTATGGCTTCTGGTCTTCCTCTTGCGCACAATGTGTTGAAGTGCAATCCTAAGCAAAGTGACACCCTTCTAAGGCCACTTAAGTCAAAAGGCTTAGATGTATATTAGATTGTGCTGGACGTAGAATGTTAAAGTGCTAAGCAGGCACTATACATGGCCCTAACTATGAACGACAAACATGAAGCAAAGGTGGAAATTACTTGATCTGTATTTTTTTATATGTGTATGTGTGCGCGCACACACCTGGAAGCCATGGTGACCTCTGGTGAGTGTGGTGACTGACCCCTACTGGGGGCCTGGAGGATATTCAGAGAGGTAGCTGAATAAAGCCTGCCCTTGTCCTCCCGACTGCTGATATTCCAAGGAGGTCTCCCATCCAAGGACTTGCCATGGTCCACACTGCTTAGCTTCCAAGATCGGACTTGCCTGGGCTATCCAGGTTAGGGCGGGCGGAAATTACTTTTGAGTGCATTAGGCAGAAAGATTTCCCACAGGGATAGGCTAGTACAATTCTCATCCAAGCTTGAGAGAGGAGAAACTGACTTCAAGATACTGAAACACACGTGCAAAGGAATAGTTAAGAGCAACAGTGGATGTAAGTTTCATGAGACTGCTGAAGACTTACCATATATCCAGAATTAACAGGGTTGCTACAATGGCATAGACCCCATCAGTGAAGGCTTCTACTCTTTCCTTGCTCAGAGGTTCATTGAGATAAAAAGTAAACGACTCTAAAGGCAACTCCTCTTCCCGACCTGCAAGCCACAACAAGTATGCTTAAGTATGCTGCAAGCTTAACAAGTACGCACAGGCAATAATACTGCTCCAGAAGTTTAAAAGGAGGAAAACACCATTTTAGCCTATGTACAGTTATTTTGGATTGTATACTCTGGATCTCCGCTGTGATGGCTTCGCTCACCGGAGCAAAGCCTTCTGAAGGTCCTACCCTGCAAATGGGTTAAAATCGGCAACTGTCTGTGCAAGTGCATTCTCTGTGGGGGCTTCTGCATTATGGAACCGTCTGCCTGAGATTATTACGAAGGCCACCCCACTTCTGTTGTTTTACAGTATGCACCAAACAGAGTTGCTTCGAAGGGCATTTCTGCAGAGGTAGCAGAGCTGTGATGTAATGGTTCCGCTCAGGAGGTAACCTCTATTAGGCTTAATGTGTGTGTTTTCCCTTTTAGTCATTCTGATGTTAGCAAGGACAAGAATGGGGGCTGTTTTCCTGCAGGTCTGCAGTAGCCAGGGCCATAGTAGCATTACAAAACGTTTCCTGTTGTCCTCTGCAGAAATGCCCTTCGAAGCAACTCTGTTTGGTGCATACTGTAAAACAACAGTAGCAAGGGCCATAGTAGCATTACAAAACTTTTCCTGTGGTCCTCCTGCTACTCCTAGAAGCCTCTCCAAACAGAATGTTGTTATTTTAACAGCTGCTGCACTCTACTTTATTTCTGTTTTGATTATTTTTTTAAAGTATGAAACTACAGGCAGATCCAGGCACTCCAGGATAAAAACAATCCACAAAAATAACACACAATCCCAAAACAGTCTGATATGAAATATATATATATAGAGAGAGAGATATTTGCTAAATGCCCATAGACCGATACAATAATCAAAGCGACTAGCTTAAAGCCATACTATCATTTAGAGTCAGGAGCTGTGGTGGCTCAAGTGGTTAAGACGCTGAACTGCAGGCTGTGGAAGGTCAGTAGTTCAGCAGTTCGAGACCCGAGTTGCCGCATGACAGAGTGAGCTCCCATCTCTAGTTCCAGCTCCTGCCAACCTAGCAGTTCGAAAGCAAGACATTGCAAGTAGATAAATAGGTACCACTTCGGTGGGAAGGTAACAGCATTCTGTGCACCTTGGTGTTTAGTCATGACGGCCACATGACCACGGAAATGTCTTCGGACAGCGGTGGCTCTTCGGCTTGGAAACGGAGATGAGCACTGCAACCCTAGAGTCGGACTCGAATGGCTTTCGAGCCAGGGAACCTTTACCTTTACTTTAATATAAAGAGCAACCAGTTATTCCTTCACAGAAAAAATACAAAGGCCAATAACATTTCACATAGCGGTCTGCTCCAGAGTCTCAAAATCTATATCCCTTATATATAGACTTTGAGAGTCTATATATAGACTTTATATATAGACTTTGAGAGTCTATATATAGACTTTGAGAGTCTGGAGCAGACTGCTATGTGAAATGTTATTGGCCTTTGTATTTTTTCTGTGAAGGAATAACTGGTTGCTCTTTATATTACCTGACACTAAATGATATTATGGCTTTAAGCTAGTCTCTTTGATTATTGTATTGGTCTATGGGCATTTAGCACACATCTGTATATATATTTTTTCATATCAGACTGCACTCCAGGATAAAACCCATTGAGAAGAACTCTTCAACGAGTCGTTCATAGTCACAGAAACCTTACCTAACATTGTTAAGGGCTAAAACAATTCATTAAAAATGTCATTTCTCCCCCACAATAACCTTTAAGTCCTTTATTTCTGTAATTAGCATATGTATCAGACTTGTTGATGGTTAAAGTATCATTTTGGTGTTCTAAGTAAAGTTAATACTTTAAAAATACTTCACTATTAACTGACAGACGTAGGGGACCCTCGAAGACTTGCAGGTAAGGGCAAGCCCCATTCTCCTCACTGGCACCCTCTTTGTCCCACCTGGCTCTGCCCGCCCTGGTGCTGAGCTCTTCCATACCCCCCCCTTCCCTTCTGCCACACTCTTTCTTCCCCTTGCCTGGCTTATCCATACCTCCCTGGTTTTTTGCATAATCTTTTCTGGGGAGACATCTGTGAATGCACAGATGTCACAAGTTGCCTTGAGCAAGGTTAACACCCTGTGGGTTTGATCCAGACTAAAATTTCCACAAGTACAAGAACTTCCCTCCATGGAGTGCGATTTTCCTGCCTCCCCACTCCCATGGCAGCCTAAAGGGTTCCCTGAAATCCTGTTCCCAGGAGTGAGGGAACTCGAACAGGATTTCAGGCTACCACCTCTGTTTGTCTCTTGCCTCGAAAACACTGTAAGGTCGACATGAGTCAACTAAGGCTTGACAGCACTTTGCACATGCACATACTCCCTTCTATGTCTGAAGTGGGCTCAGGGGCCCGAGCACAAAGCGTAGATCCCAGCCTCAGGTCCTGAGATTCCTGGTTCAAACCCCAGAACCCTCGACACCGCTCATGTCAGTAAAATGGTTTATGGGGGTGTCATACTACAAGAGGAGATACAGATCGTGCCTGATGCCTGTCAGCGTTTGAATGCTGAGTGGACAGCTGCCTATCTTATTTTCAGGAGACAATTCTTCTGACGCACTTAAGTTAGGGCCCTTAGCTCAGCACTAAGGATGGAGAAGGACCATTCATTTACTCTGAATTTTCATTCCCTTTCAATCTTTGAAGTACTGCTGGTTACTTTGGTACAAAAACTGTTGGAAGATGTACATCTCCTGCATATCGTCCTCATACTCACCAGTGGTCTTGCTTGTAAACCATTTGGTTAGGTGCCGGATATGCGGGAAGAATATAATGAGCCCCAGGAACACGTAAGACTGCAAGGAAATATAAGCACATCAATGCACAGTAATCTTCCAAGACACTGAAAGGCTGGACAACACATCCAGTTACCATGTCAGATTACACAGGGAAGCCATTGAAATTCATAAACACAATTTCAACAGGAAAGAAGAGAGTTTAAAAATAAATAGGGCATGGTTTCCTGTCCTGAAAAACACAAAAGGCTCTACATCTGACAACAGCACTACAGATAAGATTAGAATTTCAACAGCCAATCCACATGCAAAAGAACCTCCTCAGGAAACAATCAATACGCAAAAGAACCTCCTCAGGAAACAGCCAATCCATACACAAAAGAACCTCCTCAGGAAAGTTCCTCCATTAGCTTGTTTCACAGACTGGGGAACTCCTACATGATAATGACTCAGCCCTACCCCACCTTCCTGAGTAGATATAAATTACCTGTCTACCATTTTTCCTCTCACCTTGACACAGAGAGTACTCCGCCTTTCTGTGTTATACCCCTGGTGATGCCGGTCACAGCTACTGGCAAAACATCAGGTCCTACGATGCCAAGACCACAGCCAGACAACCCGGAAAACCTACAACAGCTAATCTTTTAAGAGTTTTGTGAAATTCTGCTCAGAGTATGTAACAGGATTAATATTTTGTCCTATTAATGATATTCCCTGGGTAGCATGAAAACAAAGTCAGCAAACTGGGCACAACAAAAGTGGCTGTCAGAGGAAGGACCGTGTTCCAGTGATGAAAGTTTCCAGTTGGTTGTCCCTGGAGTGCTGTTCCTGTGGCATGCTCCCCAGAAGCAACATGGCTCCCAAGAGGAACGTAAGGGGGAAGCTGGAAGTCTGCTGCAGGAAGGAGGAACTGTCCCTTCCCTTGCACATGTGTATCTTTTTCTCTTTTTTTTTAAGTACCCGAAGGTACACTTTTATTGTTTTCTTATATTTCTAAACACAGACATAAACAACTACAACAAACAACATATAAACCAAGAGACTTATTACGGTTTGTTACTACACCTAATCCATCGCTTCATTATTCTCTAATATTTGTTAGTATTCTCTAACGCCATTATTATATATTACTACATCCTCAAATCTGCCATATCAGCTTAATCTTTAACTCCATTCACATTATACCAATCATATAGTCTCTAAACAGGAATATATTAATAAACTTTTAGAAGCGGCGGAAATAGATAAACTAACCATGGAAATGAGAGGTACGAAGGAATGGACATTTCAGAACACATGTGGATCTTTTTGATGGGATCCACCCCACGGAGTGTCAGC
Organism: Gekko japonicus; assembly: GCF_001447785.1. Taxonomy (NCBI): domain Eukaryota; kingdom Metazoa; phylum Chordata; class Lepidosauria; order Squamata; family Gekkonidae; genus Gekko; species Gekko japonicus. Next base: position 1,333,557 of record NW_015171509.1, on the reverse strand, counting down.
TGTATTAGTGTGCACCCTTTAGTTGCACACAGTTTTGGAATCCAAATTTAACTTACCATTGGGATGAAGAAGAATGAAAAGATGGCAGCGACAAAGCTAAGTGTTGGTCCTCGTACTATAATCTTCAAGATATGATACTTATAAAATGCTTGGTTTTCAGACACCTGGATTTGGTGATTAAGTAGATATGGGTGCTGGAACCCATACATGACAATGACTGCCTGCAGAGCGAAAACAACATTGTATCAGTACAATACATTACAGGTTATCCCGATGAAACGGTACAAACCCCCTGCACCATCCAGGAGGCAATTATAAAATGTAGATAAGCTGGAGCCCACTGCATCAGCCATGGAGAAACAGACCTGTGAAGCACTGAACTATATGTGCCAACACTCAACAATTTCCACTACAATTTTTCCATGTGAGTGCAGGGATCAATAAGCTGCATCTGCGTCTGTCCAGACAGCAGATTTGAGACTCTCAGACACGAGTAAGAGATATCAGATTTGAAACTCTCAGACATTACGAAGAGATATCAGATATGAGACTCTCAGACGTGACTAAAAGATCAGGACTGTGTATTCCCTCCCCCCCTAGTTGTAATAGAACTGCAGGTACAGTGGTTAATTAGATCCGCCAACTGGGGCGGGGGTAATCTATCACTTTAGGGTCCTTAATGTTTTACCTTGTGTGCTATTGTTTCAACTGACCTGGAAGGGAACCTGGCGGAAAACGGATGGAAAGAAAGCCCAGGAAACTGGAGTCTATTTACTAACAATCATTGGTTAATGTATTCAGGTGATTTCCTTCTAGGGGTCAAGAAGAAAGAAGAATCTCCATTACCAACTGTGTGGTCAGCTCTGTCTGTTGTTGTACTTGTAACAGTAAGCATGTAGTCTTAAGTGATTGTTGTTTTGTAGATTTCCCGTGTACCCTTCCCTTTAGAAATAAAGATTTTTACATAGAAAGAAAATGCCTCCTCTCCAGTGAACAGAGATCCATTGCAAACTCTGAATATCTAACTACAAAAATTTTCCACCACGTATCACCCCAGAAGGTAATGGCTGTGTGCCAGCTGGCAGAAACAGATTCCAAAATGTAACTGGTATGTATTGAACAACAGCACGTTATGAAGCCTAACAGACTACAAGCTATACATGCATAAACAAACTTCATTTATACCCCACTTTTCTCACCAACGAGAGAAACGGGACCCAGGTTCGAATCCCCACACTGCCATGTCAAGCTCTCTGGGGAGCTTTGAGCGAGTCACACAATCTCAGTCTAACCTACCTCACAGGGTTGCTGTGAGGATAAAATGAAGGAAAGGAGAATGATGCGTGGCATTTTGGTTTCCCCCACAGGGAAGAATGGTGGTGTGTAAATGGAGTAAATACATTCTAAAGTGAAAGGCAACTCTACCTGGACAAAGCCGATTATAACAGCACAGCTACTAAACATGAAAATGCCAAACGGAACATCTGGAAAGGAGGCCATTAAGGAGAACTGCAAGGGAAAAGATGAGACCAGTTACATTCTTCAGAAGCCATTAATTTGCACTCCGCTTTTTTAAACAAAAGTTATACTTCGTACTTCACCCACCCCTTTGTTTTCAGCTGTACCAAGAAATAATCTTCTAAACTTTGCCAGTAAAGTCTGAAACAGACCATGGAATGCTCTGAAAACTGAAGTATATTATATTAACTTGAAGAGAAAAGGATTTTTTTTAAAAAAATGCTGAATTTCCTATGATCCTTTAATAAGCAAAGCAAATGCCTGTGTACAGCATTCTGCAAGAGACCAAAGGGATTAGTAGTCTGATTTATGAAACAGCCTTTTATGCTGAAAAGCTATTACAAGTCATTAGTACAACACCATTTGAAAATTTACAGAAATATTCTTATATTGTTTGGCAGAGCGGAATTTCAATTAACCAAAAAGTTTTAAAAAGTCAGAATGTGAGGGTCCAATAGTTCTATATATAAAAACATAAATATTACCAAATATACATGTATTTATTACAAATTAGATTAAAACAGATGCAGGCCCAAATAGTAGCCTCTAATTAGAATAAAATCATACAATTATCTCAAACACAGACCATTTGTGACCCTGAACAAACACATTTTGCCCAATTGGCCTTCTTCAGTGGCCAAACAATGTCGTTACACAATGGCTCTAGACATTACAATAATAATACAGTTATTTCTTAAAATTGGACCAAGTTGAAATTGTTTTATAATCAATATCTGTGAGAGATATAATTTAAAGGCTTCATTTTAAATAACCCGCTGCCCTGGTCAGGTACACATGTCTTGAATGGTAATTCAGTTCTGTACCTTATGGTCCCCAAAATTTTTTTAGATGCAGTCTGGAGCCAATTGTATGTAATGAGCCAATAGTATGTAACAATATATGAGCACAATTTCAAGCCTGAACAAGAAGGGGCGGCTGTCTCTGTAAATCAAACACAAGCTGCTAAAAATAAATATTTAATTAAAGTTAAAAGTTTTAATCAGGTTGCAACAGCTACAATCCTTCACCTGCCCCCCCCTATAAAAGGATTTTGATAATGACAGTCCCAGCCCTGACTTGGATAGCCCAGGCAAGTCCAATCTTGTCAGATCTTGGAAGCTAAGCAGGGCTGACCCTGACAAGTACTTGGAAGGAATACCAGGGCCAGGACACAGAGGTAGGCAATCAAACACCTCTCTGAAAATGTCCTAGCCCCACTAGGGTTTGCCAGAAGTCATCATGACTTCCAGGCTTGCAAGCTCGCTCGCACGCACGTACACACACACACACACACACACACACACACTCACACACACACACGGGTTGCCAGGTCCTTCCCTTGTGCCAGCAGGGGGTGGGAGGCAGCTTTCCAGGAGAGAGGGGCAGGGTGATGTCGTCATGCACGACATCCCCAATGTGATTACGTCACATGGAAAGTATGTCATCACCCTGGGGACATTGCACAACGACACTCTGGTTTTTTCGCAACCTCTATGGTAAAACTGGACTCAAACCATAGAGTCAGGGGTGTTGCGCAGGGTCGTAGCTGTTGGGGGTAGGGCTTCCCCTGCCAGCCAGGGGGATCTCCTGCTCCCACCTGGGGACTGGCAACCCTAACACATGTATGCGTGCGCGCGCGTGCACACGCGCACACACACACACACACACAAATACAAAAAAGATATAATGACAGTCCCTGACTTAGGACCCAATCCACAACCGCTTTGAATTATGCTGCCATGCTGAACCTTTGGTTTTTCCCATACAAAGACAGGAATGTGAGGTTTCCCTATTGCTGCTGCAACTGCTAATAAAGTACAGTGGCAGTGGGGCTTCCGCATATCAGGGCTCCCCACAGTTTCCCTGCCTCAATTTCCCCTCCCCACACCAGCAGCACTTTTACAGAAAAAGACCCCCAACAACAACACAGGAAGTAAATATCATTATACTGAAAGAAAACATTCTAACAATATGTGTAACATGCTGTCTGAATTCCCAGCTTTCATTTTTCAAAAGCTCCTTTTGTTGGGGATATATGTCTTTCCCCTTATATCTCCACAACAAAATGGGCTAGAGAATTTTTTTAATGAAAGCTGGGGATTCAAAGGACCTGTTATATATATTGTTATAACACTGTATCAATACAGTGCTATTCAGTTATCAATTTTAAACAAGCCCAACGATCTCCCAATAGCGGAAGCAGGGGGGATGGCAACTGTAGAAAAATGCCTGCCATGTGGGCAGAACTGGGAGAAATTGTGCATTCCTACCCGCACGGCAGCCAGCAGGCTTTGCTGTAATCAGACAGTCTTTAGTGGCCCACTCCTCTTGGCAATATTTGACTGAGAGGAACAGTTTCAACAGACCCCGGCTAGAACACAGAAGCCAACAGAATCCTGGATGCTCCCTCGGGTTCCTGGGACTGGTCTGACTGACTGCAGACCATTCTGGCTTGGAACAGTAAAAGCTTTGGAGGTTGCTCTAACGCTCTCCACGTTTTCTAGCTCCCACGTATGCTACACCGAAGCGCGACTGCCTGCACCAGGAGAGGTGCACTAGCACAGCATATTGGCGTGGGATGGGACAATTAATTAGAAATCATGAGCCAAGTCTCTGTGGCATAATTTTTTCCATGCAAAGCATAAAAGTGAAAACATCACTATGTATTAGAGTAAGTTTAGCGTTACAGAACAAAGAAATCATGAACATTTCAAGGAGACAATAACTTCATCCTAGCAACTGTAGCCTTTACATGGATCGTATTCAGTTTGTGAAGTCGGAGAGATATGGGGCAGTGTTAGCTGCTGATATAGATATGTCATGAATTTTGGGGGGGCAATTACAGTTAGATCATTGTATGCATGTTCATCTGGGTTTATATCCTTTATGTCTGTACTTGTTTCAAACCAGTTGGCTGTTTCTGCCCTTATAACCTGTTTGTATTATGATCCATCACGACTTTTCCTTCTACCCTTTTCATAATTCTGTCTTTACAATGTTCTGCAGTATCCCTTCCCCACTAGGTACAAATAATGAAACCAAGAAGTAACACCAAAGATAAAAAAAGCAGGATCCTTGCTTACCGTGTACGGCAAAAAAGTAATCAGCATCATGCAGGCCTAGGAGAAGGAAAAAGGGATTCAGTGTATGGAAGAGGTCACTCTGCAGGCATATTACTATAAACTATGTCAGTGGTGGTGAACCTGTGGCACGGGTGCCAGAGGTGGCACTCAGAGCCCTCTCTGTGGGCACGTGTGCCATTGCCCCAGGCAGGCCCAGACCATCATTAAAGTGTCAAATTCTCTGCCAAATAATTTTAAGTAAATGAAAGCATTTGGGATTGCTTTCCTTACTTTGTTTGGATCATCTTAAGTTAATGTATGAGTTGTTTTTTCTAAAGTAAAAAACCTCAGTATTCAGGTTAAATTGCCATGTTGGTACTTTGCTGGGTTTTGGGTCGCAGTTTGGGCACTGAGTCTCTAAAAGGTTTGCCATCACTGATCTATGTACTTCATTTATACCTTACTTTTCTCCCCAGTGGCATACATTACTCTCCACTCCTCCGTTTCATACTCATAGAAACCCTGTGAGGTAGGCCCACAGTCACCCCAGCAAGGTTCCGTGGTAGAACTGGGATTCAGACCTGGCGAGACCACAGGTTGACCAAACTCTCTGAGCCTGTGGCCATCTTTGGAATTTTGAGAAGGGGTGCTGAACACAACTCCAAAACAGCGGACATAGGAGGGAAAGTGAAATGCAACACCTCCCTCCTTGCTTTGCAGCTGTGGAAAACCCTTTCATTTTAATGGGGGCAGGCAGCCATGCTTTACAAGAAACCAAACACTTTCGGAAAAGCTTGACTGGCACTATGACTGGCAAGGGAAGTACTGGCAGGCGCCATGTGGCCCATGGCACTACATTGGGAAACCTGTCATAGCTCAACAGTCTAACAAGTCTACCACACCGGCTCTCAGGTAAGAACTTCTTCACGTTAGTGTCTCTGTGAAGCCCTAGGAGCCAGGACTTGCTGAAGAAGCCTGAACTGCTGTTGCTCCCCACATTAGGGTTCCCAAGTGAAACTTACCTTGGAGGCGGGGGACTCCCGGGTGGATCCCGGAGCGCGCGCGCCGCACATACATCACCAGGAAGTGACGTTATGACCTCGGGCACGCTGGGGGCGGGGCCATGACCATACAAGGGAAAACCATAGAGTTTTCCCTTGCATGGCCGTGGCCCCGCCCCAGCGTGCGCGGGTCACTTCCGGGTGACGCGCACGTCGGGGAGGAGTTCCCCCGGGGTCCAATTCGGTGGCGCCGGGGAACGGGCCTTTGGGGCGGGAGTTTCCCCGCCCCCCATGGGGACTTGGGATCCCTACCCCACATTAATATTGCTACAATTTTGGGGAGAAACGATACTGGCATATGAAAATGCCCAATTGTATTCTGGGCCTTCAAACTTTGCCTTTGTGGTGCTACAGCTGGTCCCACGTTGTGTGGCAATGTAAGAAGGAATCGCAAAGAAACTATACTGTTGCAGATGATGAAGACTCTCTTGGCCTCAGACCCTTCCCAAACTCAAGCAGAACGGTCCTGAATCACAGTGGCAGTCCAAAGAAAAGCTACCGCAGACGTTCACAATCCTATGCAGGAGGACTCAGTCTTAAATGCTGTTTCTGTCAACTGGTCTTCCAGTTACTCATGCATAGGATTGCATCCTCAGACCATTTTCCCATTACTTGCATTAGACCACCACAGCTGCAGTATAATCCAGCGGAAAGCGTGCTTATGCGAGCCTCACTAAAATGAATGCCAGTTTTGCAAGAGTAGTGTTCTTGTGCAATGCCTTTCCATTTCATTATGGTGAAAAGGAGAACTATCTGCGAGATTGTGTTTGGGTGTGTGCTGTGTGCTGGATCAGTTTCAGTTTTCAGTTTCTTAATTTGTATTCATTCGTTTCATTTGCATTTTAAGATGAATAAATGACAAAAACTGAACATGCTCCCCCCCAAATTATGTATAATTATATATATGTATTTGTGTGTGTTTGTCTGTTTGTTGAGGTGTATGGAAAATTAATAAATAGATTTTTTTAAAAAACCTGAACATGCTCCCCACCCAACTGCAAAAGTTTGGTGACTGAGACCACAACAGAAGAGCAGCAGCGCAACAGAAATCTATCTACAGTAAGATTAAAAAAAAAAAAATTACATGTTTAAAAATTACATTTCAATGTTTTGTGCATTATAGTTGAAAAACACAGGCAGAGCATCCAAAGTTATTTAATCTTAGCAATAGGATTCATTGTAATATTTGAACCTGGCAACTTTTCATCATATTTAGTTAAACCACTAGTTTAATGTTATTTAATGGTTTGGGTCCAGGATACCTAAAGGACCGTCTCCTCTTACACTATCCAGTGTGCCAGTTAAGATCTGCTTACCAAGACTTCAGAGGCAAGGCAGGTACTGACTAGCGACAGGACTTCGTCTGTGGTGGCACCTTGCCTTTGGAACACTCTTCCTTGAGGCTTGCCTGTTGCCTACTTTACTGTCTTTTAGGCACCAGGCCAAAAACTTCTCTTTTTACCCAGGCTTTTAATTAGGGGCTTTATCTTTCCAGGGTGTTTTTTTTTAAATGTTCGCTTCTGGCCTGAGGCTCATTTTATGGATAGTTTTATGCTGTTTATGTCCCTGGGCTTGTTTTAGTGCTGTTTTTCTACTGATACTTTATTCTTTCGATTGTAAGCTGCCTCAAGTGGACTCTGAAGTTGTGACACAGAAATCTCCTATAAAAATAAATACAGGCCCCGGTCACACGGGCCGGATATCGCGGGGGGGAGGCGTGGCTGTTTGCCCCGCAGCGAAATAACGCGCGACTGCGCGATCAGGCGTCCCCTCGCGGTTCCAGCAAGGTCCTGTGGTTAGGGGGGAGGTGCCGATCACACGCCGCGCCAAAGAAGCGGTGCGGCGCGGCAAACGGGGTTGTGTTTTGGGTTTTTTTTACCTGAAGTATGCGCATGCCCCGTTGGGTGCATGTGCGCATCCCTGGAGAACTTGAAGAAAAAAACCCTTTTCGCAATGGGGCATGGGCGGGCGCCGGATGCCACTGGAAACGCGATCAGACGCCTGCCCTTGCTCCATGGTTTCCGGAAACTAGTACCTCCGAGGTACTAGTTTTTTGCCGCACATCTTCCGTGGGAAGCCTCGGTTGAGCCACGGGAGCTCTACGCTTCCCAGATGTGGTGGTGAGATCGTGCCCGGAAAATCCGCCTATCTTCCGTCTCTCTAGCGTGGCTAATGCTCCATGTGACCAGGGCCACAATTGATTTTAACAACTGTCATGTGTTAAAACTCACCAAATTTAGAAGCGCAAGAACATCGTCAATGAGTTCAATCACTTGGAAAAGTCTGCAGAGAGAAAAAGAGAAAGCCATTGATGATCCTCTGGGATGAGAGAAACACAGAAACATTGACTGACAGACACACCTTCCTAAAGTGCAGGCTTTAAGACCCATAACATTCAAATGACTACACAGAATCTCAGTTTCAATCCAGTTCTGCTCTCAACACATTCTCCTGCTCTCAACACGTTCATTCGTCTTTCTGCACAGTGCCACAGGAGTGCAACGGATAAGCAAATGACCACTGAAATTCAGAACCTCCCTTTTCCAAAATGCCACTGCCGAGAGCCATGGGCTGCTGTCCCCATCACATGCCCACAAATCCACTTGCTGGCATTCCAAAGATCCCAGCAAATATCCCCTCTGGCAAGTTGTCACTTGACCCACAGCTGGGACAAAGGAGGTAAGACCAAGAGATGGCAGTGAAGGCCAGAAGTGGCCCGACCTGCTTGGCTGAAGGCAGCAGCTGCTCCAAGACAGCCTGGGGCACTGCCCAGGGTGGCAGTGGCCGTATGACAGCACCAGCAGTAGTGGTGGTACACCACCTCTAGGAGACCATACCCCGTGCAACTCAGACACTGAGCACACTGGCAGGGGCAGACATTTATCCAGCCTGAGGGTCTGGTTAGCAGAAAGGGACTCGGCAAAGCAGGGGTTCAGAAAGGAGCAGTACTTAAAGCACAGAGGGTTGGAGCACAGTGTGGCTAGAGCCTGGGGATTTAAAGAAAGGCGTCAAAGGAGGAACGGTGAGAGAGAGAGGATGGCAAGCTGGTGGGGAGGGAGAGGCTGAGGAAACAGAGGAAGGGGAACCAAGAGGCGCTGTGGCCCTGGGCATGATACGAGGGCTGGACTCCGTATGCCAGGCGACGCTGCAATCTTACAAAGCTCTGTGCACGCAAGGGGGAAACAAGAGAATCACGCGCACAGCTGGAGGTGCCTTTGAAGATGCCAGTTCAGCCACTCCCATGGCTGAATAGGCAAGCCACAGTTCCCTTTAAAATCAGCTTCTCTGTTCAGCTGTGCGTGCTGCTGCAGGGAACTTTAGCCATGCTTTGTAACCGTGGCAATGACTGGCGACGCACTCCCCATTACGGTGTCAGCTCAATGAACAATTTCCCAGTCCATCTGCCAAGACAGGCTGGCCTAGCCACAGTGCAGCTCTGCTGCAGCTTTTGACAACTGACACTCCATTCAGGCTTGGCCGTAAGCTGGTAAAAAATCTTCACAGGTTACTAATTAAGGGGAAACAGACTGGCAGCAGACGGGGCGGTGATGAGAGCACGGGACTCTGATTCAAATCCCTTCTCTGCCATGAAACTCAGTGTGTGAACCAATCATTCTCTCTCAGCCTACTGTACCTCACAGGGTTGGTAGGAGGATAAAAAGGAGGATGGAGAGCCATGTATGCTATCCCGAGTTCCTTGGAGGGAAGGCAGGAGAAAAATGTGCAAGAGGGATAGATTTAGGACAAATAGAAGGAAGTACTTCTCCACGCAGTGGTAATCATCTTGCGGAATTCACTGCCACAAAATGACATTACGGCTGCTGGCTCGGAGAGCTTTGAAAAGGAGATTAGACACAGAGGATAGGTCTATCCACTACTTTTAGCTAGGATGTCTAAATAGTACCTTCAGGTCAAGAGGCAATAGAGCATCGAAGAAGGTGTTCTTTGGTCATAAACAATAATGCTGCTTTGAGGCACTGCCTGCGGACTCTGCCCCCCCACCCCGACATCTTGCTGGCTTTTGTGGGAAACAGAATCCTGAACGACAAGGCACTTTGGTCTAATCCTGCAAACCAGCTTAAATTCTCATGAACATTTGCACTTGACTTGGAAACCATTTTAGACAATGGGCGGTGTAGAAAAAAATGTCGGTTGGTTGACAGGAAGGAAGGAAGCCGGAAAAGGTGAGGATATGGGAACTGCTAGGAGGAGGGAAAGTGGAAAGTGTGGGGAAGGGGGTACGGTGAAAAATGAGCTGCAACTGAACCATAATTCTCCCAGGCAGAGGCTGCCAGGGGATGGGAAGGAGGGGAAACTGAAAAAAAACAGGCAGGTAAAGGAAGGTCAGCTGGTGGGTGGGAAAGAGAGAAGGAAGGAGGAGAAGGTGAAAATTTGGGTATTACTAGGAAATGAAATGTTCCCCGGAAGTCCTTGTGGGTCCCTTGCTTGTGCATTTCTAATTGCATACCTGACATGAGCTGCCCAAGCCACTGTTACTATCAAAAATGTCATCAGATAAACAGCAATTTTGGTGGCTAGCAGCTGCTGAACACTTTCATTGAGTTCCTGAAACGAAGAACAGCAGTTGTCAAATAAACGCACATCATTTATCACAACTGAAACATCACATTGTACAACTGCTTTTGAGCCCAAAGCAAACATGTGCTGCAAAACCACTTGCATAAATGGGAAAGTTTCCTTACTGTAAATATATCCTCCATCAATAAAGTTGTCCCTCAGCTTCCTCCAAGCATATAAACTAGGCTAGTCCACAAAAGCTATGCAACAGTAAACCTGGTAGTCTTTAAAACGCCATGGGTCTCCTCTGTGTTTTAGCCTTCTTTTTGAACCACATCTTCAGGGCTGTAGGTAAAACCCTGGAACGACCTCAGCAAAATGTTTAATTCTTAGCTGAATCCCGCCTCTCTGCTGTGCGTCACAGAATGTACAAACTGTAACATCTTCTGGGGAACTTTCCAATATACATATATTCCATTTCCAGAACATGAAAAGCCATCTTTAGGCCTTTGAAGCCACAGATCTGATGAAGCCCAGTTTTCTCTGTTAACAAATTGCTCCAGGGACCTTATGTAACAGACTGGAATTCATTCTGCAGTGTGTGTGGGGGCAGTGAACATATGATGCTACCTGTTATTTCCAGCTGGATCTTTTGTACTGAACATAACAGTGATGAACAGTGGCTTCAGAAGAGGGGGGAATACACTGTGATGCCAAACAGCTTAACCAAGGAGGGCCAGTCAGCAGGCTATATAACCTGCTGGCTTCCTCTCCCAAATACAGGATGAAAGTGTGTCCTGAGACCACTTCCCAAGAGAAGAAGAGGGGTAGAAGAAGGGGGGAATATAAGGCCAGGGAACTGATGTGTTTTGTGTATTGTCAGTTAGTCATCCTAACTGATCCTAAACTTGAACTAAGCAGCCTGATAGCTCAGCCTAGTCTCATCTCATCAGAGCTTGGAAACTAAGCAGGGTTACTTAAGAACATAAGAGACGCCAATGTTGGAGCAGGCCAAAGGCCCATCCAGTCTAACACTCTGTGTCACACAGTGGCCAAAAATACCAGTGCCATCAGGAGGGCCACCAGTGGGGCCAGGACATTAGAAGCCCTCCCACTGTTAACCCCCCCAAGCACCAAGAAGACAGAGCATCACTTGCCCCAGAGCCCCTATCTATACCTTGCGGCTAATAGCCACTGATGGACCTCTTCTCCATATGCTTATCTAATTCCTTTTTGAAGCCGTCCATGCTTGTAGCCGCCACCACTTCCTGTGGCAGTGAATTCCATGTGTTAATCACTCTTTGGGTGAAGAAGTACTTCCTTTTATCCGTTCTAACCCGACCGCTCAGCAATTTCATTAAGTGCCCACGAGTTCTTGTATTGTGAGAAAGGGAGAAAAGTACCTCTTTCTCTACCTGCTCTTTCCCATTCATAATCTTATAAACCTCGATCATGTCACCCCTCAGTCGTCGTTTCTCCAAGTTAAAGAGCTCTAAGCACTTTAACCTTTCCTCATAGGGAAAGGGTTGGCCATGGTTAACACTTGGATAAGAGACCACAAACGAAGACCTGGGTTGCTGTGCAGAGGAAGGCAATGGCGAACCACCTCTGCTCATCTCTCACCTTGCAAGACCCATGGTCCCAGGGCTATCATGAGTCAGTTGCAACTTGATGGCAAAAACCTGGACTTGCCACTGTTAGTGCTACTATGTGCCCCACACCCCAAGTACTGGAAGAACATATTGCAGTTTCAAAGTGCAGGTAATTAAACTGAGTACATAAACAACACGAAAAACAACATACCTGATCAGGATGTATTTTTGTATGAGCCACTGGCAAAATCTGCAACAGAAGAGTCATACAACTGAAATGATACACACAGTTTCTTTTGCATAGGAGAGTTATGTTACAGTGGATTCTTCTGATCCATCTGTTAATTATAAGTGTATTAACTTAAAACAAACAATGAAGATGAACCACAGCTGTGGGGAGAAGAAAAAGAGGGTTTTGAGGCAAGTGAAAGACATCGGAAAGGTTTTTAAGGAGGCATACACAAATGCTTTAGCCACCCTGCCCTAACTTATAACCAGCTGATGGGTGGCAGCAAATTGTTTTCAAAACTTTCAGTGCCTTCTTTAGTATTAATAATCGGCCCTGTGGATAGAACCAGCATGCCATTTTGTGAATGAAGTGCTAGACTTGGAACCAACAAGGCCTCAGGTTCGAGTACCCATTCCATTCACCTTAATGCTCACTGGACGACCTTAGGTCAGTTATGATCTTTCTTGCAGCCTAATCTACTTGACAGGACTGCTGTACAGATGCAATTTGATAACCCCCAAGCATGTCGCACTGCAAAGACAAGATACATAAAGGAATGAAAAGCACCACACCTATGACCCAAGGAGAGGTTACAATCAAAGCTCTGTCAAAGGTTACATATACTGCAATACTGAAAGGAGTAAAAGGAAATTACATTCATGGATGAAGCAGGAATCCTACTTTGCTTTTGGTAGTGTAAATGCAGCACCAAGATTAGCGACTATAGAGGTGAAAAGAACAATGCCATCATGTGCAGCGACAAGCTGTGGCTGGTACCAAGTCTGGGGAACTGCTGACTTAATGTTCTTATCCTGCCACATAATGTTTAATTTCTCCAGAAGGGAGGGTCTGGGGCCATATCTTCCAGCCTAAAAGCCTTCAAGTTCAATGGCGGCACCACAGCTAGGATAAGACTGCTGATGTAGTCTGTTGCATTAAAAAATAAACAGAAACCCAACAGCACCTAAAAAGATGATCAACATTTTATTCTAGTTTATGCTTTCAGGGTCCAGAGCCCTACATCTGAAGAAGCAAATCCTAGCACATGAAAGCTTTGCTGGAATAAAAGGTTGCCAGTCTCTAAAGTGCCACCAAACTACTGTTTGTTCCTGTTCTGCAAATTTCAATGCAATCTGAAGAAAGGGACTTCACTTTATTTAAACTTGAAGTGGAATAAAATGTGACTCGCCTTTAAGGCACTGCTGGTCTCCTGTTTTACTGCAGCTATGGGTACTCACCGGCAAAGAAAAGGCACTCTGTACATGCCCAGAAACTAGGGTTGCCACTTGCCAGGTCTGCCCCCCAGCCCCTGGTAGGGGATGGGGGGTAGGGTTGCCAGATCTAGGTTGGGAAATTCCTGGAGATTTGGGGATTGAGTCCACCCTCCAAAGCATCCATTTTCTCCAGGGCAACCAATCTCTGTAGTCTGCTGATCAGCTGTAGTTCCAGGGGATCCCCAGGTCCCACCTGGAGGCTGGCATCCCTATCAGAAATAGAGTTAACAGCTCTGAGTTGGGAAATACCTGGAGAATTTGGTGGTGGAGCCTAGGCACGGTGGGGCTCGGGGAGGAGAGAGACCTCAGCAGGGTGCAATGCCCTAGAGTCCAGTCCACCCTTCAAACAAAGCAGCCATTTTCTCCAGGGTCACTGCTTTCTGTCATCTGGATATCACTTGTAAAAGCAAGAGCTCTCCAGCCCCCACCTGGAAGCTGGCAACCCTAAGAAAGGCTTTCTTGCTGCCGCATACGTTTCTGCCCTTTCTCTTAAGGGCTCTAGTCAACCCTTGCTTGGCAAGCAGGGTTATGAAAGGGGGCAGAAGGCCGGCAGGTGCGTGACGGAAAAAGCCCAGCAGTTTTAATTCCCCTGCGCTGGGGGGGGGGCGGGGACCCCCTAACTTCGCTACACGCAAAACGTCACGCTCCCCTCCCCCCCCACCCGGGCTCGGAGTGCTGACAAACCAGTTGAATGCCTGCCTGTTCTGCCGCTGCGGTAGGGACCGAGTGCCGCCCCTCCGGCGGCCCACCACCACTCACCATGACGGTGGCGATGATGGAAAGCAGCGCGTCGCTATAGGCCAGGAGCCGCTGCGCGCCCTGAGTGCTGCCGCCCAGCTCGCCAAGGGCCCTGCCCCGGCTGAGGAGCAGCGACGGTGGCGGTGGCGGCGGCGACGGGCCGGCCACGGCCTCGCCGGCTTCGGCCATCTTCTGACAGGCATGAGCAGAAAGACGACGCGCCGCCAAGAGGAGGAGGAGGAGGAGGAGGAGTGGCTGCGGGATCCCCGCTGAACGAGCTCCGCCTTCGCCCGAGCAAGCCCGCTTCTCGTTCGGCTTCAGTCTTGCGGAGGGGAGCCTGGGCTGAGCCTTCTCGGACGGGGGAAAGAAACTTTAAGGACTGGGGGTGAGCAGAGAGAGAAAGAGGGGAGGGGAACCAGCCGCCCTCAAGAGAGAAGGAGCCGCGTAGTCCAGCAGTTCGAGACCCGGGTGCCGCATGACGGAGTGAGCTCCCGTCTCTAGTTCCAGCTCCTGCCAACCTAGCAGTTCGCAAGCAAGAAATTGCAAGTAGATAAATAGGGACCACTTTGGTGTGAAGGTAACAGCCTTGGTGTTTAGTCATGCCGGCCACATGACCACGGAAACGTCTTCGGACAGCGCTGGCTCTTCGGCTTGGAAACGGAGATGAGCACCGCCACCCTAGAGTCGGATTCGACTGGCTTTCGAGCAAGGGGAACCTTTACCTTTACCTACACCCTTTGGGAAGAAGAGACCAGGCAGAAATGGCACAAAACCGTGCGCAAGCTTCGCCAGGACTCTTCACCAGACTGGAAACTGCCAGGTCCCCCCTGGCCACCGATAGGGTTGTGAGATCCAGGTTGGGAAACTCCTGGAGATTTGGGGATGGAGCCCGGGGAGGACAGGGACCTCAGTGGGGTACAGTGTCCACCCCCCAAAGTTTCTATTTGCGCCAGTGGAGCTGATCTCTGTAGTCTGGAGATGAGCTGTCATTCCGGGGGATCCCCAGGTCCCACCTGGAGGCTGGCATCCCTATGAAAGGACAGGAGAAAAGAGCTGAAGCAGAGCTCGAGAGATGAAGGTGACCTTGGTCCAAAGCCAGTCCCCAGCACCACCACGAAACAAAAGCCACAATTTAATAGCCTGTATGGGGCCATGGTGGCTCAGAGGTTAAGATGCTGAGATGCAATCAGACTGGAAGGTCTCCACAGTTGGAGACCCTAGTGCCGTATGATGGTGTGAGCTCCCATCTTTGGCCCCAGCTCCTGCAAGAAATTGCAAGTAGATAAATAGATACCGCTTCGGTGGGAAGGTAACAGTGTTCCATGCACCTCGGCATTAAGTCATGCCAGCCGCACGACCACGGAAAATTCGTTGGGCAGCGCTGGCTCTTCGGCTTGGAAACGGAGATGAGCACCGCCCCTTAGTGTTGGATTCGACTGGCTTTCGAGCAAGGGAAACCATTACCTAAGGGAAACCTTTACTAATTAACACTTTAATAATTACAACTTTAGTTATTAAAATAATGATTGAGTACCAGAACTGTGCATGCTTTCAGTTTCCCTAGAGCTCCTGTTCAGGATGTTAAAAAGAACGGTGGAATAGAGCTTTTATTTGTTTTGTCTGTTTACAAAATTTACATCCCAGCTTTCTGCCCTTACGACATATCTGATAAAATACATTATTAAAACCATTAAAATATACACTTCTCCCAGACATACCTCATTAATACAACTCTAAAAATAGTTTAAAACAGAGTTAAAATACATATAAAATAGTTAAAATACATACAAAACATAAAACGTTGGTTAGGAAGGAGGAATCACTGAGAAACAAAAAAGTCTTCACAGAAGAGGGCAACAGAAGGGGACAGATGAGAGTTCCAGAGTTTGGTGCCATGACAGAGGTTGTCCTTACCAGTCAACTTTCCCACCCTGTGCTGCCGCCCGCCTGATCTCAAAAGGCCGGGGTACCTGAAGTAGAGCCTCTGAAGATGACCACAATGGCGGGGCAGGTTCATAAGGGATTAGGATCAGGTACATTGGTCCCAAATTATATAGGGCTTTGAAAGTCAAGGCCAGCACCTTGAATTGTACCCAGAAACAAATTGGAAGCCAGTGTAGGTGGGCCAAGCCTGGAGTGACATGGTCCCTACAACTGGCTACAGTCAGCATCCTGCCTGCTGCGTTCTGTACCAGTTTTATCTACTCAAGCCCACTTTGTCAGGTGCAATCTGAATCTTTCTATTTGCATTTCATGGCTCCGTGCTCTCAGCCCACCACGTTAGAATGCTGAATGTATCTGACGAAGTGGGGCAGCTTCTGTTGATTTCTCTGTATTTGCTCAGCTATTTGAAACTGGATCCATTTACAAACTTACTGTACTTTTTGGAACCCAGTTCTGAAGTGACTACTTTAGGGGACCCACTTGCAAAGTAACTCCATGCCGTCCCCCCCCACCAACCCAACCCCTAATAATCTCACTTCAGTTAACAGTGAACAAAAGCATTTTATTTGTTATGCGTACACCACATTACTAAGCAACAGGATATATTACACAGTGATTTTATGTATTATGCTGAGACAAACCTACATTTTCTATGAGCAGGCTTCCCATAGCCTACTCATCTTTTTCATCCACTCTATTCATCCTCCTCCCAATCTCCCCCCAATCTACTTCTGGGTCCTGATCCACAGTTTGAGAACCACTGATTTTCTGTAATTTGGACAGCTGTCCAGTGTTCCCTCTAAGCTGTGCATGTGAGCGGCCGCTCATTAACACAGGAAGCCCCGCTCAGCAGCAATCTGGAGCCACACAGGGTCTTGCACTGCCCATTGCCCATTTTAAGATTACAGCAGTTGTATTCTGCTCAGGACGTGAACTGCTCCACTCAGGGGGGAGGGAATTAAAGGGAACATTGCTGAGCTGTCAGAACTTATTCTGTTGAAAAGCATTGTGCTTAAGGAGACAAGAGAATTCTGTCTGTGATGCTGGATCTGCCATGGCCCAGTCACACATGCATCATTTGGAGTCATCAAATCCCTGCACTTTTATGCAAGAAGCTACCATTTGGAGCTCAAAAACATATCCTGACTGAAAGTTACTCTCCTTTCAACGATGCCCTATTAATGGCTGTGTAATGGTATTGGCTGTCTTTTTTGGTTGGATCTAGTGATGTGACAGCAGATGGCGCTGAATGAGACAGATCTTCCCCACGGTCCTCTCCCTCCCATAGTCCCTTTCTGGTAATGTTGATTCCAAAAGTCAATGTGGGAAAAAGTCAAAATTGGACTTCCTGCCTCTTTTGTCAGAGGTGCTATGCTAATGAAAGAGGAGGAGCAATTTTTACTCCTTCTCCCTCCTCACTGCAACCTACTGGCTTGTATGACTATTACCTCCATTAGTGCTTCACAGGTTGGAGAACAGGTAAAAATGGGGGAGTGGGTGAGACAACACTCTAGGATTCTAGGTTAGACCATAGAGTTTTGACTCTGAGCAAATCCCAGAGCCCCCCACATGTGATTGCATCACCTCTGGTTTGGTGCAACTTTTCCAGGGTTGGAAGAAAATGCTGGGGAAAGGAGGAAGAAGAAGATTGGATTTATACCCCACCCTTCACTCGGAGTCTCCAAGCGGCTTACAAACTCCTTTCCCTCCCCCTCCCCACAACAGACACCCTGTGAGGTAGGTGGGGCTGAGAGACCTCTCTTGAGAACTGCTCCTGAGAGAACAGCTCTGAGACAACTTGGGACTGACCCAAGGTCACACCAGCAACTGCATGTGTAGGATTGGGGAATCAAAGCTGGTTCTCACAGATTAGAGTCTGCGCTCCTAACCACGACACCAAACTGGCTCCCACAAAGTGGGGAACATCTGCAATCATTACAAGAGGGGAAATGCTCATCCCAACCAATGCTCCCTCTAAGCTGTGGAGTCTTGTGAGCAAAAATTCTACTTTGTGAGCTACTGGCATTGTGAGCGAGTGATTTGGCTACTGCATAAATTAGTTTGCTCTGGAGCCACCCTTCCTGAGCTAAGACAAAAATGTGTGAGCCGAAGACTCAAAAACTGTGAGCTAGCTCACACTGACTCAGCTTAGAGGGAACACTGGTCCCAACCCTTTTGTTATATGCTTCACAAGGAGATAAATTTTATTTATTTACTTACTTCATATACACCCTGCCTTTCTCCCCACTGGGGACCCAGAGTGGCTTTCACTATTAGTCTGTCCTCCATTTTATCCTCACAACAACCGTTGTAAGGTAGGTTAGGCTGAGAGCGGCTGACTGACCCCAAGGTCACCCAGCAAGTTTTCGTGGCATACTATTATTAATAATATTGTCATTACAGTATTTACCTCATTTTTATCGTGACATTTGATACAGCAGTATTAGAACATTTATCCTACCTTTCCAATCTACAAAGGGCCACTGCAGTCACTTACATCAAACAAGCAATAAAACAATAAAGTATCATGAACTGCCATTGCCATAAATTGCCATCATTGTAAAACTAACTCCACCTGCTAACTAATCAAGTTAATGGAACAAACTTTGTCCATTGTGTGCCTTTCTAAAGGCACAAATATTAGCCATTCCTCTGACCTCCTGTTGAGTAGTACTTGGTACTCATACAGATGTGTCAGTCCCAGGTTATGAAAGGCTTTAAATGTAAAAACTAGCACCTTGAATTGGAAAGAAACAGATAACCAGCAATGCTTCAGAATCAGTTACCTACTGCAATCAAGCTGCTCTAGCCAGTGTGCAGATGCATTGTTACCAGCTGGAGTGTTTGAACTGTTGGGTTCCATAGAATGACAATGCCTAAACATTTAGATCATCTGGCTACTCCACCATGGAAGAGTTTGGGGGGGAAACCGGAGCAGCTGAGTGAGAAAGACTTAGAAATTCAACGGTCCTGGAGAATCCAGGTAAGAGGCAGTCTGAGACTCATGTCAATTACAGAGTGGTAGCCATGTTAGTCTATTGTAGTAAAACAAAACCGAAGGCCAGTGGCACTTAATTTATACAGCATTTATTCCGGCATGAGCTTTCATGAGTTAGAGCTTGCTTGATCAGATGCAAGGGAAAAAATAAAATCATTTCCCTCATTTTTATTCAGAAAATTACAGGGGAGGGGAGAATAAACGTTGTTAGATTTTGAGGTGCCACTGGACTTCTGTTTTGTTTTACTTTGTGCCTCACACAGTAAAATAACGGTAACCATATCTTCTTTATATAAAAGTACATTTGCAAGATTCTGCCACTCTAGCATGTCCTAGAAGGTGTCCATAAAATAACATGAAGGGAGTATGCAGATAGGAACAGGGTATGCCTGGCGTTGAAGGGAGGCATAGTAATTTAACCCTCCTTTTCACAAGTGTGTAGAAGAAGTTATTTTAGTTATGTATGGCAGGAGATGCTGACAACAAAGCATGCCTTGGACGGGAGCCAGAGGGGCACTGAACACCGAGAATATGATAATGCAGAAGCAATGTTTAGAGCTGTTTTAAATCCTACGGACTTTGAGCCTGAAGGAGTTAAGTCAGCAGTTTATGTAGCTTAGCCAAACATGTATCCTCTGCTACATTTCATTTCCCTTCCCTGACTGCCAATCGAATCTACTTCCTGTAGATCTCTCCCGAATCAGACTCTCTTTCCAGGGAGATTTTCATCTTGCTGTGGCTCTTGTTATCGAGGAACATGTCGTGCAACGCAACAAAGAAAGAGAAGAGATTTCTGTTCACATCTGAATCTGTTGCAGAAGGACATTCTGGTGAGTAGGCCTTGGTGTCACATTTCCTCTCTGATGCACAAATGTAACTTTCATAGCCTTTCACAAGTTTCAGGTTCTAAAAGAAGAGACTGAAAAGGGTCCCGACGATGACGATTTATTATTTTTTTGCTCCCTTCCTCCTTAATAATTCAGGCAGCTTCGGTTATTCTTAACATCAGTGTTGCAATTGGGGTGTGTGTGTGAGATAAGGCTCATCTCCAGACTACAGAGATCAGCTCCCCTGGAAGAGATGGATGCTTTGGAGGGTGGACTCTGTGACATTGTACCCCACAGAGGTCCCTGTCCTCCCCAGGCTCCATCCCCAAATCTCCAGGAGTTTCCCACCCTGGAGCTGGCAACCCTACCCCCTCAGCCCCTGCCAGGGGGACCCAGGGGGGACCTTGCAACCCTAGCACAGAGGCAGATTTCCCACTCCTTGTTCCCACCAACCCAGTAAATCAAACAATCTGTAGGGGTCCTCTTGGTGTCGATTTCAAATGGGCAAGTTGAAACACGTCTACACATCCGAAGAAGTGACGTCTGACTCATGCTGGAATGCAGTTGGTTAAAATCTTCAAATCTTGCCACTTCATTTCTGTTTTCCTGTGCAACAGCAGGCTAACATGGCTACCCTTTTGGAATTATGTCAGCGTTAACTATATGCCATCTGGTGCTTTATGATGCTTTCTGTGGCCATTGTTCTGTGGACAGTTGATAACACGGATAATGCTTTCAGGTTGCTTCTGAAACCAGGGCAAGAAAGTAAAATTGTACAAGTATTTGCAGATGTGATTTTTTTAAAAAATGCCACTTCCATGGTGCTGAATCTTCCTTTTAGTAGGGAATAGGCTGTATAACTGTGAACACAGCCAATTCCCTTTCAAGATGGTATTAGATGGACAATGAGTAGAATTAAAGCCCTTTGTAAAGGAAAAATTCGTGCATAATAGAGCGAAATCCAGAGCTGTCTACTTCAGAACGGATTCTAAGAGGGCCAATTTCAAGAACAAAGCCTCGTCTAAATACAGAAGATTAATGGATATTTGGAAGAAGATTTTTAAAAAGTAATTTCTAATCTGAAGGAAGTTAACTTTTTGTATCAATAATACTGTATATAAACATAAGTAAATAAAATCTATCGTTTCCGTAACATTTGAGGGGATACAGTGCAAATATTGTCTGTATTTAAATATGACAAGACAACTCTGGTTTTTTCTTGGGCTGTCCTTTCCCTTGCCTTTAAATGGTGCCTGATTTGGGGCACTTTTATTAAGTTCAATAGAGATGTTTTTGTGTAATGCTGGTGAGTTGAATCCAGTGCAGTGTTTTTAGGGCTGCCAGCTCTGGGTTTGGAAATACCTGGAGATTTGGAGGTGGTGGAGCCCGAGGAGGGCGGGGCTTGGGAAGGGGAGGGGCTTCAGTGGGGTACAACACCATAGAGTCCACCTTCCAAAGCGGCCATTTTCTCCAGGTGAACTGATCTCTGCCGCCTGGAGATCAGTTGTAATGGCAACCTTCGTTTCCATGGGTACAGAGACTTTGCTTCTTGAAATCCTGCTCCTGGGGGAAAGTGCCAATTCTCTCCACATCTGGCGACTCTGTACTAAAATTCAGTCTTGTAAGTAAAAAAAAGTAATAGACAATATTAACTTGATTATTGAGTCCTGAATCCCTTCTCTATCTAAAGGTTTGTTAGAAGGTCAAGTGAACACAGTTCAGCATATTATAGTATACTGTAAGGCCAAATAGAGTCATTTGCTATCACCAAGGGTGTTATGTCCATAAGTAAGGTGACATTGTAACTTAGTTTTTCATATGCTGTCATATGTAATTCATTAATATGTATTAAATAATGAGTCATATGTGGCATCTGTTCTGTGGTATTTGGGAGCCAAACACTTTTTGGAATACCTGAGACCTAAATACCCAAGGTTATGTTTTAATTGTGAAAGTCTGAACAATTTTCTTTCTTTGTCTCCTTTCTCTCTGTATCTCTTTTATTTTCTTTCTGTATAGAAAAAGACTATTAAAACAATCAGTCTCCTTTGAAAACCGCTGTAAACACATGAATAAAAATGACGTTTGGGGTTGACTTCCAGCCAAAAGCCACTGTCTACAATCTGCAGAAACATCTTCCTGAGAGTAAGCCCCATTATTTAGAGTGGGACTTGCTTCTGAGTAGACCTGCTTAGCACAGCTGGATATAATAGAGCTTACAAAAACCGAGAGAGAAAAAAGGGGGGGGGACTCAACCCAAGATATGGCTATGATCTATGATACACAAACCTGTGCCTGCATGCTCCTGTGCTGAATTGGAAACACACAGTCAGAGTCCAACGAGTTAGATGAATATCTGTTTAATGCATTGAAAACAGGGAATACAGGGCTGAATGCCTTGGCACCTCAGCCGTTCCAAAGCTGTATTCTGCCATAACCAGGAAGGGCAGAAGGTCTTATACCCCAAATGACATCACATATAGTTTATATATTAAAGAATCTCTAATTGGTACCAAGCAGTTAACATCATACAAGCATCATTTGACTTTAAACCTTACTATTGGTCTCTCATGTATTGCTGTGATTACATTTGCTTATCTGCTCTTCCGTGGGAACATTAGGGAACACTGAGAACCTTTCTGACCTTAGTGAAGCTAGTCCCTCATTCCCTTGTTTCTGGGGAGCTAGGTGATAAGGGTTGTGATTCACATTCAGCTGCGCTCTTGACGTCCTTGCAGTTTCTTGAATACACATTCCATTCTTATTGCATCCTAATTCTATTCCCAGAGGTCTCTAATAATGCTTTTCTTTCTTTTTTTATATTTATATTTTTATTGTCAGAGTGAACAGTTACATAGCAATCAAAACTTTTACATTCATATCGCATACATATAACATTTTTGTTAATATATATATTATAACAGCAGTTTAGTTCACAATTCTAGAGGTAACATTTTTGGGCTTATAATATAAAGTAGTTTATATTGTACAGATAAAAATGAGCAGGGGTCATTTCATAGAAAAAGAGCTAGGGGAACTCATTAGCATAACTCATTAGCATATGCCACACCCCCTGACATCAGGGGCCCGGCGGTGGACCTGCAAGGCTGGCGGGAGTGCGAGGAAGCCCCGCCAAGGCCCTCCCTGGCCCCAGGCAGGCAGGGGTGGGGAGAGGCGGGGAGGAAGCAACTTACCCTCCCTCTTCTCCTGCCTCCTCCTGGCTGAATGAGGGTTGGAAGCGGGGCGGCCGGAAGCAGGGGGCGGGGCTTCATCATGTGCCCTGCCCCCCTGCACCTCACCCAGGGGAACTGCGTTCCCCCGCGTTCCCCCCCGAAATGACCTCTGAAAATGAGTCTTAAATCATATCACAATACCAAATTTGTCTAAAGTTAGGTCTAGTTCTTTATTTTCTATTTTTTGTTAGTTTTGTTAAATTGCCACTCCTAAACATTGTTTTAATGAATATAATACCCAAGTCAAAGTCACAAAATGTACTGTTGTTTAGATTAGGAACAAAAATAAATCAGTGGTCCATACAGAGGATTTTTGGTATCACTTCAGCTTCTGCCATATAAGCAGTGAGAAGGTACCAGGTCTTAATGAACTTGTCTTCTGACTTGTGTGAGAGTGTGTTTGATGTGTGGAGTGAAATTTTCCCCATGATAAAATGATCCCATATACGGTCTTGCCAGGCTTCTATCGTGGGTGGGGATTTGTCAATCCATCTTGCTGCTATTGTCGTTTGTGCTATGGCTAATAGAGTGTGAATTAGGCTAGTTTGACTTTTGTTTCCATATGGATTTGACCAGTTGTTCAAGAGTAGTATCTCTGGTGAATGAGGTAAGTTTATCTGCATTATTAATTGTATGTGGTGTCTGATTTGTGCCCAGAAGGATTGTATATAAGGACATGTCCACCAGCAGTGGATGTAATCTGCTTTTTGACCACATTTTTAATTGCAAAGTGGATCTATGTCATTTTTCACATAGTACAAGGTGGCTGGAGGTATATACCATTTCAAAAGGGTCTTGATAGTCTGAAAATGGATATTAAAAATTGCCGAGGAAAGATTTGGTGAGGCTCATATGCGTTCCCAGTCTTCTTCCTTTATTTTGTTTTCACAGTCTGGATTCCATAGTTTCTGATACTTGAGCGGTTTGTCTTCATCCAGCGAATTTAAGAGTTTATATATTTTGGAGAGTAAGCCTGATTGGTTTGGCTCTAAATTTAATAATGCTTTTCCTTAACACATATAAAACTTTGTATACAAAAGGTACAGTTTTAAAATATATTCTATAAGCTTCTCTAATCAAAGGATTCTAGGTTACATACCAAGATCTGGATCTATTATAATTAAACTTCTGAAGGCACAGTGACAGCTGTCACTATATAAACATGTAAGAGGAAATGTCAGACCCCACATTCAGAAGCACCTTCATTTTTGCCTTGTCCTACATATATGAGGGTCAAGCTAACAAAATAAGTTATTATAAAAATACAAATATTTTTTATGGTGTACACATTAGTAAAAGATAAAATAGGTTAAAAGAAATGATCCAAATATCAGACTCTTAAAAACTTTTTACACACAGAACTGAAAGTTATACATATACAATTGATGGGTATATCTTATGACCAGTAGACCATATGTATTTCGACCCCTTAGGGCCTTCCTTGACCCTCATATATAATAGAGCTTAGCATGACAGGCACTCATAGAGTTTAGATGTAGTGACAACCATCATTTGCCTTTATATGCCTGGCGTTTGCATGCTTTTTCACCCTTCATAACTCAGTAATAAATTTTAAAATTCCTGTTGCATGGCAAGCCATTGTCTGTCTTTTGTGTGTGTGTGTGTATTGTGTGTGTGTGTGCGTGCTTGCATGCCTGGAAGTCATGGGCCCTTTCTGCATTCAGTCTTTGCTCCATCTTTTCCCAGCACTCGAACCTTTGCTCCACCTTTTTTCTCCATTTCTGCATAACTGCACTGAATCTGGACTACAGTTTCCATATTTCCGTGCTGGAAACACTTTTCACTTCTTTAATCTGGCATTACTGTATTGCTATACTACTACAGTAGATGGCGTCATATCACTGTTTTCTACCAACTTCCTCCTTCTACTGTAAGGGCTGTCATTCCAGTCCCAGAACAGCTTTGCTACTCCCAGGGGCCGTCATTCCACTCTAGGGGTTGTCATTCCAGTCCCAGAGCACTGAGCCTATTCCCAGGGGCTGTCATTCCACTCTGTGACCTGTCATTCCAGCCCCAGAGCGCAGATCCTATTGAGATTGTCATTCCACTCTGGAGGCTGTCTCTTCTGGTAAACCCTAGTGGGGCTAGGACATTTCAGAGGGGGTGGCTTGATATTGCCTGCCTCTGCCTCCTGGCCCTGGTATTCCTTGGAGGTCTCCCTTCCAGGAACTTGCCAGGGTCGGCCCTGCTTAGCTCCCAAGATCTGATGAGATCGGGCTTGCCTGGGCTCTCCAGGTCAGGGTGCCATTGTTTGTCCTTACATCACGTTTGTTTTTGTTGTTGTTGTTCTCTGCCCTTCTGAACTGTGGTTTGGAACAAATCCTAACTTCTGGTTTAGTTGTAAAGGTAAACTATAATTATCAAGCCATGCTCAGAGGAGGTGAGGAGAGAGTGTGCAGGGATCCTTCAGTTCCCTCCCGGTAACGTTTCATCATCGTGTGCGACCCGTGTTTTAGTTTTGCTCAGTCTAGTGGGGTTGTTCTTGAATATACTGATCTATGAAAAGCCTCATTGTTTGATGCTCTCTCCCCCCGCAGATAAAATGTGTGACCAGATCAGTGATGCTGTGCTTGATGCTCATTTGAAGGTTGATCCAGATGCCAAGGTGGCTTGTGGTAAGTCTTAGCCAGAATTGCGGTAAGCAGAATGGTGGGGGAAAGGCAGCATGGTATGGACTGATCTCGTCGGATCTCAGAAGTTTGTCCTTGGATGGGAGACCGCCAAGGAGGGCTCTGTAGAGGAAGGCAGTGGCAAACCAGTCCCTTTGCATATAATTCCTAGCTGCTGAGGATTTGCTGCTCTCTGTGTTAGGATGTAACAAGAGCAGAATTATTGTGGGAGAGACTGCACTTCCCCCCCACCCCCTAAAAAATAAGCAGCAGTATTTAATTACAGGGAAAAAAATATTTAATTAAGTCCCAGCACTCTGGAAGAAAGGCAGGTTTATAAATAGTTGAAATAAATGCATTTCAAGATAAGTTACAGGAGTTCTGCAAATATTACTGCCATAAATTGGCCGGTGTCTGTGTTGAAATTGGTTACTTGATTCATCTCTTCCTTCCCCAACCCCATTACTGCACCACTTTGAAGAACTTTTTAAAAGCCCTAGATGTATTTTCTGGACTGCTTTAGAAGCTGCATACCAAGAGTGATCAGAGCGCGTCTGAATAAGCTGGGGGGGTGGGGGGACCTTCAACTGATCATATGCAGCTATTTTCCCCCTCTTCCTTTTTTCCTCTTTAATTCTATGCTGTCCTTTTTTCCTGCACTGAAGCACACATCCGTTTAGTTCAATCATTTTTTTTTAAAGGGCCTCCATGTGGGTTGTCCCCCTGGAGCATAACTTCTGCAGGGAGGGTGATATTTAAAGCCTTTGATCCCTAAATGCTGGTAAAAGGTCTCACCGTGCATCCAGCAGCTTTGAAGTTAGGGCCTCAATGCGGCTAGTGAATAAGCGTTGCGATAGTGGCAATAGCCCACAAACCCCATGGATTGTAGTTATGGGAATGAAAGTGATCCTTGGGCCCGTGCGCTCCTTTCCCCTTCCTTCCACCCCTGATGCACATCTCGGAAATTAATGCTTTCTGATTTCGCAGAGAACCGTATTTGGTTATTCATGTCCCAATCACAAACTACAGCTTGCCCTCCAAACCAGGATTCCAAACTCTGGTTTGTTATCGAGTGTGAACTTTTGCCAGTATCAGAGATGAAAAGCAGAACCACCGTACGAGTTAATCAGCGAGTATTGTAATTGATTAACAATTAAACAAATTAAATATTGCAGCATTATTAATAGAACGCCGTCCCTCGGATTTCATGTGTGTTCTAAGGTCTTAGCAAATGTGCCGTATAGAAGATGCCACTAGGGTTGCCAATCCCCAGCTGGGGGCAGGGGATCCCCTGGTTTGGAGCCCCTCCCCTGCTTCAGAACTGTCAGAAAGCGGGGGGATGGCTTTTGGGGGCTCCATTATATTATATGGAGACTGGTCCCCATAGGATATAATGGAGAATCGATCTGGGGTCTCTGGGGGGCTGTTTTTTGAGGTAGAGGCATCAAATTTTCAGCATAGCTGGTGGTGTCTCTCCTGAAACAAACCCCCCAAGCTTCAAAAAGATTGGACCAGGGGATCTAATTCTATGAGCCTCAAAAGAAGGTTCCCCTTCCTCCATTATTTCCAGTGGAGGGAAAGCATTTAAAATGAATGCTTTTAAAAGGAATGCTTAAATGTGACAGCCAGAACTCCCTTCTGGCTTGTCTGCCTCACTTGTCAACCCTGCTTGCTCCTGGCTCCACCCCCAAAGTCCCCAGATATTTCCTGAGTCGTACTTGGCAGCCCTAGATGCCACAGTTTAAACAAATGTCAGTCTGAATGGCTGCCAGCCTAACTTCCGACAGCCGGGGTATCCTGGAAAGGGCTTGAGCCTCCTTACATCCAGGAAAGGAGCGGTCTTTGACATGCAGCACCTTAGAATTGCCCTAATCCCTCCATCTGTTTTCTCTGCAGAATGTGTGGCCAAAACAGGGATGATCTTGCTGTGCGGAGAAATTACTTCCAAAGCTGTTGTAGACTACCAGCAGGTTGTGAGGGAGACCGTAAAGAAGATTGGGTACGATGACTCTTCCAAAGGTAGGTTGTTTCAGGTGGGTAGCCATGTTGGTTCTGAAGCAGCAGAGCGGAGTTTGAGTCCAGCGGCACCTTTAAGACCAACAAAGTTTTATTCAAGGGATGTGTAAGCACATTGGAGCTGCGGTGGCTCAAGTGGTTAAGACACTGAACTGCAGGCCATGGAAGGTCGGCAGTTCAGCAGTTCGAGACCCGAGTGTGCCGCATGATGGAGTGAGCTCCCGTCTCTAGCTCCAGCTCCTGCCAACCTAACAGTTCGAAAGCAAGAAATTGCAAGTAGATAAATAGGTTCCACTTCAGTGGGAAGGTAACAGCGTTCCGTGCGCCTTGGTGTTTAGACATGCCGGCCACATGACCACGGAAACGTCTTCGGACAGCGCTGGCTCTTCGGCTTTGAAACGGAGATGAACACCGCAACCCTAGAGTCGGATTCGACTGGCTTTCGAGCAAGGGAACCTTTACCTTTTATGTGTAAGCACACTTCCTCAAGCCCTACATACAGGAAGATGGGAGGGGGGGACAGCTGTCAGGAAAGGCCAGTCAGAGCCAAGATGCACAAGTAAAGCTGAGATTGTATCAAGGCGGCCGGTAATCATTGCATTTGTTAGCTGCCTTGGGAGTCTTATTTTTGGGCTCAGAAGCAGGATGTCTGAATGTTATAAATGTGCTCTTGAAGTGGCTTAAATGCAAAGACAAGGCAGATCTTGACCAGCCACTTCATACAGCTTGCTTCAGTGTCCCCCCTCAACACACAAACCTCTCTGCATGTAGAAAATTAGCAGTTCAGGGAGGAGGCTAGATCTCTTATCTATGACCTCTAGTTTTCTGTCTAAAGGTAAAGGTAAAGGTTCCCTTGCTCGAAAGCCAGTCGAGTCCGACTCTAGGGTTCTCCGTTTCCAAGCTGAAGAGCCAGCGCTGTCCGAAGACATTTCTGTGGTCATGTGGCCAGCATGACTAAACACCAAGGCGCACGGAACGCTGTTACCTTCCCACCGAAGTGGTACCTATTTATCTACTTGCAATTTCTTGCTTTCGAACTGCTAGGTTGGCAGGAGCTGGAACTAGAGACGGGAGCTCACTCCGTCATGCGGCACACTCGGGTCTCGAACTGCTGAACTACCGACCTTACACAGCCTGCAGTTCAGCGTCTTAACCACTTGAGCCACCGCAGCTCCTAGTTTTCTGTCTAGGGAATGTCTTGTTTGGGAGAATATTCAGCCTTGGAATTCTCCCACCTGCAGTCTGAAATGGTACAATCCAATTCCGATGCATGATCTTCTGTGAGTGTAGATGAAGGCTGTCTCCACATACCACTCGATAGTGCGCTCTAGTGCTGTTGGAGTAATTCATGTTAGCTTGTCCACATGGGACAACCCAGGTGCCAATGACTGCTAGGATGCCATGGTTGTGCAATAGCCAACGCCACATAGGTCACGTTTAAATCTTTTCATTCCATACATTTCAGTGGGGTTTAGGTGGATCTTGTATCCAAACAGGTCATACAAGCAAAAGGCTGATTAGGATGGTTTATTCTTAACTTCTCAGGACTGGATTACAAGACTTGTACCGTACTGATAGCCCTGGAGCAGCAGTGCCGTGAAATCAAAGAGGCCATCTCCTGTGGGAAGACTGATGATGACATTGGAGCTGGAGATCAAGTAAGACATGTCTTGTTTGCCCCTAAAGCATTTGAGGCCCCGTTAAATCTCCTTCACGTTCTCCCCCAAAGCGAAGTGAGAGGTAATTTGGGGAGGGTCCCTGAGCTGTGACCTCCGGTCCCCTTGCTGGCCTTCAGAAGACATGGCCCCAGCCTCTGGCAACTAGCTGGCTGAATTCACAAACTCCTACCCAGAAGGAGGGTTGCCAGCTCTGGCTTGGGAAATACCTGGAGATTTTGAGGGTGGAGCCTGAGGAGGGTGGGGTTTGGGGACTTCAATGGGGTACAGTGCCATAGAGTCCACCTTCCACAGTGGCCATTTTCTCCAGGGGAACTGATCTCTGTTGCCTGGGAATCAACTGTAATCCCCGGAGATCTCCAGCCGCCACCTGGAGATTGGCAACCTTCACCCACAAGGGTTGGAAGGCTTACATCATCACTGCTGACGTATGCCATGGTTTCCCTGTTCCCCCTCCGAAGATGAGTCAGTCTGATTGGTGCGTCCCCCTCCACGCAAGTGTACTCAGTCAGCGTAGCCTGGCAACACAGGATCTGTTCAGTCGTTTGACCCCCCCAAACCTGGGAGTCCAATTAGGTTTGGGGCTCTCTACTCAGGGCCTTCTTTGTTGCAGAGAACCCACTCAGTCGTCTGCCCCTTGAAACCACAGGCAGGGTCTGTATGCTCCAGGCAGACCAGCATTATGACCTCAGCATACAGTCCCTTTTCATATGATCCTATATCGCTTCCATTCTCCTGGGATCCACTTCCAGTGGAGGAAGAAATGTTAGGGCCAAATTCGATGTGATGGCCTACTCATGGCCACCACAAAGATGCCCCTGGACTATTTTAAAGTCATTTTAGAATGCTGTGAGGACCCAACTCCTGAATTGGCCCGCAGCTCATCACGTTTGTCCTCCCCCCCCATTGTCCCCTTTTCAGGCACTGAAACAACTTGGGGGGGGGGATGCTGCCATTTTGGCACTTGTTAAAGGGGAGGCATCTGAGCACCTCAGCCCACCGCTCTGCAGGCTTGATCAGGACTGGGCCCTCACTGGTTTCTAAAATGGTGGTGGTGTCCTCATGGCAACCACTGGCAGGCTGTGAAGTCTAGTTTGGCCCTCTAAGTCAGAGGTGTCAAATTCATTTGTTATGAGGGCCAGATCTCAAATAAATGTCACTTTATCGGGCCAGGCCACGTGTGCCATAAAATGTAATGCCAGGTACAGGAGATATAAACTTTATAGACAAACCCAATTAACGATATTGGTTTTTTAGTCAAAATACAAACAAAAGCAATTGATTCCTAGCAGTGAAAGCAATTGATTGACTGGGGAGCCCACAAAAGCCCCAATAAATGTATTTAATTGGATGCAAGACTAGTTTCCCCCCCCAAAGGATACCATCAAAAGAGAAGTACTTTATATTTCTACACATACCGGTTGCTTGCGGGCTGGGTGAGAGCCCTGGACAGGCCGGCTCCGGCCCCCGGGCCTTGTGTTTGACACCCCTGCTCTAAGTGGTCATGCCGGGCTCTGGGTCACATGAGCCACAGGGTATTGGGGTTTGAAGGCAACGATGCAGTAAAAGAATTTGACTGCAGTAGAAATTCAAACCTGTCTAAAGGACTGCTAAACATTGTCATATCTGCTCGCGTTCCCCTGCAGGGCTTGATGTTTGGGTACGCCACAGACGAAAGCGAGGAGTGCATGCCCTTAACTATCCTGTTTGCCCACAAGCTGAACGCCAAGCTGAAGTCTCTGGAGAGGGATGGCAGCCTGCCCTGGCTCAGACCAGATGGGAAAACACAGGTTGGTAAATGGCGTGAAGAATCCAATGAGCCGGCATGGCAGCACGCAGGACAAGACGCATCCCGTGGGGGAATAACCGAGAGCCAGGCGACGGTTGAAATGCCCCAACTCCCAAGTGAGCAGCCTCCACACCGTGCCTAAGCTGCAACGCTGTCAACAACTTCACACGTGGTTGGGGCTGGTCACGGGCCAGCTGAAGCAATTTGGCAGATTAAACTGATTACATGTTTCTGGAATGCTACCCTTTCAAGTGGCAAATGAGGATCGGGTAGGCCGAGGGGGCTTGGCTGCTGTTGGGATTTTCCCTCGTAAAAATAAAACCTCCTCTGCATAGATAAATAGCAACTGAGAGAGATGGCTAGATCAGGTGGTAGTTTGTTTATTTCATTCACTTCCCCCAAGGCAGGGGACCCGAACTGGTTTACATCATTTTCCTCTCCTCTATTTAATCCTCACGGCAACCCCGTGAGGTAGGTTAGCCTGAGAGTGTGTGACTGGCCCAAGGTCAACCCACAAGCTGCTTCCATGGCAGAGTAAGGACTCGAACCGGGTCTCCCAGATCCAACCTGACACTCTCGCTGCAACACCACACTGGCAGTCCTTGTTTACATGCAATATTTTCCCCCATCTGGAACCTGCAAACCCCGCCTCTCGTGTGCAGCTTGAATTGGTATCGTCCGCTTGGATGTCTGAACGGAGAACTAGTGAAACTTCTTTGGCTGCTCCCACAAAGGAGTGGGAAAGGCAATCCTGCTAGGCCTGCCAGCCCTGGGTGGGGAAATACCTGGAGATTTGATTTGGGAGTGGAGCCTGAGGAGGGTGGGGTTTGGGGGAAGGCAGGGACTCCGTGGGGTTCTAATGCCACGGAGTCCACCTTCCAAAGCGGCCATTTTCTCCAGTGATCTCTGTTGCCTGGAGATCACTTGTAATAGCGGGAGAGCTCCAGCCACCACCTGGAGGCTGGCATCCCTAACTCTTGCTGTTGGGTCCTGCATTCAGGAAGAGCTTTCCTAGCTATTCGTTCCCAGTGAGGAAACAACAACTGTATATTAGCAAGCGAGACAAGAGGGTCTGGTGGCCCCTCCAAGGCAGACAGATCTCATGGAACGTCCGCTCTGTCAGATGCATAAAATGAATTCCCTGCCAGCCATTTATTTCATTTCATTTCAGTATTTATATCCCACTTTTCTCCGCCACGGGGACCCAAAGCAGCTTGCAACAGAGCTCGGTGCTCTCACACGTGCTAAGGATGCCGTTTCAATCCACCTCAGCGACTGTTTGCGAGTGGATTTTGCCGTTTCACACTGGTCCTTTCCGCATTTGCCTGCCACTCCGGATTTTTCCTCAGCGTTCAAGTCGAGGCGATTTTAAGTCCATGGCAAAACAGCATCGAAATAACCTGGGGGAACAGCAGGCTGAAACCGGACTGAAGGGAGGTCATGTAATGAGGAATGGGAAAGGAACCCAGAATAAAAAGAAGGTTGATCTCGATTTTAGTGCAGAATGGGGAGAAAACCTGGATTAAAAAGAAGGTTGAATTCGATTTTAGTGCAGAATTGCTTGGAGGACACTGCGGTGAACATGGATTAAGTGCAGGAAGGGCCGCTGTGACATCCAGTTGCAAAGTGCATTGGAAGTGGCTTGGAAGTGCATTATTTAGTGCGTGTGTGAAAGCGTCTAAGTGAGTTCTCCTCCATGTTAGCCTCACAACAGGAACCCTGTGAGGTAGTTTCAGCTAAAAGAGTTGGACTGTCCTAAGATCAGCCAACAGACTTCATGGCTGAGCAGGGATTTGTACTCCGGTCTCCCGGATCCTATTCTGACACCAGCGCACCACATTGGCTGTCAGTGCTGTCAGCAAAACGTCTGGACACACCAAGAAAGCAAGCAGGCAAGCAAGCCAACAAGGTAAAGGCAAAGTGTACCACCAACGCACCATAATTTCTGTGGCAGATTAAACTGATTACATTTTTCTGGAACGCTACCCTTTCAAGTGGCAAATGAGGACCGGGCAGGCCGAGGGGGCTTGGCTGTTGTTGGAATCTTCCCTCATAAAAATAAAACCTCCTCTGCATTGTTAAATAGCAACTGAGAGAGATGGCTAGATCAGGTGGTCGTTTGTTTATTTCATTCACTTCCCCCAAGGCAGGGGACCTGAACTGGTTCTCCTCTCCTCCATTTGATCCTCACGGCAACCCCGCGAGATAGGTTAGCCTGAGAGTGTGTGACTGGCCCAAGGTCAACCCACAAGCTGCTTCCATGGCAGAGTAAGGACTCGAACCGGGTCTCCCAGATCCAACCTGACACTCTCGCTGCAACACCACACTGGCAGTCCTTGTTTACATGCAATATTTCCCCCCTCTGGAACCTGCAAACCCCGCCGCTCGTGTGCAGCCTGAATTGGTATCGTCCACTTGGATGTCTGAACAGGAGCTGGAACTAGAAATGGGAGCTCACTCCATCATGCAGCACACTCGGTCTCGAACTGCTGAACTGCCGACCTTCCACAGCCTGCAGTTCAGCGTCTTAACCACTTGAGCCACCGCAGCTCCCAAGCCAACAAACAATAGGTTAAAAGGCGTGGTTTGGGGGTGTGAGATCATTGACAGTCATAACAACCTGCACTTGATTTTTACCTAGTTTATAAATAGCATTGTTCTCCGATCTTGTGATCTGGCTTTATGGTATGCATGACACTGTCCTAGTGGGTTTTCTCTAAATTTATAATCCAGTTCTATCGCATCAGTTGTTGCACACGACATTGTTCTGATTGCATCATTTTTAATTGTGTGATTTTGTCTTCAGCGAGAAAGGCAGTCTGTAAAGGAAGTAAATAAATAAATACATGCAAACAGTTATTAGGAAACATTAGAGCTTAGGCTGATCTCCTCTTGCTGTTTTCTCAGGTCACCATGGAATACAGAGAAGTCGGTGGCGCAGTAGAGCCGATCCGGGTGCACACCTTGGTCCTTTCGGTCCAGCATGCTCCTGGGGTGCCGCTGAAGCAAATGCAGAAAGAGCTGATGGACAGAGTTGTGAAAGAAGTGATTCCAGCAGAATATCTGGACGAGAGGACAGTCTACCATCTCTTGCCAAGTAAAGCCTTTCTGGAAGGTGGCCCTAAGGTAATCAGCCACTATTATTCCAACAGCCAGTAATAACAACAACAACAACCATTATTATCGTACGGTGTTGCGTGTGGTATAGGCATGATTCCTAAGATTGTCTGGCTGCCTGAAATACTAGCTCTTTTTACTGTTATGCACCACTAGGTGGCGAACTAGACTTTTGGGGGGTCTGAGGGAGCTCTGAGAGAGCTGTGACTGACCCAAGGTCACCCAGCTGGCTGCATGTGGAGGAGTGGAGAATCAAACCCAGTTCTTCAGATTAGAGTCTGCTGCTCTTAACCACTACACCACGCTGACCAATGCTCCCTCTAAGCTGTGGAGTCTTGTGAGAAAAAATTCTACTTTGTGAGCTACTGGCATTAAAGTTGTGAGCGAGCGATTTGGCTATTGCATAAATTAGCCATCCGTCCTGAGCTAAGACAAAAATGTGTGAGCCGGAGGCTAAAAAACTGTGAGCTGGCTCACACTAACTCAGCTTAGAGGGAACACTGACGCTGACGCTCACAGCCAGTGAGGGAGCCAGGCTCAGACAGTGGGAAGAAGACCTCAGCAAGACTGGGGGGGGAGAGGCAGTGTGTGCTGGTTGTGGGAGAGAAACAGACCACAATGGAATCGAAACCTGGTGTCTGATTTAGGAACTGAAGTACACCCACACAATTATTGGGTGTTGCATTATATCAGTCATTTGCAACTGGATTGGCTTATCCCTAACACAGGAAAATCCAGTTACAGATGACTGCTGGGCTGCAACAGTAGTGCGGTATGCCATCTTCTGTGTATGCCACCTGAAACACATTTTGATGATAAGCTACAACCCAGCTATCATGAACAGAGCAATCCGATACGTGATTTCTCAGACATACGTACAAGAAGAAGAAGAAGAAGAGACTGGATTTATACCCCGCCCTTCATTACCCAAAGGTGTCTCAGAGCGGCTTACAAACTCCTTCCCCTTCCCCTCCCCACAACAGACACCCTGTGAGGTAGGTGGGGCTGAGAGAGCTCTGACAGAAACTGCTCTTTTTCAAGAACAGCTCTTATCAGAACTACGGCTTGCCCAAGGTCATCCAGCCAGGTGCAAGTGGAGGAGTGGGGAATCAAACCCGGTTCTCCCAGATTGGAGTCCACACACTTAACCACTACACCAAACTGGAGGAGGAGGAGATTGGAT